>NC_134407.1:218265218-218628551 GCF_038048845.1 Mixophyes fleayi | reverse complement strand
TACACGTTCACTTGTAAATAGTTCACCTTAAAATAGTTCCAACACACAGTTGTTTATAATCAAATGTAATAGAGTTTACTGTTAAATATAATGTTAAAAGCACTTTAAAAGTATCTAATGATATGGATAATCAATACACACAAATGGAAGTTGAATTAAAGCTGATTATAAAATTAAGTTAGGATGCTTAAGAGTTAAGAGAGTTACGTGCATAAAATATATGTTGACAAATTAAGCTGTTTTACTTCCATAGACATATTGCTTAAGGTATGTGGAGAAACATGTCTAAAAAGGATTGCAGTAACGTAACTAAAAGAAATGTGCCCTCCATTATACATATTAAGGGAATAGGGAAGTTGTGGTACAGTAAGTTAGCGCCTGATAAGATGTGGAAAGATTAACTTGGATTAATGCCTATATCTGGGGGGCAAGGAGAAGATATTGATAGTTCATGACATTTGGAGTGATATTATTGGTTTAAAGTTTTATATGATGCTCTATCTTCGTATTAGTTTGTGGTTTTAAGGCATAAAATGCTTGCAGAAGTAATATGAAATTACCATTATTCTATTTCGAATTGAATGGTCTGTATTGCGCATACATAAATAAAGAACATATTCTGAAGAGACTTCATTTTTGGATTAATTCTAGAAAAATCCGTAACATCTAAGGCTCAGGATTTGGCAAATGTATCATGTTTAGTGTCATTTTGATCTGCACATTACCATCTCTCATCCTATAATTTCGACTTTGCGGTCGCTTCCTGCAATCAATAGTTATGGAAGATAAAAGATTGAATGATCAAAATGGCATTGTGTTTTAAGTTGTTTAGAACTGGTTTGGGTCAGTTTCCTTGAGGAGCACATGTTTTCAGCTGTTGGGGGAAGGTGATCCCCTCTTCCCAGATAAATCCTTTGAACTGACCTAAGACCTGCATTACATTAGACTGTCCTGATCCCTGAACCAATGGAAACATGCCATGACATCCTCAGTAGTTTTTTCTATACTGAAACTAGATACTATCAAGCTTTTTGATCAGCCAAAGCTCTCTCTTTCTCTCTCTCTCTCTCTGAACGTGGCTACATGTGAGCATGGCTGTGTTCCATGGACCTCGGTGAAGCTCCATAAGGAAAATGTAATGTATTCGGTGTTTTATACTTTCCTGTTTTAATGTAACATCTTTAATAGGTATCATGTATCGGCTATATTGTACTGTATTGTACTTATTGAACTGCTAAACAAATTGATTTTGCTAAATAAATTGCTTGTGCTTTGGAAACACAATACAATCGCTTGGGCAATGCTTATTTGAAAACAATAGAATTACTTTAATAATTTCTAAAGACATTTGTCAACTGCACGCTTGTCAGTGAAAAATGTTGAGATCATTGGTATCACTTCTCAAGAGTTTGAAGAAAACAAGGAAATGCTAGATGGGAAGCTGCAATTGGTATTGACAGGTTACAGTCACTACACTATCTAGGGCCATGACAGACTGACTTTGATTATTGGGCACACATTTCAGTCTGAGCACAAAACTGTTCAAAGTTTTCAAACTGCGAATCTCCCAAGTGTACTCTGATTCTGAACCCGACAGTCAAGATTGTACCTCCCGACTGGAAGTTATTCATATACAGACACCTGAAATTGCAGATGTAACAGCAGAGACATTTTTGCTGGTACAGTTCAAAATATCTTCCAGAAAGACTGCTCGCCACGGATATGCTGGCATTGCACAGAGCTCCAGTGAAGATGACTGTTCAGTGAAAAGAATGTTTTTGAAGTTTGTTGGGGAAAATGGAAAACTGTTCAAAACAAATGAAAATTATATTATATTAATTTTGAAATTTTTTATCAATTATTGCAGTGCAGTGGCGGATCCAGGGGGGGGGGGGCGATCGCCCCCCCCCCCTAGCAGACACTTGCTGCCGACGGCTGCACAGTATGTGCAGGTCCGTCCAGCCGTGACAGGCAGGGACAGTGTGCTGCCCGGCTGCTCTGTGTTTAAAACACAATCCGGGCAGCACACTGTCCCTGCCTGTCACGCCTGGACGGACCTGCACATAGTGTGCAGCCGTCGGCAGCCTAAGCTGTTAGAAAGGGGCGGGGCCTAAATCGCCCCGGGTACAGCATTTTTCTAGATCCGCCCCTGTTGCAGTGTTACACCAGTTCTTAAAAAAGTGAGGTGGTATTTTTTATGAGTTTCCTGCAAGGGTAAATCTGTTAAAACAGTGTTAAAAGTGGAATGTAAAAACAAATACATTTGTACTCAAAACAATAATATTTGTCGAATGCAAAATCACTATGCACATACCCAGAAGGGGACCATATGCCAGTAAACACAGCCATGCACGCTCTGTCTTCATATACAAAGGACACTTACCACAGCCTAAGATTTCGGGGAGTGAAAGGGGCAGGGAAGGGGCATTTGGTCATAGTCAATTTACAGTATTAGCGTAACAAACTCGCCGCCACGTCCGAATCATGCTCTGGGGATCTGAAAGCTACTTGTTTTTCTGCTGTATCTCCTGCTTCTGCTGCAGGGCCAGAGCCGGATTTAGACCTCATGGGGCCCTAGGCAAGAGCCTTGGGCCCCCCTCCCTGAAACAATCCACTATATTTTTTCGGTATAGCATATACCCCTATAGTTCAGTCGTAGGGTAAGCTATGTACTGCCGCGTAGCAGCGGCACGCCATCAAAGTGAGTGTGGCTGGCATCATTGGGGGCGTACCTGGCAGGTGAAAAGAGCTAGGCCTCCGTCCTACAGTAAAAAACCCTGAATTGCTCTGTACACCATTGGCAGAAGTATGCAGCGCCCTCTCACCGGAGCATGATATATCTCCCAGCAGTCCTGACTTTCAGGACAGCAGGACAGTGACCTACAAGCAGCATTTTTAGTGGATGATATGTAATTTCAATTATTTTATGTTTTTGCAAATATTTATTTTGTGCTGTAACTGAATCTCGTAGAAGAGCCTGCTGTTTTATTACTATTATCTGTATTTGTAAGTAAATCATACTTCCAAGTGAAATTACAATACTACTGTCTTGGACCTTGCATAAATCATTTAAAGAAGAACTCCACTCACCGCTAAAGAAGTTCCTACCCAGAACATATGTTTCAAATAACATGTACATCACACTGCTCCCCCTTCATCACTGCGGCCCCTGCAGCATCACACTGTGCCCCTCACTACTGTCCCTTGCCTCACACTGTGTTTCTTCATAATCACACTGTGCCCTCTTTCATCATTACACTGTGCCCCTTCAAAATCACACTGTGCCCTCCTTTATCATTACACTTTGCCCCCTTCATAATCACACTGTGCCCTCCTTTATCATTACACTGTGCCCCTTCATAATCACACTGTGTGCTCCTTTATCATTACACTGTGCCCCTTCATAATCACACTGTGTGCTCCTTTATCATTACACTGTGCCACTTCATAATCACACTGTGTCCTCCTTTATCATTACACTGTGCCAGCCATAATTTTGCTCCCCTCCTCGTTTCCCTCATACACACTGTGCCCAATTTTGCTCCCCTTCTCTTCTTTACTTTCCCTCAGAGAATTAAATGTTAAGATAAATTCTGCCTCTTGTTAAGTTAGATTTTCATTTTGTAGCAAATATTTACAGACCACAGTATATTTTAGTGCGCACAGGATAACACTTGAGTTAATACTTTTATGTCTAAAAGCTGCTGAAGATCTTTCTCATAGGTAGTCCAGAACTATTTGGATTAGCAAGTACATAAATATTTCATTAAATTCAATCCAATCCTGAATCTCAATTAGTATAAAAATGCTAAAATACAATGTCACAATGATAATATAATTAGCACTTGAAATTTGCCAATGGGAATCGGTCCATATAAGTCTGGAGGAACAAGACATCCCTCCAAAATTGTCCAAAAGCGGGACAACGCTGTCCCGATCACTATTGTGAAACAGATCAGGACTGTCCAGACTAAATCTGGACAGTTGGGAGGTATGCCATAGTAGTACCTCAATTAGGAATATGATTAGTCAGCACTATATGCTATGGTACCATATAAAACTAAATTATTGGTCAATATAAATATATGGCAAAAAATACTATATCTAAAATTAACAACAAAAACAGCAGAATATATAAACCACAAATAAAAACAACATTTAAAACTGTCAAATTTCCATAGAGGTGTGGTATGTGTTAACGTCACTGTAAACACCGACAGTGTTTACAACCACATAAATAATCCGAATGTAAAGACAGGGTCATGTTAAAAACAATGACTTACGTTTACACAGACTCAGGCCATTTCCGATGTGAGGAGAACCCGACAATTTAAAATGAAGAGCGGCAATTACCCCTCCCCCTCTTCACCTTTTCCCTCCCACTCTTTCTTCCCTTCTTTTCTTTTTCTATCTTCTTTGCTCTTTCTTTTTTTTCTTTTCTTTAAAAAAAAGAAAAAAGTAAAAAGAAATCACAATATGGAGTTCCACAGCAGTAGAGTTCCTTACTGTTCTCAGGTGGAGTGAATCAACCTTCTAATTTAACTTACAATTTTTTTTTTTATTTTTTTTTTATTATTATTATTATTATTTTTTTTTCTCTCACTCTTTCATAGGTCATTCCACTGTTAAAACTCTTAAACAAAATGTTTGTATTAACTTGTTTTGCGCTGGGTAATAACTCACTATATTTTTATCGTTGTGTCTTGAGTCATCTACCTCAAATTTCTCTTTTCTTACTCTACTGTTTGGATCTCATGTATCTGCAAAAATAAAGAATTTAAATTAAAATGAAGAGCGGCTTGAATATATAAAGTGGCAACGGACCCAGCGTACGATCATGTAATGTAAGTACCCTAATCCTAACCCCAACCCAGTAAAATTCATTCTTACATTACATGATCGTACGCCGGGTCTGTTGCATTGTCGCTTTAAATATTCAAGTGGCGATTCAAAGTGTTGTTATTTTAAATTGTCTGGCTTTCCTCTCATTGGAAATGGCCTGAGTCTGTGTAAATGTAAGTCACTGTTTTTAACATGTCGCTGTCTTTACATTTGGATCATTTATGTCGCTGTAAACACTGTAGGTGTTCACAGCGACGTTAACGCGACTACCACCGTTCCACAGAACATGGACAGTCCAGTATTCATAAACTGAGGTCCTGAATAGAAGTTCACATATGTATCAAACATATGGCCAGATTCTATTGCTTATGCAAAGAATTCACTCACATGCTGACCAAATGCACCAGAGTTCAATCGATTTGGAACATGAAAAGGATCCAATCTTTGGAATAGTAACCTTTGATACTTGCTGTTATAGTAGTCTGCCTGGAGATGGTAGTGTTCCTAGTCTGTTGGCTGGCTTATCCGCTAGGGGGTAGATGAAAGAACTTCAGCGGAACTTGAAAAAAGTCTGTGCGTTCCACTGTGGAACCCATGTGTATGTTGATGTTTCTTGTGTCTGGAAAGTGGGCGTGCCCACTGCCGATTTTTTTTTTTAAAAAAATTACATTTCGACTGCAATCTCTTTTCCTATGCCGGCAGACAAGCGACTGGGGGGTGGCAGGCGACGGTCCCTGCCGGGACCGCTCACTACTGGCCACGGGAGGGGCCCCTGGGGACCGCTGGGCCCTAGCCAATTGCCTAGCGGTAAATCCGGCCCTGTACAGGGCTAGTCTAAGTCCTGACTACCAGTAATGACAGTTTCATATGCATGCTATATCATGTGTTTGCAAACAAAAGCAACTGTAAAAATGTATTTTATGTTTAATAGACATTAAGAACATCTTAATAAATGTTTTTTATGGAAAAAAGAATTATTAAAAAATATATATTTTCTTTAAATTACTTTACTGTTTTATCATTAATGCCTATATTATTAACAAGTGACATTCTTTTAATTGTTTTTATTCTGTACGGTTTGTTTTTTTTGCAGAAAGCATCCGAGACACCACCCTAGCAAAATATGTGGAGATGTCTCGGCCTTGCCTTTAATCAGATATGCATTTTACAATACACACAGAAAAGTATGAAATGGAGCTCAGTGGCCATTTTGATAGGCCTGTCACAGTAATACAGGGGAAGAAATTATAGAACTGTATAAACTAATAAAACCTCATAAAATATAGTATGATAGTTGATGTAACTATCAAATGGGGGAATTGTCAGAGGTATTTTTTGATGAAGCCAATATATTAGCATGAAATATATTTACATTGTGTTATCTTATTCGGTTCATACTATTTTCTGGTTAAAACCTTCTCAATAAACACCTTATGCTTTCATCACATCCTGGGCTCCATAGCTGTTATTTCCATTGAAGCATGACATTGCATTGTAATACAAACTATTTTTTTAGGTTGTATTTCTACATCAGTGACTACTTCTCAGAGCCTCAGACTTGAAATTTGCTGATAATATGATCACATCGCTAGCTTTTATTTTATTAAACATTTTATACTTTATTTTAAAAGTTCCTTTGCTGTAGAAATTCATTTATTGTGCTTATCAGTATGCATTGCGATCCTTTGCGGACATACGCAAGAAGTATGCTTTCCCCAGTAATCTCCAATTCTGCTATATCCAATTGAAAAGCTTCATGCAAGTCCAACTGCATGAACTGCATGCTCCACCCCCAACACCATTTGAACGCTATTGTATTTACAATCCGTGACAGCACGGTTATATCTCGATACAGCTCTCCTTTGTCTTCCTCTTCCCAGCCCATGGAGTCGTTTGAACAGGCATGAGAGCGGAATCTCAGAATAGCACTGGAAGAGGAGGGGTGGTTGCTTCTCCATCAATGGGTTGCAAAGTCTTCGATTAACATGGCTATTTTGGAAAAATACCTACAAGATATACATTAGGTTGTACATGGTTCCTGCGAAACTGCACTCTATCTACCACACCTCCACTGACCTATGCTGGTGTAATTGTGGTACCTTCCTCCATATATGGTGGGATTGCCCACTCATTTCTGGATTCTGGGATGACGTACTCTTGACTGCTCAGGTTACTGCAACTCAGCTGCCTAAGGATCCTTTATCTACTCTACTCTGTCAGCCTGTTTGAGATGTTGCTAAATCATCTGATAAGCTTATCCAGCATATGTACAATGCAGCTAAACTCCAGGTAGTCAGTGATTGGAAGAAAGCCTTGCAGCCTTCTAGAACTGTTGTTGTAAACAGAATTTGACATACTGCCTCCATGAAATATATCGCCAGCCTCCTCCATGACACTGTTTCTGCCTTTCATAAAGTGTGGGGCACCTGGTACTCATACAATGGTGGAATCCTGCCTGGTACCATCTAACTCTCTTGTTTCTCTCTGCTCTCTCTTTGTTCTCCTTGCTACTTTGTCGCGCTGTTCTTCCTTTATGTAGCCGACATTGCTGTTTTATTCTAAATGTTTGTCACCCTCTTCTTCTGGTACTCTGTTCCGTCCCCTGCTGTTGATTTCCTGTTATGAAAGTTCTTGTATTTTTATAATTTACTAATGTAAGTTATAAAAATAGGCATGTATATATTTAAAGAGTGTATACTTAAATGTATATTGACATCCCTGAGTTATGGAGGAAATTCACAGCTCCAGTCACATAGTATATCAATGTTATAATTTAAATACCATCCACAGACATATGTGAAATGTATGTCAAGACTGGAACAGTTCGCTCATTTGTAGAACTTATTGCAATTTCTTTATTTTATTAGATAGCAGCATCACTCTCCACAGTAATAACAGACCACATTGTTGTTATATGGTGTTTTAAGTAATATATAACCCTGGCAATGGGCTGGAGATATAATGAAGTATCTTACATCTTGTTTGGTCATACTCTCTAATTGCAGGTGTGAGATGGTTCATATAAATAGTTCTGTAATCTGTTACTTTCTCACGGGATCATTTACAATACTACAATAATGTGGTCCCACAGTGCAAATGCAATTTTGTGATGCCTTATGGCTATATTTTACATTTGTACCCAGTTATACAAGTACGTGTGTAGCTTAGTGGGTCCAGATGCAGCTGCAGGGATGCACAACCTTTTTCCTTCTTATGGGAGGAGCCAAGCAGATTTGGATGTTCATTGCTGAATATGGTCTCACTCCTGCACCTTGTATAGGGTCCAAATGTGAAATCAAGATTTTGTCTTGCAGGGCAAGATGTTTAAACAAGGTTCAAAGGGTGGAGAGTGCGTTGTTTCATGGCCCTTCCTTTTTCAGCGGGTAGATGAAGGGCCATATTCCTCCTGGATAAAGACTTGATTTTTGCACATGCTGGTAAAGATGTACATTTGTTTATAATCAAATGCTCTGTGGGGCTGTATTTCCTCCAGTTGGTAAATTACCTCCAGTGTATCCAGGAATTATCTGTTTGGATAAATTAATTAATCCCCTCACATTGTGTTTGGACATTGGGACACGGGAAACTGATAGCTGTCTGTCTTGTACATACATCCTATAAATTCACTAGGAACCAGTGACATCACTGGGATCCTTCATGAATTGATTGTATTAAAAAGAAAAATGCCCCCAACATGGCTGCCTGCACTGTGTGTCGGTTACAATTGTTCTTTTATTGATGTGATGTTGGAATATATGTAACACCTTGCTGCTCTTTCTATGTAAGTTAAAGTTCATTGCTGGTCTGTTTTAGCAATGATTCATATATTGTATACTGTAGTTTGTTCAGTGGCTAATAGAATAAGTTGTTTGTCCTCTCTCCCTATTTTGGCACTAAGCATCATTATGATAGAGTCCTGTTGTTTTAAATGCTAGCATCTCATGAAAAACAAGGAGAAAATTTTCACTATAAGGCTGCAAGCTCTGAAACTCTTCTTGCCGTAGAGATGGCCAAAAGGAAGATCATGTACGCTCAGTCCATAACTCCCCATAGCCAGGCATTCGTGTTAGACTAAAGCCACTGATCCCTGAATAGGAGAAGATAGGCTACCACCACGGCTGACCGTGGAGGGACAGATATCCATGCCCTTATCAGTCCTGCGTCCAAAACCGCCTCCCCCACAAAAATCTGTGGTTCTCTGAATTTGCTCCAAGGGAAGCAGTTCAGAAGACGGTCACTTGGCCAATAAACCCTCAGACAGATATTCTGACCAGCGTTCAACAGCTTTGTTGACCCACGCCAAGGCGGGCCGCAATGAGCCACCTGCTGCCTTGAAAATCGACTTAAAGACACCCTAAATCTTATGGTTTGTACTGTCCTTAAGAGTGACTGTGTTGGGAAGAGGGAGGGTAGTAAGGTTGGCCAGCTGTGCAACTGGAGCGTCCACATGTGGAGGCGCCTCCCATTGTGCAAGAACATCAGGAGGATAGGCATAACACGACTGCAGCCAACGAGACACCTGTAACATGATTCGGTGAAGACCAAAGCTCACCCAGCAAATCTTCCAATGGTGAAGAAACGGGAAAAAACAAAGATTGCTCTGTCTGCCGCACAAAGAGAGAGGGCTCCGCAGCATTAGGGAATGCCGTCTCAGCAATTTCAAGTGTCTGACTGTTAGGGTTCTGTTCAAAACCACTTCCTTAATTACAGCCATGGAGCCAGACACGTGATATAAATGTTTTAAACTGTTTATTGCAGAAAAGTATTGTCCAGGTAAGGCAAAATAAACAGTAACAGTTCAGGCTGAATGGAACAATGGATATCCAGATCTTGGCAAACAAGCAGTAAATAATAAAGAAATGCAGCAGATGACTTAACTGAAACCAGTTTGCAGCAGTAGTCAGAAACATGCATGATTCAGGAACAGAGAAACAGAGCAGGCTAACAAACTACTAAAGAAGTAAAATAAATTCCACGGCCAGAGAGAGAGAATGCTGGGGGGTGGAGCCTATCATAGACATACACAGATACGGGCGGTGTGGAATGAATGGAAGACAGCAACTCCTGTCTGATACCACATGAGTGCATACACACTGCAGGTTTGGAACGACATTGTTCCATCATTGAACAAGATTTTTAGTTCAGTTTAAAAATCTCGTTCAACGATATGATGTGCTTTTGAACAATAATTGTTCTTCGCTGCAGGGTACACACTACTGTGTGTTAGGATGCCGGTCTGATAATAAACTCACAGAACTGATGGAAGAGGTCTTTGCCTATGGCAGCCGCCTTTCCCGTAGAGCTTTATGTGCTCACAGGTACTCGGATGCCCCCAGGACTTTACTCTAAATGTAGTGCAAGTTTATTAACAATACCGCAGCGGCAGGGCCGGAGGAGGCTGTATAGATTGCAACGGATGGTCAGACGTAAGCCGAGGTCAGGGGTCAGAAGCAAGTAGAATAGCCAAATAACACACCAAAGGGTCAGGGTCACCAGCACGAGAGCAGAATCCAGAAACAGCAATAGGGTAACAACAGGAGGTCCAATAGTAAATGGGCAGAGTATCCACTGGAACAGGGCAGGAGCAGGTCAGCAACAGACAGAATCCACACTATAACCGGCAGGGAGACTAAGCCCTCCCTGCCTTAAATACAGAAGGTAGCCAATCAGGGCTTTGCCCTGAAATCATCCACAGGCACTGTTTAATTAATTAATGCAATGGTCAATTAGCCCGCTTGCTGTAGGTGTCCCGGCGCACACGCCTGGCTTCCCTGTGTTGCCGGGGTGTGCTAATCTGAAAGAACGGCGTCCGGCCATTACCTTAGCAACGGTCGGGCCGAGAATCAGAAGTGAGGTCCCAGTCGTCATGGAGACGGCTGGGAAGCCAGGGACAGGGGGAAGTGAATTGCGGCGGTGCCCGCGGCGGCTGCGGCTCCTAACACTGATATAGGGCCAACCGGTCGTTTCTCGTCTGATTGGCCCGATAATCGGCTGAAAACACAGTAGTGTGTATCCAGTCTTATTTAGTAGCACATATAGATTATATGTAAGACAATCTGATATGAACAACTTAACACTATTAGTCTTAGAATTGATTAAGTTCAGAGATAAACAAAGATCTGAATGCTGAGAAAAATTATTTCAGTCCTGTGACAGGATGGACATTAACTCTTATGTTCTGGTGTGAGATTACAATGATTGACAGACAACAACAGTTGTAAAAAGGATATTAGACGTGTTAATTATAAAAGATCATCATCATCATTTAATTTATATAGCGCCACTGATTCCGAAGCGCTGTACAGAGAACTCATTCAAATCAGTCCCTGCCTCATTGGAGCTTACAGCCTAAATACCCTAACACACACAGACACACAGACAGAGAGAGTAGGGTCAATTTGATAGCAGACAATTAACCTACTAGTATGTTTTTGGAATGTGGGAGGAAACTGGAGCACCCGCAGGAAACCCACACAAACACGGGGAGAACATAAAAACTTCATACAGAAAAGGCCATGGTTAGGAATTGAACTCATGACCCCAGTGCTGTGAGGCAGAAGTGCTAACCACTTAGCCACCGTGCTGCCACAGATAGATATAAAATGAATACATACTTAGCTGCGGAATACAATATGATTGTTGAGAAATATCTTTACCTGAGGAGCCCCGTTGCTAAATAGCACTTACTACAAGGACATCTGCTGGACACAGTCTTCTCAAAGTTCCAGTTGAGACTACAGCCATTTGGATGTTACACTTCTGAACCCAACCCCCCTTCTCCCCCTGAGACTGGTCAAAACCAGCTCTTTGCTAAAAAAAAATGCACACATCCTTTGTATTCTGTGATTATTATATGTACAGCGGGTGAAATAAGTGTTGAACACATCAACATTTTTCTCATAAATATATATTTAATGTGGCTATTGTAATGAAATTTACACTAAATGTCAGCAGCAACCCTTGCAATCCACACGCAAAAAAAATCAAACCATAGATGTCCATAATTTAAGTTTTGTGTAATAATGTGAAATGACACAGGGAAAAAGTATTGAACTGTCTCCTGAAATTTATTTAATACTTTGTACAAAAGCTTTTGTTGGCAATGACAGCTTCAAGACGCCTCCTGTATGGAGAAACTAGTCACATGCATTGCTCAGGTGTGATTTTGCCCCATTCTTCAATGCATATAGTCTTCAAATCTTGAAGGTTCCGTGGGCTTCTTCTATGAACTCTGATCTTTAGTTCTTTCCATAGACTTTCAATTCGATTCAAGTCAGGTGATTAGCTGGGCCATTCTAGCAACTTTATTTTCTTTCTCTGAAACCAATTGAGAGTGTCCTTGGCTGTGTGTTTGGGATCATTGTCCTGCTGAAATGTCCACCCTCGTTTCATCTTCAGCATCCTGGTAGATGACAGCAGATTTTTATCAAGAATGTCTCAATACATTTTTCCGTCCTTACTTCAATCATATGCAGTATACCAGTACCGTGTGCAGAAAAACAGCCCCACACCATGATGTTCCCACCTCCAAACTTCACTGTTGGCATGGTGTTTTTGGGGTGATGTGCAGTGTCATTTCTCCTCCATATATGGTGTGTATTATGGAATCCAAAGAGTTTTAATTTTGCTCTCATCTGACCACACTATATTCTCCCAGTATTTCACAGGCTTGTCCAAATGTTATGCATCAAACTTTAAACGAGCTTTAACATGTTTTTTCTTCAGCAAAGGAGTCTTGCTTGGTGAGCGTGCATACAGGACATGGCGGTTGAGTCCTTTACTTATTATTTTCTTTGAAACAATTGTACCTGCTAATTCCAGGTCTTTATGAAGCTCTCCACAAGTGGTCCTTGGTTCTTAGACTACTCTTCTAATAATTGCTTTTTACTCCTATGTCAGAAATCTTGCGAGGTGCAACTGCTTGTGGCCGGTTTATGGTGAAATGATGTTCTTACCACTTCTGAATTATGGCCCCAACAGTTATCACTGGAACATTCAACAGTTTAGACATCCTTGTGTAACCAATGCCATCAGTATGTTTTGCAACAATAAGGTAACGAAGGTCTTGAGAGAGCTCTTTGCTTTTACCTATTATGAGATGTTTCTTGTGTGACATGTAAGGGTTGTTGCTGACATTTGGTGTAAATTTCATTACAATAGCCACATTAGATATATATTTACTGAGAAAAATGTTGATGTGTTCAATACTTATTTCACCCGTTGTATCTAAAAACAGGGGCTTGCATGAGTCACTCGTAATAATGTTAACCCTTTACATTACAAGTCCCTATACAAAGAACCTTTAGAATTAATGTGTAACTCACTAAATATAACAGATTAGTTAATTTATGTGCTAAAATATATACAGAGACTATAAATCAAATTGTGAGAGACTTAAAAAAGCAATCTATACTGGTGTACATCGACAATTATTTCAGAATTTAAGCATTCATGTATAATATAAATCTGGAACTTCTGTCCAAGTTAATTAAAAGAAACTACCAAAATTACCTCTGCTACCCACATTTTAAATACATGTGTGACTATAGGACACAGGGAAATGGATATTACAGCTGTTGGTTGAAATATTCTAGTCATATTCAACTCTTATTGCTACATTTATTATCTATACTATCCAAATAGTATTTGTGTTGATATATACATGTTGGTGAATTTAACTTGATAGTAACTTGACTAAGACTTATATCTGATAATAAGAATTTGGGCAGAATAGAGAAGTATACAAGGTATACCTAGGGCAGTGTTTCCCAACCCTAGTCCTCACGTACCCCTAACAGTGCAGGTTTTCCAGGTGACCAGTGATACAATTATACCACATGTAGATATTTCAAAATGTGTCAGTAATGAATACACCTGTGCTCCAGCAAAGAGATATGTAAAAAATCAACTGCATTTCAGCCCTGCCACAAAAGGACCAGCTGACATCAGGTCAGTGATTCTCTCATTAACACAGGTGAGAGTGTTGACAAGGACAAGGCTGGAGATAACTCTGTCATGCTGATTGAGTGAGAATAACAGACTGGAAGCTTTAAAAGGAGGATGGTGCTTGAAATCATTGTTCAGTCCTCTGTTAACTATGGTTACCTGCGAGGAAACACGTGCAGTTATCATTGCTTTGCACAAAAAAAGGCTTCACGTGCAAGGATATTGCTGCTAGTAAAATTGCATCTAAATCAACCATTTTTCGGATCATCAAGAACTTCAAGGAAAGAGGTTCAATGGTTGTGAAGAAGGCTTCAGGGCACCCAAGAATGTCCACAAATGCCAGGACCGTCTCCTAAAGTTTATTCCGCTACAGGATCGGGGCACCATCAGTACAAATTTTGCTCAGGAATGGCAGCAGGCAGGTGTGAGTGCAGCTGCACGCACAGTAAGGCAAAGACTTTTGGAGGATGGCCTGGTATCAAGAAGGCCAGCAAAGCAGCCACTTCTCCCCAGGAAAAACATCAGGAAAAGACTGATATTCTACAAAAGGTACAGGGATTGGACTGCTGAGGATTGGGGTAAAGTCATTTTTTCTGATGAATCTCCTTTCAGATCGTTTGGGGCATCTGGAAAAACACTTGTCCGGAGAAGGAAAGGTGAGCGCTACCATCAGTCCTGTGTCATGCCAACAGTAAAGCATCCTGAGACCATTCATATGTGGGGTTCCTTCTCAGCCAAGGAAGTGAGCTCACACACAATTTTGCCTAAGAACACAGCCATGAATAAAGAATGGTACCAAACCATCCTCTAAGAGCAACTTCTCCCAACTATCCAAGAACAGTTTGGTGATGAACAATGCTTTTTCCAGCATAATGGAGCACTTTGCCATAAGACAAAAGTGAGAATTAAGTGGCTCAGGGATCAAAACATCAAAATTTTTGGTTCATGGTCAGGAAACTCCCCAGACGTTAATCCCATTGAGAATTTGTGGTCAATCCTAAAGAGGCTACCTCCATAGGCATCAATACATGGACATAAAACACAATTTCTGAAGTGTGTCATCATGCCACAGATGGCGAAGTCATCCACGTCTTGTACTGGCTCAGCTTCAGGGAAAATGCCAGACTCTTCAGGGAGTGAGGGAGATCACCCCTATTTCATAGTCTCCCTGACAATCAGGGAGAGTTGGCAAGTATGAATAATAACCTGATGAACTGCCATATAATGTGGGCCTGCTGATTGCACAGTTCTGCTTTTGTCCAGGGGATTCCTAGTATTATTTTTATTTTGAACTCCGTTTGACATTCTGGAGACCAGAAAAATATCGATATTATTAATACCCATACCCCATGCATTAATTGAAATGATGTTACATTCAATTTCACCATATCAATATCTTGTTAATTGTAGCAGTAATAATACATACAGATCCAGTATTCAGTCATTTTAATAATGATAAAAATAATGCATTATCTCAATGGAGGGGTCTAATTAAGTGTCGTAGACACACAATATTGCTCACACTAACAAGTCATTGCGTCATCTTCAGGATGTCAAATGTTTTATTGTAAAAGTGTTTATTAAATTGTTTATTCCTTATGATATTATTTACTTTCTATTGTTTATTATTTATTTTATTTTTTCTTATTTATTGTTATATCGTTTTTGTTCTTTACATGATTTATTAATTTTGCTATTAATTTCATGTTTATTTTTGTTTGTTATTACTGTATACTCTTAAAGATATTGCTGTTGCCTTTGTTGTACACATGGATCATCACCAAGACTAACTGTTGTTGTAAATGTAGTGGTGAACATTGTCAATGATTAGTGTATTTATGGGACCACCTATTAGCAAATATAGAATTATATAAAATAGGCCAGTAAATAAAATAATTGAATAGTATAAAACAATGGAATGCTCATCAGAAATATATTAATATGATGTAATATCTAAGTAATGATTACTGAACCAACCTATGTCATCATTGTTTTCATATCCTATAATATAACCTCATTATCATCATCTGCTTTCTATTCATCCAAAACGGAGCTCTCACAAATGGCGAGAGAGGTTTTTCACCATCACCAGCTACATGGCAAGTCTTTTACTCCATGAATTGCATACAATTTAATTTTCTAATTCATATTAATTATATTGTGAATCCAAACCTTACTGTTCTTGAAAGTTAGTTTGGAGGGTTTATTTTCACCATACATCTCAGATATTCAGACTAGAATGTCTGTTTTTCTCTTTCATATTGATCTCGTATATGGTTTTTAGCCGCAAGAAAATGAAGAATATTGAGAAGTAATAAGTGTACATACATCATAGGTTCATTATGAGGGACGAACTAAAAGGTTTCTCTTCATGATTCGTTATCTCAAACAACTCCCAGAGTCACGAAAAGTATGTCGAAAGAGTCGTATAGTATTAGCCCATAGGATGAAAATCACATACTAGAGTCGATACACATCATAATCTTGACTGTTGTTCCTTTGTGTTACAAATAACTTGCGTAACTTTTACCTTCATTCAGACCACAAGGAATATCCATTTACATGTCTCCTCCCCCGATTCCTAATCTTACTCTTTCTAAGCCAAAGACTACCAAGGAGCGGGATCTCCTCTATGCACTGATGAAAGGTGCTTTGCAACGGGTGATAGTTGTCTAAAACGTTATTTGTCTTTCTGTACATTCCTAATACATCCAATGTGTTCAAAAATGCATTGTTTAAATACTCTGCCTGTTTTACTATATAGACCTTGCTGCAGGGATACCTTAAGGCATAGACAACTCCTCTTGTATCACAATCGATGTAATGACCAATGTGGTGTATAGTGGTGGTAAAGAAAATGTTGGCGTCTTCTGCATATATTGGCATGCCCTGCAGTTTACACATTTATAGGAGCCTTTGATCTTGTCCTCAGTCCTTGTTTGTACATAGTGGCCTCTCACCAGTCTCTCAGATTGCTCGCTCGTCTCCAACTCAAATTCACTCACTCATCCAAGTTTTCTTGAACATTTCATTTGATAGTAAGATGGACCATTTTTTTCTCCACCTCCTGCCACTTATTGCAAAAGTCCCCAACGAATCTTATTTTCTTGGTATCAGTTTTTCTGCCTTGGGAATATATAAGCTCATTACGATCTGTTTGTTGAACTTCTTTGAGGGCTTTCTTAACCGCTCTCTCTTCCTGAATCTCCTCTCATGTAGCCTTGACTCAGCTGCTGTGCTCTTATAAAAAAGTCCTGAGAATTTGAGCTGTTCCGTTTCGTTCTCAAAAATCCCCCCATGGGAATATTTTTGATCATCGGGAAAAAGTGGAAACTATCTCTATTAGTAGCAGTCGTTTTCCTAAATAGATCTTTTTCCAAATTGCCTCTCGACTCTTTTTTGATTGTAATATCCAGAAAGTCGATCTGTTGTTGACTCATCACATAAGTCAATTTGAGATTATTGTTATTATCGTTTAGGATGCTGATGAATCGTTTAAAATCATCTTCGTTCCCCTTCCAGTGAAGTAATATATCATTGTACTTGGCCCAAGTGAGAACTTGGTCAGTACACATCCGAAGTTGGTCACTGAAGACTACTTCACGTTCCCACCTACCTAGGTATAGATTAGCGAAAGTCGGGGCACAAGCTGTCCCCCATAGCCATGCCCTGAATGTGTAGGTAAAATTATTCTGCAATTACAAAAAAGTTCTTTTTGAGAACAAATCCCAACAATTCTACCAGGAAAATACCAGATATATGGTAACCCATTGTGGTAAACACCACTCTCCTATTGATTCCTGTCCCCCATAAATAACAGGCTCTCAATAGATCAGTTCTTTTAATTGCCATGTTGTGTGTTTTTTTGTGAAGTCTCACTTTATATTTTATAGTATGTATTTTTTAAATTTCACCACTCTCTTGTCTGGCAGAGTAACAATAAGTTTAATGAATAAAAGTTATATTTTATTTATTAGTGGACTGGAATGCTCTATTTTTCTTTCTCCAACAGTGGTTCTTTGTTGCTTATAGATGAATATGTTGGATGAGCACCCCCTCGATGTAAAATACGGTATATTACCCAATTTTAGTTTATGAGGATAGTCCTATTTCTCCTAGTGTTAAATTATTTCCTTTACTAGCAATAAATAAAATCAAGTGATTAATTATATATACTTAGCCTCAGTAATGTTAGTCCAGGGAGGCCCTCTGTCACCAACACCTGAACTCTTTAGGAAGCAGTAGTCTGGACACAATCAGTTATGGTCCCAAGGTGAGGCTGCTTTGGCACACGATCACATAAAAAGCACAATATCATTATTATCTTTACACTGAGTTCATGCTATCTGGAACGTGGATAGATTTAACTCATTCCTGTAAATGAATGGTCAGTGTAAGTTGTTGGCAATAATGCCCTAATGTATAGCTGTCCCACTTAGATCCAAAGTAGGAACCCCCTGGGTTAACATGTGAGAAGGCATTTAAAGAGTTGTTGGTTAAATAATAGCACTTGTAGTGATAGGGTTCATGTAATCTTCAGTAAAAGGAGCAAGCTAATAAGGAAAATGTATCTCCCCTGGTTGTAGCCTTTATAAAGTCCCTCAGTTTTACCAAACCTTAGAACAAGCAAAGTTTTATTTTGCATTTCTCTGCTTATGTTTTTATGAAATGTTGTTTCATTTGACTATACAACACTATTTTATCAGCTACAATCCTTTAACTTCAGCTAGTACTTTACTACTAAGAGGCTTGACCAGACGTGGTGTGTCTCTTATAGCAACCCCAGCCAAAGGTTCTTTTGTGGGAGCTACCAGCATTGCGACACTCAGTTCAGTGTACTATCTTTCTTGATTGCACGCTCTGTTTCAATAAATGAATAATGTTTAATCAATATCTGGAAATTCTATTTTATCAGTATACATATATATCTGTAAATGTATGTAAGTCAATTTGCATCATTTACATTTATAAAATGCACATCTTTTACAATGTTTACAGTATTGCTGCAACCCCTCTTTCATATCTATCAGCTCATAGACATTTCTTTTCTCTTGTATGTATTATCTGATGCTTTAAGAGAGATAGTCTTTGTTTATAACTTTTTCCACACTCAGAACATGAAAATGGCTTCTCACCTGTGTGAATTCTCTGATGTACAATAACAGCTGAGCTGGATGCAAAACATTTCCCACATTCAGAACATGGAAAAGGCTTCTCACCTGTGTGAATTCTCTGATGTTTAAGAAGAATGGATTTAACTGGAAAACGTTTCCCACACTCAGAACACGAAAATGGGTTGTCACCTGTGTGAATTCTCTGATGTTCATGAAGATTGGATTTAACTGTAAAACATTTCCCACACTCAGAACATGAAAATGGTTTCTCACCTGTGTGAATTCTCTTATGTTTAACAAGATCTGATTTCTGTGTAAAACATTTCTGACAATCAGAACATGAAAATGGTTTCACACCTGTGTGAAATCTCTGATGTTTAACGAGACCTGATTTATATGCAAAACATTTCCCACATTCAGAGCATGGAAATATTGTATCACCTCTATTAGCTGTAGCGCGTGTAGCAATATCTGAGTTATCAGAAAAACATTCCTCCTGATTAGAGGGATCAGATGATATATGCGCACTGTGAAGTGCTGGATGCATATTTGGAGTAATGGGTTTTCCTCCTGGAAAATCTTGTATGATGTTGTTATCTTCTATTTGAAAAGCTGGAGACAAAACAATATATCCCTCCGAGGTATTCCTGCTTGTGTGTCCATCTGCTGGAAATAAAATTTTCATACATTTAGTGAGCTGAAGATGTTCAATTGTTTATTTTCTATTTGCAACCAAGAACACTTCATTACAAATCTAAATATACATACAGCAATTACACAGACAATACATTGGCTTAAAATATAACACATTACCAAGCACATTGCACAGACCCAGGCTGGCCACAGGGACAGGCAGATTGCACAACCACATTGGACAATGCAAAAACGCAGAGTTTGGTGTGTATTTTTTCCCAAGCACACACATGGACCAGCCCGTATCATAGGACACTGAGTCTCATTAGCCAGTGACAGTGTCCAACCACAACGCTTATACAGACACGGGCCTCACACACAAACATTGGAGCCTTGGTAGCAGATTAGAGATGAGCTAAATTAAAACCACATCCTATCCATTGGTCTACACTACTCAAAAGTTCACCAATTAGACATGTAGGTGACAAAACAGTGAAGCAGTCTCTATAAATCAACATCAGGCAGCATAGCCCCGTAGCCAGAGTAATGATACTAATTTAGGCTGAAGCCTCTGTGCAGACAAGCACTGAGAGGGAAGGAGAGCAGCTTGACAGAGCAATACAGCACAGTAGGAAATAGCAACACAGAATGATGAAGGCACAGATTGAAAGTGTCCGAAAAAAGAGATGACGTCACTCTTTTCTGTAATAAGTGTTTATTACTCACCAGTGCTGATATCTGTAGGGATTTCTTGCTCCTTACACTGATGATCACCCTCTATATTTTCTACCTTAATATCAGTCAGATCTTCAATCTAAATAACCAAAAATAATTGATAGTTAACAGAATAATATCAGTGTATTAGACATACACAGCTGTTCTACAGATCATATAGTGAAAAGTCATTTTGGTATTTTTGTGAGACCATAAATTCCATCTACCTGACACTCCTGTGGGATACTGTGATTTTCCTCTGTACAATCCTGTGAATAAAGAGGACGGGGACATCTCTCTGGGGTATTTCTTTTACTGGATCTATCTGTAGAAGACACACAGTGAGGAGTTTTCTGGGAGATCACTGTTGTAGTGCTAGTAAACAGCTTGGATGAAACAAAATTAAGAGAATGTGATCATTACCGAGTACCGCATTGAAACTAGTATTACTACTATTAGTGTACAGGGAGGATCATGGATAATGTCACACATGGTCTCATTCAGCTATTGAATCACTATGGTGATGTCCCTTGTACTGATATATAGGAATCACAAGAGAGTGTGGGGGGGGGGGGGGGGGGGGTGGAGACTGGTCAGATCTCTGGGCTGGTAGCTCACAATGATATGATGTGAGGAGGAGAACAGAAGTCTAATAGGGGCTGATGGCTCCTGACTCCCCCACTGAGCAGATATTTGTTCCTCATTAGTTTGGACAGACAGGTGACGATGTGGAATAAGAGATTGATGTAGTACTCACCTGTACGGATATCTGTAGGGATTTCCTGTTGATCACCCCTCACAAACGTCTTTTCTTCTCCCTCTATATCTTCTGCCTTAATATCAGCCAGATTATCACCATAAATCAACCACAAAGCAATAAAATACTACTTTAATAATGTCTGATTAAATTACTTGAGATTAACCAGAAGAATATCAGTGTATAAAACACACACAGCTGCCCTACATATCATATAGTGAAAAGTCACTTTGGTATTTGGCGAGACCCTAAACCCTACCTACCTTATAGTCTTGTGGGATAATAGGATTTTCCTCTGTACAATCCTGTGAAAAAAGTGGACAGAGACATCTCTCTGGGGTATTTCTGTTACTGGATCCATCTGTAGCAAACACATTGTGACTGAATACATTGTTTTTATGTGATTTATTGTGTGTATTTAGTTGGCCCTCAAAACAGCTTTTACTTATTTAATAAATAACAGTCTACTCTTACCCCATGACATGAAGGTCTGGTGATTCTCCATCATCACATCCTTGTACAGACCACTGTGTCCTTCTAAATACTCCCACTCCTCCATGGAGAAATAGACAGTGACATCCTCACACCTTATAGGAACCTGACACACACAATGATACAGTCATCACCCAGACACATCCCCTGGTGTTACTGTATAATGTCCCATTCCCAGCAGTCACCTCTCCAGTCAGCAGCTGAATGATCTTGTTGGTTAGTTGCAAGATCTTCTGATCATTGTTTTTATCATATATCAGTAAGTGAGGTGGAGGAACTGTGACTTGGGCAGGATTCTGGGTCCTGCTCAATCTTTCTGACACATGGAGATGGCTACTGAGTATCACACGATCATCAGATGTCTTCTTCACTACTATGTACTCCTGTGTATTGAGGGATACATCAATAAAAAAGTAAATGAAAAAAACACCAATTCACAGTTGCTATTTTTAGGGGTTAATTATGCAATAAGTATATTTTTTAAAAACAATGTCTTTCCTATATGAAACAGTTTCCCAGGAAAGTGGTGTGAATATCTGAGATGGGTGCAGCTCCTGCCACCAATTTGTGTCCTCTGTCTCTGATCGGCATCCACAGATGAATCATCTGCTTTGGACAGATTAGTGCAAACAGCAAGATGACGTTGTGTTGGGAGCTGGAGTAAAACAGAGGACTAAGAGTAGCCAGTCCACTGAGAATGGTAGGTAGGAGCTGCAGGAGAGGTAAGTTGTAAGTTTCTGATATAACTGTTTCTATAAAGGATGTCAAGGAATCTCTCACCTCTCCAGTCAGCAGGTAGATGATCTCAAGGGTCAGATTTAATATCCCCTCAGCCATATGACTCCGGTCCTTGTCCATCCTCAGTGAATCAGTGATTTACATAGGATGCGTCTCAACCACACGACTTCTAAGAAAGACTCACTGTTTCCTCACAGCTCAATTTTCTCGGAATAAATATAATAATTATAATTAACATCACAGAATAGACATGTAACATATTGAAATATGAAACACTGAGTGATCATTAAGTCCTCCTCCTTCCCCCGAGCCATAAAGCCCTGGTCATTGTTTCCCTGAAGTCCTATGATCAAGCTTCACAAGACAGCTCAAAGGCCTTAACACGATACTGTATTACTAAAGGTTAAACCACCACTACTTGTAGCCAGGACGTTTGGTCCTCCCAGACACCTCTTTGGTGCAATTTGCTCTACTTGAAATCTGTTACAAATGTATGGATGTTTGGGATTGTCATTCGATCCCATACGTTGTATGCACTTGAAACCATAGCAAAGTGGCATGTGATCCTTTTCCAGCTCTACTGTCACTATACACACAACTGATACACACTGATCCCTATACACAAGACAAAATCAACACCATTCAACAAGATATTCCCTAACGTCAGATCCCTCACACATCACCCACATTCTCCTTCACTCATCAATTCATCCTCCGCTCATTCTCCCCAGTAACTGTGGATGAAGTCTCTGGACCCATCTCATCATCTTACCGTACTTCTCCGCACTCTCTCCCCCACTGCATGCCCCCCTCTAGCTCACCTCGTCAGCCTGTCTCTCTCCACTTGCACATTTCAATCCTCCTTTTAACAACAATACTTTGTGATTCTGACCTCCAGGAGATCCTGGAGGACAGATAATGTAATAGGGGTAGGAGGGGGCGTGTTAACGTCTTTGCGTCACCACTATAAAATGCCGAAATGCACGGCATTAAATAGCGGGGAGCGGGACTTAATGACATGATTAAGCCCCACTTCTAATATTCAATACCATGAATTTCAGCATTTTTTAGGATCTGGGAGGTTTTCCTACCCTTCCGGGAGGCCTCCCTGAAATTCGGTAGCCTCCCAGAAAATCCGGGAGAGTATGTACTAAAGAAACCATCTCTCGACTGATCCTCTCTCTCTCCGACTGCCGCCATATTTCTCTCCTCCTCTTTGTCTTCAAACCATTTGAGTGACTCACTTTCTCTTCTACCCCCAACACTGCACTGAGACTGCCCTCACAAATGTGATCTATGGTCTACTTAATGTAGAATCTAATGGTCACTTCTCCATGCTCATCCTGCTGGACCTCTCTGCTGCTTGACACTGTTGATGACCCTTCTTCTCCTGCACACCTTTCACTCCATTGGACTTTGTGACACAGTACATCTCCTACCCTGACCTTTCCCCATCTGTCTCACCCAAGGTGGCTACAGCTCTTTCAAAGACATATTACAGTGTAAATACAGTACAGACATACATACATATGGGGAAAGCAGGAGTTGGGCTACCTAAAGAAGATGTGGTCCTGACGGACTTAACCTTTATCTGAGCATGTCTGGAACAGAGAGACAGAGAAGCACACACACGCAGTCAGCACTCACGTATTATAGTACATATATATATATATATATATATATATATATATATATATATATATATATATATATATTATATGACGCCACAGTCTGCTCCACATGTATAAATATAATATTAATAAAAAAAAATCACTACCTGCTGTCAGACACTGCAATGTCTCCTCTCTGGTTCGTTCTACTCTACGATCACCCGGAAGTTACAACAGAAGAAAATACACTTCGAAGTTTGATACACAGACAGAGGAGGTCAAATGGAACGCACAGGCCGGAAGTCTGGTGGAACGCACAGGCCGGAAGTCTGGTGGGCCTCATAGGCCGGAAGTCTGGTGGAACGCACGGGCCGGAAGTCTGGTGGAACGCACATGCCGGAAGTCTGGTGGACCTACAGACCGGAAGTGTGTAACATGGGGTGACAGGAGGCAGTGATTGGCAGATATATTATGAGATATAATGATAAACATATAACATAGGTAAGAAGTAAAGTATGTACATGAGTTGTGAAGTTGTAAAGTAAGTATTAGGAGGTTATGAAATAGGAATTACGAGGCTGAGACCACCTCATGACTCCCACCTCAAAGGCTCTTAATTTCCACTTCATAATCTCATAATACCTACCTAAGAGCCACATAATGCCATCTTTACATTCTCATAGTGCTTACTTAATGACTGCTAGTGGCCACCATATTGCCTTATAATGTCTCTTAGTTCCTCATATTTCCCACCTCAGCCTTATAATACCCACTTCATAGCCTCTTTATAGTCATCCGATATCCTCTTAATGCCCACCTTGTAGCCTCTCTCCGTGCCTCATTCTGCTCCCCTGATATCCTTCTAATGCCTAACATTGCCTCATAATTTCCACTTTTAATGCCCACCTCATGGCCTCCTAATGGCTTTTTTTGGCCTCATAGTGCTCGCCTGATATCCTCATAATTCCCACTTCACAACCGCATGGTGGTCACTTTACAGTCTCATAGTACCTTATAGCCTCTGTATGCCAACCTCATAGCCTCATAATGCTTACCTTACAACTTCACAACCCCATAGTGATTACTTTACAGTCTCATAGTACCTTATAGCCTCTGTATGCCAACCTCATAGCCTCATAATGCTTACCTTACAACTTCACAACCGCATGGTGGTCACTTTACAGTCTCATAGTACCTTATAGCCTCTATGCCCACCTCATAGCCTCATAATGCTTACCTTACAACTTCACAACCCCATAGTGATCACTTTACAGTCTCATAGTACCTTATAGCCTCTATGCCCACCTCATAGCCTCATAATGCTTACCTTACAACTTCACAACCGCATGGTGGTCACTTTACAGTCTCATAGTACCTTATAGCCTCTATGCCCACCTCATAGCCTCATAATGCTTACCTTACAACTTCACAACCGCATGGTGGTCACTTTACAGTCTCATAGTACCTTATAGCATCTGTATGCCAACCTCATAGCCTCATAATGCTTACCTTACAACTTCACAACCGCATGGTGGTCACTTTACAGTCTCATAGTACCTTATAGCCTCTATGCCCACCTCATAGCCTCATAAAGCTTACCTTACAACTTCACGACCCCATAGTGATCACTTTACAGTCTCATAGTACCTTATAGCCTCTGTATGCCAACCTCATAGCCTCATAATGCTTACCTTACAACTTCATAATTCCTGCATCAGATGCTCTATTTCCCACCTCATATCCTCTTAGTGTCCACCTCAACCCATAACACCAACTTAACAGCATTATAATGGCCATATCGTAGCCGCATAATAGTTACCTGATATCCTCTTAATGCTCATTTTATAGCCTTAGTTTGTCTGTCTTATTATGCCTGCCTCATAGTGCTCACCTGATATCTTCGTAATGCCCACTTCACAGCCTTCTAATGCTCACATTATAGCCTCATAATGTTCAGCTTATATCCACAGTGAGGGTAGATAAATGAAATAGTCCCCTTGGCGCAGTAGTAAACTGCAATATATCTAAAATGTTGATACAATCAATACAAAATATGCAATTTTATTACTAGTACACAAAGCGTTATACTTCAATAAAGGTTGCAACCTATATAACAGTAATAGGCCATCACGCATGTGGAAAACATAGCACAATCAATAATCGATATAATAGATAAACGAACAGTCCAATTCCACAGTTGCCTTGACTACCACTTCGTCATTCATCACTGTGGTGTTTCATACGGAAGGGACTTCGGAAAGAGGAAACCACTTAAGCCCTACCCAGGGTAAGTTTCTAACATACTTAGATCCCGGAACCGCTCCACTCAGATTGAATTCACCTGCCTTTACCCAAATATATGGGCGAATGAAAGCGACTGGAGACCAATTATTTCTGTGCATTCCACCAAAACAGATTTCACAGTTTGGACTTACATATCTACCCTATGTGACCGTGGAATACACATCCATTATTTGATCTGTACCCAGAGACTGAGCCATATGGACTAGTACTACCTGGCATTATTTGGATTTACCATCTATACTCCACTCTACCACCATACTTAAGTTTGATCTTTACCAGACTGACATTGTCATTTAAATACTATTGTTAGAGATCAGTGATACCTTGGTATGCGCACCTATTTCAATACTTACCTTAATACTGTGTAATTGGACTACTGTTTTAGCTATTATATCGATTATTGATTGTGCCTATTTGTTTCACATGTGTGATGGCCTATTACTGTTATATAGGTTGCAACCTTTATTGCATTATAACCCTTCGTGTACTAGCAATAAAATTGCATATTTTGTATTGATTGTATTTTAGATATATTGCAGTATATGGAATCTTGTTTGAGGGAGAAAGATTCAGTCTGAAAGCCACAGGGTTAATCTGAATGAATGTTGTGAATAGACAGCCAGACTTTGTCACTGACTTTAAAAGGGCATGGTCCGCGGTGCTAATCAGCATAATGTTTAGACTTGAATGAGGTCTGTTTGAGGGCAATATGAACCTTTTCCCATATCCGGAAGAGATGAGCAGTGGAGTGTTGAGGCCTCAGTCTATTTGAGGATTCCAGAGCAGACAAAGAGTTGGACCGAGGATGGAACCCAAGGTTACAGAAGAATGGAGACACCAGAATGGAAGAATGGCATGAGTTGTTGTAGGCAAATTCTGCCCATGGAAGCAGAGTGGCCCAGTCATTATGGCATTTGGTCACATACAAGCGAAGAAATTGCTCAAGGGATTGGTTGACCCTTTCTGTTTGTCCGTTAGACTGCGGGTGATATCCTGAAGACAGACAAAGTTTGATTCCCAGCCGGGTGCAAAAAGGTTTCCAGAAGGTGGTGACAAATTTGGAGCCTCGATCAGAAAGGATGTTGATGGGAAGTCCATGGAGCCTGAAAACATGCTGGATAAACAAGGAAGCCAATGTTTTGGCACATGGCAATCCTGTAAGCGGAATGAAGTGGGCCATCTTACAAAATCGATCCACGATCACCCAGATGGTGGTAAAGCTGGATGAGCGAGGCAGTTCCACAATGAAGTCCACGGTTATGTGTGTCCAAGGTTTTACTGGAACAGGCAGAGGCATGAGGGAACCTGGCACAAGTTTCACAGGACAGGACGAATTCCCTGGTATCATTAGACAACGAAGGCCACCAAACAGAACGAGACAAAAGTGAATACTAATTATTTAATGTTTGGGAGGAAATAGATTTATTTATTAAATGTAAATACTATTAATTTAATGTTGGGGTTGTTTGGGTGGAGGTCTAAATATTAAATGTCGGTGCTTTTGATTTAATATCGGGCTGCTTTGGGGGAAGGAGGCCTACTGTGTTCACTCATTTCTGGGATTTTTATATCATGTACCTGTCCTTTTTCCAGACAGGGACCCAACATTCCAGAATCCAGACAAGCAGCAACTGAGCTTAGAACACGAGTATCAGCAATTATTGAAAGCAGCAAGGGAGGAGAGAGCAGGACAGTCTGCCAACTGTTCTGACACATGAAAGTTCTCTGTATTAACCCCTAATGTATTTGTACATAGTAATCATATCTCCCCTTAGACGCCGCTTTTCTAAAGTAAACATGCCTAAACTGGCTAACCTTTCCTCATAACTTAATGACTCCATACCGTTTATCAATTTTGTCACCCTTCTCTGAACCCTATCTAGTGCCAAATTATCTTTTTTATAGAGTGGTGCCCAGAACTGTACTGCATATTCAAGATGAGGTCTTACCAACGATTTATACAGTGGCAAAATTACACTGTCTTCCCTTGCATCAATGCCCATTTTTATGCATGTCAATACTTTATTTGCCCTTGCAGCTGCTGCTTGACATTGAGCACTATTGCTAAGTCTACTGTCTACGAGCACTCCCAAATCCTTTTCCATTATAGATTCTCCTAAATTAATTCCATTTAATTTATAGATTGCGTTCTTGTTTTTGATCCCTGAATGCATAACCTTACATTTATCTGTGCTGAACCTCATATTCCATTTGGCCGCCCAATCCTCCAGTTTATTTAAGTCCCTCTGTAGAGAAGCTAAATCTTGCTCTGATTTTATTACCTTACAGAGTTTAGTGTCATCTGCAAAAATAGAAACTTTACTCTCTAAGCCATCACCAAGGTCATTAATGAATATATTAAAAAGGAGTGGCCCCAGCACAGAACCTTGAGGTACTCCACTTAAGACTTTTGACCAATTAGAAAATGTTCCATTTATCACAACTCTCTGTTCCCTATTCTCTAACCAGTTTTCGAACAAAGTACAAATGTTGATTCCTAGACCCAGTACCCTAATTTTGTAAACCAACCTCTTGTGTGGCACTGTATCAAAGGCCTTTGCAAAATCTAAGTAGACCACATCTACTGTGCTGCCCTGGTATAAGTTTCCATTAACTTCCTCGTAGAAACTAATTAGATTAGTTTGATATGACCTATCCCTCACAAATCCATGTTGATTCCCACTAATAATTTTATGGCGTACCAAGTAATCCTGAATACTATCCCTTAAAATACCTTCCAGTAGTTTCCCCACTATTGATGTCAGGCTTACAGGTCTATAATTCCCTGGTTGTGATTTCATCCCCTTTTTAAACAACGGCACCACATCTGCTATTCACCAATCCCTTGGTACTGAGCCTGATGAGATTGAATCTCTGAAAATTAAGAATAGCGGTCTAGCTATTTCCGAGTTTAACTCCATAAGGACCCTGTTCCAGTTAATTAAACAAAACTACCAAAATTACCTCTGCTACCTACATTTGAAATTCATGTGTGGATATAGGATTCAGTGAAATGGATATTACAGCCGTTGGTTGAAATAGACTATCATATTCAACTCTTATTGCTACATTTATTATCTATATTATCCAAATAATATTTGAGTTGATAAATAAATTTTGGTGAATTTAACTTGATAATAACTTGACTAAGACTTATATCTGATAATAAGATTTTTTGCAGAATAGAGAGATATACAAGATACACCTAGCTCAGGTTAGACAACCGTCCCAGCTGTTGCCCTGGTGACGGCTGGAGCGAAGAAGGGGTATGTGAAGCCCCGGTCGTCATAGTGACGGCTAGGACGTGGGGAGACTGCAAAGACTGAGCTGCTGCAACTCCTAACAATAGTAATATTTTAGTTCTTGTGGTTTTGAATTGTATACCGAGGAGCATCGCCTGTATAGACAATATCAGCGAATATTCATACTACACGTCAACTTCAGTCAACATTTGGTGTGACCACCCTTTGCCTTCAAACAGCATAATTTCTTCTAGGTACACTTGCACACAGTTTTTGAAGGAACTCTGCAGGGAGGTTGTTCCTAACATCATTGAGAACTAACCATAGATCTGTGGATGTAGGCCTGCTCAAATCATTCAGTTTCTTCATGTAATCCCAGACAGACTTGATGATGTTGAGATCAGAGCTCTGTGGGGGCCATATCATCACTTCCAAGACTCCTTGTTCTTCTTTACACTGAAGATAGTCCTTAATGACATTGGCTGTATGTTTGGGGTCGTTGTTTCAGAATAAAGGTGTAGCCAATCAGACGCCTCCCTGATGGTATTGCATGATGGATAAGTACCTGCCTATATTTCTCAGCATTAAGGACACCATTAATCCTAACCAAATGTCCACAACAGCATAGAGCAGTGAGAGGCGGCTAAGAATATAAGGGAGACGGCTGCTGTATGAAAGTACATAGAGACAATCAATTTAGGTTAATCTGTTAAAGGAAGATATATTGTATAGATTTAATTTAATAAATTCATTTTCTTTGTTCAGTTACCAATATAATTATTAATCTGATTAGGGGCACGATATCACCAATTGATAAGTACACATTCTATTTTATACACACGCTGAATTTTTTAAACAGCGTTATAGAGATCCAAAGGTTACATTTCTGAGACTACATCTATGTTTTTCATTTCATTCATAAATGAATGAAATACATTTTTGGATATAACTATTTTGAAGAGATCTTTAATTGCTAGGAGCTATAAAAGTATGAATGAGGAGTGCGTAATAATTTAAACAATAAACGTATTATACTTAGATTTAGTCATTATTACAACTCTTTATATAATATTGACAAAACGAGATATTAAAGATGGTGTCTTAGGCAGAAAGAGATTTTGAATTATATGATATAGGTCTTTGACATCATACTCAGTGTGAATGAATACTGAATAGGATAAAATAGCTAATTCCATTATAGTTATAACCATCATAAAAATGATAAAATGAAGATTCTTTAGATTCCTATTATATGATTAACAAACATGTCTTCTCAATACTACATCTACTATCCAATCGTGATGACTCTGCTCCATTGAATTTTATATTACTAAATGAGATGTCTGCATCTCTTAATAAGACGTTTGTCTTTCCAGTTTAATGAAGACAGAATAATTAGCTTTACAACTGTTATGGGTGTATGGAAGAGCAAGAGTTGAAATTCAGTATTCGCTTCTAACTAACGGATGGGGTTTCAGGATCACATAAAAAAGTAACAAATCCATCTTATTTTCAAAGATCTTTATCACTCATACTTGATGAATGAGCTGCATGTCTCTCTAATTTCGTTAATAGCAATCACAAATGATAAAAGGATATAATCACTACTTTTAATGAATGTGTATGAATAGTTTTCTAAACATTGATTTGTGAGAATTATGATTGGTGCTTATTTAACACAAAACAGAAGGTATCAATGACATTAATTAATAAATATATTTAAAATACAAAATTGCCTCTGTTTAGTGATTGATGTATAAGTGATATTGAGATTTACCTCAAATGAAGAACCGACTTTCATTGTTGGAACATCATCCCAATTGATTTGTTGTTTTAATCCGTATATCGTCATCCCCTAATTCATATATTATTAATTGGCTCATAGTGAATGGATATTGCACAATATGATCTTGTATCATGGATTTAATGTGAATGAAAATTGGATTTACATCAGAGTCATTTGAAAATTAACACAAGAAAAATGCTTCTGGTAATAAATTTGCAGTTTATTACAAATAAACCAATTGACATTAATAAGATTTGCTGGGATGTGTAAAACTAAAGTTTATTTTAACATCACATAACTTTATTTTCTTTTCACACAATTCATTCTAATTTTAAAATATTTCGCATAGATCAGTTTTTAAATCCAATATAATAATGTCATTTTTAAATAAATTAGTGAGCCTTAGAGTGCATCCTTCATGAGAGAATTTTTCTTTTTGTTTCCTTTTTCAACATGACCAAAAATCCCACTCCGCAAGCCCGCTGCCTAGGTGTGATCCTTGTCTCACACATATTCTCGACTGTATCTAAATCATGTTACATACATCTAAAAAACATTTACAGAATACACACAATACACTGCAAAAACGAATTCATGGACTCATCATCTCCCGCATTGACTATTGCAATTCCCTCCTTACCAGTCTTCGCCAAAACAGACTCTCACGCCTACTATCTATATTTCACACAGTGGCTAGATTGATTTTCCTTACTCTGTCAGTCTCTACATTGGTTACTTCTACTAACATAAATAAATCACAAGGCCATCAACAAATCTGCACCAACATACAACTCCTCACTTGTCTCAAAATACCTCACAACTCGACAACTCAGTTCTGCACAAGATCTTCGTCTAACATCCACTCTCATTACATCCTCTGATTTTCGTTTACAGGACTTTTTTCAAGCTGCACCCACTCTATGGAATTCACTCCCTCGCACAATAAGACTTTCTTCTGGTCTAGAAATCTTCAAGCTTTCTCTGAACACCCACCTCTTTAGGCAAGCTTATAATATTCCTCAGGCACCCTTTTAGCCTCACTAGGTTACCCTATTACCACCCTTTACAAGATTCACACAAGACGCTGATAAGATCGTATAAATCGTTTGCAATAAAGATTTTCCGATGTGATCACTGTGGTTCCAAAGCACATCGGCTTTACTCACAAGTATTAAAGGCAGAGTTTGGCATGCATACTATCGAGCCTTTTGGCATCAACACAAGCTTCTATCAGAACACTCTGGTTTCCAAACCCAGAGGTGAACAATTTATACACTGTACAGTTGTAAAAAGCAGTGCCATCACAAAGATACACAGTTACAGTATTAAGGTCCTCATTCATAAGTCGAAGGGTCTTTATCTCCCAAGAACTCGAAGTGGCATTGGTGGATTCTTCTGGTCACTGTACCTTGAGATTACCAGATGTCCTTCATCACATTCCTTGCTCTAGACCAGTATAAACGTTTTTTTATGATCCCTGTGAACTGGCTATTTGCTGTATGAAAAAGTGATATTATCTATAATTAGTGTTCACAAGTTGCCAACGCTACAAAAATAACACTGGAAATGTTCTCATGCAATTGTGAATAAAATAATACCAAACTTTGTGTAATTTAGATGTTGGAAACATTAATTAGCCTGGTAACCACTTTATATTTTTATATTAAAAGAAAGAAAATACATGAAGCATATTTAAATGTTATGATAATAATTCTGTTGCATATGAATCGCATTGCAACTGATTGTAATGTACAGAAATTATTAATTACCACCGTCCCATTATTGACATTTATCAGTTACACCCTTCGAGAGTATATCCAATACTCTCACCTTTTCAAGATTCTATTGTAGGATCAGAATATAAGACTTAATTTTTTTTGTCCCTCTTAATATCATCACATTGTCATTTTCTGGGGTCACCTCAGTCGAACGTTTACCACACTTCAACACAGCAGGAACACATCTGATACATAATCCAATTACTATAAAGACACCAACTATAAGGATAAGGAGTTTGCCTATACCAGCAACCAGTTCTTGTACCCATTCCCCTAAACCTGAAAACCATTTTACAGGATTCAACCATGAGATCCATGCTACCTTTTCCTCTATCTCATATAAAAAGGAATTGTGGGCCTAATTCCCATTTTAACTGTAAAATCTCATCCATTTTACAGTCAATTATTTCTTTAGTGTCATCTATATTATTAGTGAAATAAGTGCAACATTTAACACTAAACTGGGTGACTAATGTCACACAATATCCACCAGTAATTGCAATGAGATAATTTAGACTCAATCTATGTTGTACTTATTCCTTATTATAAGCCCGCAGCTCTTTACCCATATACCTGAATGTGTCATGATACTGTCACAACTTACCCATCCTCGCTCCAGCGCTGTCTTACGGCGCCGCTGTCCAGCACTTCTGGGTGGCGGTTCACTTTTACAACAGCCTGGGGCGGGTTTTTCAAACCTGCTCTTTGACTCAACAGCCCTCGTTCCAGTGATGTCTTGTTGCACCTTTGCTCTGCACTTCCTGGTGGCAGCTCACATCACTGTGGGTGGGGCAGGAGTTTCAAATTTGCTTTAGGTATTTAACTGCGCTCTGACACTCAGTGTCAGAGCAAAGTTGTTGCCAGCTCCTGACTCCTGGGTTGTGTCTAGCCTCCTTGTTCCTGATTTACCTCCTGTATACCAGACCTCTGCTTGCTTGACCACGTTCCTGATCAACCTCCTGTTTACCAGACCTCTGCTTACTTGACCATGCTACTGATTAACCTTATTTGTACCAGACCTCTGCTTGTTTGACCATGCTCCTGGATTACCTCCTGTGTACCAGATCTCTGCCTGTTTGACCTTGCTCCTGATTACCTCCTGCATTCCTTGCTACCAGTTTTCTCCGCTGTACTACTTCCTGGGGCACCCTAGAGGACGGTTCTTGGTGAATACCGGGGAATCCGCTAGACTCCGCATCTCTTGGACTGCCAGAGTCAATCAGGGTTAGTACCAATGTCCTCTGCTTCAGAACCGTAACACATTTCAGCAATATTGTCAATTAGCTTAGCCAGATTCTGTATGTATTTATAATTTAGAGTTCCACAAATAATCTTGGTGGAGTTCAATGCAGCCATGGTCTGAAACCCCTGTGGTTTCAGTAATTAAATTTGCTGCTAAAGGTTCACCTTGAATCATATTTATTTTAAATTTGTGTTCATACTGTGTGTGTACATATAGAGGTGAGATTGTTCTGTGTATGTCAGTCATTTTATCATGGGGTGAAGTAATTATTTCAGGAACTACTTTTCCTAGAAAACATATACTGGAGCTCGGAGTTAACCATTTGTGAGCCCTTCGCCCACAAATGTAATATACATCATCTGGCATTATATAAGGCACAAAACGGTTCATTATAGTGTTACACAATGTTTTAGTAAAATTACCCATAGCTAATGTTTTCATCTGTTTAATGCTTGTCTTAGCTTGGATAACGTTCAAACAGTAACATAGATTGAACTGAGCTTAGGATATGAGTACCAGCAATAAGTATTGAAAGCAAGGACAGGTAGGAGATTGCAGGACAGTCTGCCAACTGTTCTAACACACTTAGTCAGGACTTTCTACCATCAAGTAAGGCTGTCTACCAAAAAGTATTTCAAAAGGTGACTCGTTAAGAGATGGTCTAGGAGTGGTTCTGATGCTGTGGATTGGTATGGCTTAGTCTTTTAGTCAGAATATTTGTGGTTGGAGGTACGTATCGTCAAAGTTAACCCTTGTAGATCCTGTTCTTTTTTCTTTCACAGTAAATATCTCCCAGAAAATAGATATTTTTAATTATCATTTATAAAACAAAAACAGATTATTATATTTTATTCAGCAGATGTTTATAGTATGTATCATATTGGACAAGATAAAGAGTTACGTACAGCACGATTCAAAATCAATTTATTACATCTCAGTAGCCTTTATTTTTATGACCACATATTCTCTGGTGCGTTATCATGATATCCACATTTATTCGCAAATAATAATTTATATAACTTTACTCAATACAATCTCATTTGTGTATTTTGTCTACGCAATAGTGTGATTTTATCCACTGTTTACCTCTTATTTTTAGATTCATATTCATTAGGAGGTGCTTAAATACTATTGGTCATGAGTTATTATTTATATGTATTTATTTCTAAAAGAATATTACTACCATATTTATATTAGTTTTACTATTTTTAAGAATCATTTTGCAGTAGGAGCATCCATTTAGTGTTAGTTAAATAATTATAAATCAATGTACCTATTTCTTATTGTGACATTATGTCTGCGTGATAATGTGAAAGAACAAACAAAAGTGCTAGTGTAAAAATATCATAATATATATTGAATAAAAATACCATCATTTAGTATAAGGTCATGTCATAGTTGCGTGACAAAAAAATAAGAAATTCTTTGTTGGTAATACATTAAGTGATGAATGTGTGAAAAATTTATTAATTTAATATAAATTCTAAATGTATAAATGTGAATCATCAAGTGCACTTGTAACACACATCCCCCTAAAGTAGATATTAAAAGTATATATTGAAAATCTTCTAATTATTATCGTTTATTTGTAGGGCGCCACAAGGTTTCCGCAGCGCCGCATACAGTACAAACAGTAGACTATACAGGGTAGAACAGTACAGAACAATAAACACAAAGTACCAGTACTTCAGAAACTCCGGGAGGGCAGATACATTAGAGACGGAGCAGAAGAACAGGTATGGAGACTGGAGGGAAGAGGGCCTTGCTCATTCGAGCTTGCATCCTAAGGGAGGTTAAACAAAGTCAGGCACAAAAGGGAGCAGTGAATCAAAGGGGAGAGAGAAGAGGGGTCAAGGGAGGATGAGCAGAAGAGATGAGAGGTTAAATGGATGGTTGGTAGGCCTTAAGGAACAGGTGAGTTTTAAGTGCCCGTTTGAAGGAGCACAGATTGGGAGAGAGACGGATGGAGCGAGGAAGGTCGTTCCAGTGAAGGGGGGCAGCACGGGAGAAGTCTTGGATTCGAGAGTGGGAAGAGGTGATCAGTGTGGAGGAGAGGCGGCGATCATTGGCCGAGCGAAGGGAGCGGGCAGGAGTGTGAATGGAGTATATGTAATTAATATGTATTAATTTATTCTATATAATATATTAAACAACATATTCTATCATTTATATATACAAGTTTTTAAAAACGTTTATTTATTCCATCAGAATCACTCTACTATATTTTAAGTATTATTTTAGTATTTTTAGTTATATAGAGTTATTTTGATATACTAGTTGTGATAAATTAAACGCACCAATATCACCTTTTTTATAAGATTTTTACACATATGCAGTTTTTAATCAACAATCTTTTCAAACTTTTATCCAGACGAATTTTCAAGTTAAATTATTATGTATGCAACGATACCATCCTGTCCTTTAGGCAATCTTCTTGTAAAAGAAGAGATCTCTGAAGTCATCCATCTCCATTGAATAGACACAATACAATCATCTGTATGCTTATATCAACTTACTTATGGACTTGTGGAGATGGAAAAGACATGAGTTTTATTTATACTCATGGTTGATCAGTGTTTTAATGATATTACTCCATATTTATCGTTAAACATAGTTTTATTCTTATTTCTTTTTTTATTCTCTTCTAGATTCATCATGGTCTTCAATCATTCCAGCGACACACAATTTCCTCCAGTTCTTCCACAAACAAACAGTAAGTGCTGTTATTGCAGCATTTAGTTAATTCAATAGCTAATTGAATCTACCCGAGTGTCACGTTTTATGAATCCAATGTAACCCGGAACCTGCATTTTTACACTGGAAATAATGAGCAAACAGATGCGACAGCAGCAGAAAGGTTTAAAACAACACCGTCACTCGTGAGCATGTGTCAAGAGATTGAATTGCAGTGAGGTCACCTGAGCCAAAAAAGGACTGACTTTATTACTCTACCATGGAGCATCAATTTTTTTTCTTTTTTGCAGTACCCAGTATTTTCGAGGTGACGTCAAGGCCATGAAGTTCGATTGTGAGGATAGGATTGAGGATGTAAGGATTAAGATGAATTAGTAGTTTTGTTTGACCCCACACTCTATTCAACTCAGGGGTCAATAAACAATCTACCCATTCTGGAGTTCTGAAGCAATGCGAGGGGGTATTTTCTGTAGAATACTGCATATGTAAATATTGTGGCCCCGAAATAGAAGAACGTTGCTTCCAGCGACGTCAGTGTAACGGTAACCTTGAGTTTGAGAGACACCCACCAAATCACTACCATGCTTCAGTTGTAAGGGTACCCTCAGGGACAAGACAATGTAGTATTAATCCCCATTCTATTAAATGTCGCTGAGGTTCTTGAATTACGGGAGGGAAGACCATCAGGTGTAAAGTATAATGTTTGAAACTTCACCAATACTCAGCAGACAGGTCTTTGATATATATAAATTTCACCAACACAAAGAAACCTGGATATTGGGAAGTAGTGTGGCTCAATAAGACAATGACCTACTCCAAGAGGACTCATAGGAGACCAAGTGATATCAACCGTATAAATGTTATTAAAGGTACATCTGGTTTGTAGAGAACAGAATACACGTGTAAGTCTAGAAAAGTGTTTTGGTAAAGTGCAAAGCAGAAACTGTCTAGTGACTATCCAGGCACGTACTTGTTTTGAACAGATGGGGACTCTGGGCTTGGGTAGATTTATTAGAAATTTATGTAGCACTATTCAAAGTTACTCTGTATCCTATGTTCTCCCTGAGGATGTGTATTCTATCTGTAGGCTTAAAGCCTATAAATGGTAATCTCCAAACTCCAAGGGAGTATGTTTCACAGAAAGAATAGTCCCCAAGATCATGACTTTATCCCATTAAAATATGCTCAGTATTCACAGCTCTACCCCACCTCCATACGTACACACACACAGTACAAATACAGATTTAAAAGAAGCATTGTACCCACGGAGGAACCCTAACTACAAATTTAAAATAAGAGTCTACAGGGTTTCAGTATCTGGTAGCATTGGACATAACCTGGATGGTCCAGTGAACCCTGAGTTTTAATTATATACAGGCTCTGGCAAGATTGGTAACGTAACCAAATGTATGATGACACATTCAGGTATACGGGTAAGGCGCTGCAAACCTGAAAAAAAATTAGTAGCAAATAGGAATATTTTCAACTATTTGACAGCGGTCACTAGAGGATACTGAGTAACCTTAGCAACACAGATTGGGGTCAAGTGTTGCACTTACATCACTAACAATACCGATAACCCTAAGGAAATAATTAACCATAAAATGGATGGGAATTTCATAGAGCTCATAATGCTTCTCTTTCTGCAGTGTGGGAAAAAATAGAAGGTTGTCTCATGGTTAAATCCTGTAAATTTATTCTCAGGTTTTGGCGATTGGGTAAAAGAACTAGTGCCAGGTTTGGGTAAGCTCCTTATTCTTATATTTAGTGTCCTGGTAATAATTTATATGATTTACAGGTGTGTTCCTGGTGTGTTGAAGTGTGGAAATAGAGTAACCATGGTAACAACTGAACGTTATACCACTGATGGTACTGATGAGAGCTACCAACACAGAAACGGGGGTCCTAATAATGATCCCATATTAGCGCGTATGATGTGATAGTTTATATAGACTATCAAATGGTGGGCTGTTAAAAATCAATTAAAATATTGTTAAAATCAATTAATCTGAATTGCTTAAAAATGGTTTTACTTGTGGCCGATGCGACAGCAATTTGACAAGACTAGCGTGTCACCGCTAATACAGTCGCGTGTAATTGCCTCGCAGAGGCAAGATTTAACCACACCGCTTGTATTACTGTCACAGTTTCGTCATATTCCCATAGATACTCATTTTGAAATAGGATATGCATAGGCTTAGCTAGTAACAAGGACTTCCATTCATCAAAGCAGTCTGAGGATAATGAGAAGTGCTCTCCCATTGAATTTGGTATTTACTCAAAAATAATCAATACCAAGGCAATACTAACTTAGACATTAGATATACTTAAGCTGTACCTGTTCTTTTTCCAGATTCAACATTACCTTGGGCTGGCAAACATGCTCTATTGCCTCTAACTATTCTACATTGTATTTAGTTAGTAAACAATTCTCATTATCAGTGTCTGTGCTAAATTCACTAGTTCTTATCCTAAAATCCACATTGTAATAATGACCATTGTCCTTGTATGACATGTGTACCTGAAAACTGAAGTTGGCAATAATATAATTTATGACCCTATCTCAGAGAATATATTTTACTAGAATGACTCATTTGAATGCAGAGAATCCAAGAGAAGCTCTTGTGCTACCTAGCTACGCAGGCTTCTCTTGGTGATATTTTTGTTCAGTTAATTTTTCCCTTTTCCTGCATCTGATCATTATTGTAAAATCTATATGTTTTGAGTGTGTGATCCCCTCACATCTTAACGAATAGTTGTTGTGCTTTGAAACCACAGCAATCGAATCGGACAATCACTTATCTCTAATAGGTCACCAAGCAGAGGGGTTTACATTTATTGTTCTGCTGTGTCTGTGTGACGTTTCACACCAGCTCCAGATGACAGCTGTTAGATAACTATTCACTGTGACAGCTACAAACACCTTTTCTCAATTCCTGTAATCAGTACTCTGCCAAGTACACCAATTTAGCTAGTCTCCCCACCTGGACCACTGTACCGCTTTATCTACTCTGCAATCAGCGCTTCAGTGAAAAGCTCAAATCAATTAGAACAATTCTCACCTGTTTGTAGCCCTTATAAAAGTCCCTCAGTTCTACCAAACTTTGGCACAACCAAAGTTTTATTTTGGATTTCATTGCTTGTTTCTAAGAAAACTTGTTTTGTTTGACTGAACACTATACTACCTTCTCCAATGCGTTGACATTGGCTTCGTCCATCACTATTCTACAAGCGTTTCACTTCAGCTTGTACCTTATTATTAAGAGGCTTGACCAAACGTAGTTTGCTTCGTATAGCTATCACCACCACAGTCAAAGGTTCTTTCATGGGAACTACCAGCATTATGACATTGGGATCAGTTGTACTATGTTTGTAGCTTCCATGCCCCATTACTATAAATGAATAATTCTTAATCAATAGCTGGATATTCTATTTTATCAGTATACACTTTGTAAATTTATTTATACCAATTTGTATCATTTACATATAAAAAAATATACATCTTTTACAATGTTTACAGTATTGCTACAACCCCCATTTCATATATATCAGCTTATGGACATTGCTTTTCTCTTGTGTGTATGATGTGATGCTTTAAGAGAGATAGTCTTTGTCTAAAACATTTTCCACAAAAAGAACATGGAAATGGTTTCTCACCTGTGTGAGTTCTCGTATGTTTAACAAGATCTGATTTCAGTGGAAAAGATTTCTCACACTCGGAACATGAAAATGGCTTCGCACCTGTGTGAAATCTCTGATGTGTAGCGAGATTTGATTTATCTGTAAAACATTTCTCACACTCGGAACATGAAAATGGCATCTCACCTGTGTGAATTCTCTTATGTTTAATGAGACCTGATTTCTGTGTAAAACATTTCTCACACTCAGAACATGAAAATGGTTTCTCACCTGTGTGAATTCTCTGATGTTTAACAAGACCTGAATTGCGTGTAAAACATTTCCCACACTCAGAACATGGAAATGGCTTCTCACCTGTGTGAATTCTCTGATGTTTAACAAGATCTGATTTCTGTGTAAAACATTTCTTACACTCAGAACATGGAAATGGCTTCTCACCTGTGTGAAATCTCTGATGTTTAGCGAGATCTGATTTATCTGTAAAACATTTCCCACACTCTGAACATGCAAATGGTTTCTCACCTGTGTGAGTTCTCTTATGTGTAACAAGACCTGATTTATGTGTAAAATATTTTCCACATTCAGAACATGGAAATATTGTACCACCTCTATGAGTTGTACTAGGTGTAGCAATATCTGAGTATTTAGGAAAACATGCCTCATGACTGGAAGGGTCAGATGATATATGTCCACTGTGAAGTACTGGATGTATTTTTAGAGTAATGTTTTTTTCTCCAGGAAAATCTTGTATGATGTTGTTATCTTTAAAACCTGGAGACAAAACGAGATATCCCTCCGAGGTATTCCTGCTTGTGTGTCCATCTGCTGGAAATAAAATAGATGTATAAAATAGACACTGAGTAGCAAATTTTCAAAGATTTAGTGAAGTTAAGATGTTGAATTGCTTCATTTTTATTTGCAAACAAAAACACTTCATTACAAATCTAAATGTACGTACAGCAATTATATTTTAAACCAATGTTTTATTTGTTTAACGCATTGCCAAGAACATTGCATAGACCCATCCACATTGAACAATGCAAAAACGCACTTTGGTGTGTAATATTTCCCAAGCACACACATGGACCAGCCCCTATTATAGGACAGGGAGCCTCATTAGCCAGCGACATTGTGCAACTACAATGCTCAGACACTGACCTCACACACAAACATTGAAGCCTTGGTAGCAGAGTGGATATTGGCTAAATTAACATTGAAGATTACAACCCTCTGCAATAAATAAATGTAGCATAGAAGTATCTCTTTTATTGTATTCGTTTGGCATGAAAAAGTATCTTAATTTGTATTTAGAGTGCATTCTCCGTAGTATAAAGACATGTATAGTAACGAAAAGAAGAAAAGGAATACACCTATCACAGTGAATTAGATTCACTAAGTTTTTCTGATGCAAAAGACAAGGAGGGAACATGGAAAAAGTCTCTCATATATCACCCAAATGGTAGATAAAAAAAAAGAAAACTCACTAAAAATAATTAATTTTTATTCATCATAATTAAAACTAAAAACTAAAAGCAAAATAAAAAATATGTGAGATTAGTAGGGAAACAGAGTGGATGATCTTCTAAGCCGATGTATTATAAGTCTTTTATGTATACATCTCTATATTAGAAATAGTAAATACTAACATTTTAATTATTATAGCAGCTATCAGTGGAATATATACTTTCTTATGTAACTCTCTATAAATTTATCTTATACAAGAGTTTTATGGGCATGCTACGATATGAGTGATGGTAACATCAATTAGCACATTATATCTTAGTCTGTATAGTGTGCTCCACATGACATTTGAGCTGTCCATATACTGCTGCTAATGCATTAACTGTTTGTTGAATCGATAGCTTCACCCATCTAAACACCTAGATAGTCTGGCTTTATCTGTGTGAAGTTTGTATGTTCTCCCTGTGTTTGCGTGGGTTTCCTCCGGGTGCTCCAGTTTCCTCCCACACTCCAAAAACCATACTAGTAGGTTAATTGGCTGCTATCAAAATTGACCATAGTCTCTCTCGCTCTGTCTGTGTGTGCATGTTAGGGAATTTAGACTGTAAGCTCCAATGGGGCAGGGACTGATGTGAATGAGTTATTTGTACAGCGCTGCGGAATCAGTGGCGCTATATAAATTGATGATGATGATAGCATAGTACGACAGCGTGTTAGTTAAGATAATGAGATAAATTGACCTATCGATAGGATCGGCAGGTATAAGTTCTCTTGTAATTCTCAATTTATCGGCGTGCTGAATCAGCGGTAAAATTGATCTAAAAAGCCTATATGAGCTCTCTATCAGGTGCCGATTATCATTAGCAGCATGCTGGGTCCGTGGTAAAGTTAAGTTAAATGCCGGACTTTCACAGCAACTGCAATTGCCACTTTTGAAGCTATGCTAGGGGGATGTTCGTTGTTATGAATACCCAGTATAATCATCTCCTACCTCATATTCAAATATATCCCAGTCATGCCGCATTATGTTGTCTACATATAAGATATAAAGGATCAGGGGGTAAATGTATGAAGCTGAGAGTTTTCCGGCTGGTTTAAAAACCCAATCAGATTCTAGCTATCATTTATATTTATCATTCTACAAAATGACAACTAGAATCTGATTGGACGCTGTAGGCAACATCTCCACTTTTCAAACCCGCCAGAAAACGCTCAGCTTGATACATTTACCCCCACATCTTACATATTGCAGCTGTCAGAGAAGCATGTTCATCCGCGTGGCGGATGGCTTAAACATACATTTGTAAATGTGTGCAACAAAGACTTTTGCATTTTTATCTACAGTAGAAATGGCAGATCTGTTGCTGGCTATAGCAGTGTGCTGGGGGAAAAAATGTTGTGTGTATGTTCCTTGCAGGATAACCCCACCTTTTCAAGCACCTGTTATGGCCTATAAATTGATTTGAGCAGCTTCCACTTTTGTATTTGTCTGAGAGGCATGTTGGTGTCAGTAGCTGAGAGGGGGTACTGGCACTGAATTGCTGTTTGGAGGCTTCTGGGGTACCTCTTTGGTAAGTTGGCTCTCAATTTAAAAACACATATGTATGGCCCAAATATATGGGACTCTCATTGTTTAGAGTAGGACCATCCTATTAGCAAAAGCGCCTTGGCGTGGCAGGATGGCTTAAACATACATTTGCAAATGTGTGCAACAAAGACTCTTGCATTTTTATCTACAGTAGAAATGGCAGATCTGTTGCTGGCTATAGCAGTGTGCTGGGGGAAAAAATGTTGTATGTTCACAAGTTTGCAACGTCTCATATCTGATAGTGAGAATCAGCTACACTGTGTCAAGTGATTTATAGATTTTGATTTATAAAGAAAGGATATAGTCACTGTTATAACTTCTATTATCAATCAGTTAAAACAGGTATCAAACAAGAGGCAGCATTAGCTTGTATTGTGTGTGTGTGTGTATATCACAACCACTCTATATTATAGGTGATCTTGTCCGTCCGCTAATGCTAAATAGCATATGGAATCAATTAGTGCATTCAGCTAAATCTCCTTAAATGTCTATTGTTGAACGCTGCTAGTGTTCAGCTGCATGCTAAAATAGCATTAGAGCTCATTTAAATGCCATAACCTCCCAGTAATTACTGAGTTTGTATATGTAGTACGTTCACTGCTCAATTGGATATATGTTTGTTGTTATAAATGTCCGCTATAGATTCACACCATCATGTTTAAATAAATCTTAATCGAGTCACATTTTGCACTTAATACATGAGGTCTGACAGCTTAGAGCGTGTACGCAACAGCTGTCAGTGAAACATGTTCACTGATTTACAGCATCTCAGGTTTGATAGTACAAACTGGCTACATAGTATTGAATAACAGAGAAACATAAGATTTCAATTGTTGGTGTGAGAGAAGAGTCGATACTTGCTCTTATATTTTCTATTTTAACTCAATTGAGGTATATATTGGACAGTTATGAACACGTACTACTGCCCGGGGAGGATCATGGGTAATATCATTCATCTCATCACATTGATCAGTGATTGATACATTATGGTGACATCTCTTGTAGTGATGTATGAGAAGCACAAGAGTGTGAGGAGGAGACTGGTCAGATCTCTTGGCTGGTAGCACACACTGATATGATGTGAGGAGGAGAACAGGAATCAATAAGGAATTAATAAGGGTCGATGTCTCCTGACTCCCCAACTGGGCAGATACTTTTTGTATGAGTGTAGAACAAGTGATTGTGGTAGTGTCTGAGCAAACAGAATATGTCACTCTTTTCTGTAATAAGTGTTTATAACTCACCTGTGCTGATATCTGTAGGGATTTCCTCCTCCTTACACTGCTGATCACCCCTCACATACATCTCTTCTTCTCCTTCTGTATTTTCTACCTCAATATCAGTCAGATCTTCAACCTAAATAACACATTAATAATGTCTTATCTCATTAATTGAGATTAAACAGAATAATATCAGTGTATTAGACATACACAGCTGTTCTACAGATCATATAGTGAAAAGTCATTTTGGTAATTTTAAAAGCTCATAAGTTCCATCTACCTGACACTCCTGTGGGATCCTGTGATTTTCCTCTGTACAATCCTGTGAATAAAGAGGACGGGGACATCTCTCTGGGGTATTTCTGTTACTGGATCCATCTGTAGAAGACACACAGTGACTGAATACATTGTTTAGGTGTGACCTGTGATCTCGCAGCTTCAAGATAAATCACACACCCATAACCCATATTACATGTAATAACATAGGTAGTTGTAGTGCTAGTATACAGCTTGGATCAAATAACATTAAGAGAATGTGATCATTACTGAGAATCACATATATAAATATTATTACTACTATTAGTGCACAGGGAGGATCATGGGTAATGTCACACAGGGTCTCATTCAGCTATTGAATCACTATGGTGACCTCCCTTGTACTGATATATAGGAATCACCAGAGTGTGGGGGGAGGAGACTGGTCAGATCTCTGGGCTGGTAGCTCACTATGATATGATGTGAGGAGGAGAACAGAAGTCTAATAGGGGCTGATGGCTCCTGACTCCCCCACTGAGCAGATACTTGTTCCTCGTTAGTTTCTACAGACAGAGGAGGATGTAGAATAGGAGATTGATGTAGTACTCACCTGTGCGGATATCTGTAGGGATTTCCTGTTGATCACCCCTCACATACGTCTCTTCTTCTCCCTTTATATCTTCTGCCTTAATATCAGCCAGGTTATCACCCTAAATCACCCACAGAGCAATAAAATACTACTTTATTTATGTCTGATTAAATTATTAGAAATAAACCAGAAGAATATCAGTGTATAATACACACACAGCTGCCCTACAGATCATATAGTGAAAGGTCACTTTGCTATTTGGTGAGACCCTAAACCCTACCTACCTGATAGTCTTGTGGGATAATATGATTTTCCTCTGTACAATCCTGTGAATAAAGAGGACGGAGACATCTCTCTGGGGTATTTCTGTTACTGGATCCATCTGTAGGAGACACATTGTGACAGAATACATTTTTATATGATTTACTGTGTGTAACTAGGTGGCCCTCAAAACTGCTTTGTCCTGTACAATAAATAATACTCTACTCTTACCCAATGACATGAGGGTCTGGTGATTCTCCATCATCACGTCCTTGTACAGACCCTTGTGTCCTTCTAAATACTCCCACTCCTGCATGGAGAAACAGACAGTGACATCCTCACACCTTATAGGACCCTGACACACACAATGATACAGTCAACACCCAGACACATCCCCTGGTGTTACTGTATAATGTCCCATTCCCAGCAGTCACCTCTCCAGTCAGCAGCTGAGTGATCTTGTTGGTTAGTTGCAGGATCTTCTGATCAATGTTTTTCTCATGTATCAGTGAGTGAGGTGGAGGAACTGTGACTTGGGCAGGATTCTGGGTCCTGCTCAATCTTTCTGACACACGGAGATGGCTACTGAGTATCACACGCTCATCAGATGTCTTCTTCACTACTATGTACTCCTGTGTATTGAGGGATACATCAATAAAAAAGTAAATGGTAAAAAATCACCAATTCAGGGATGTTATTTTTAGGGGTTAATTGAGGAAAAAGTCTAATTTTTAAAAATAATGTATTTCCTATATGTAACAGTTTCCTAGGAAAGTGGAGTGAATATCTGAGATGGGTGCAGCTCCTGCCACCAATTTGTGTCCTCTGTCTATGGACGGCGCCCCCACAGATGAATCACCTGCTTTGGACAGATTAGTGCAAACAGCAAGATGACGTTGTGTTGGGAGCTGGAGGATAACAGAGGACTAAGAGTAGCCGGACCACTGAAGATGACAGGAGCTGCAGGTACATTGTAAGATTCTGATATAACTGTTCTATAAAGGATGTCACGGAATCTCTCACCTCTCCAGTCAGCAGGTAGATGATCTCCAGGGTGAGATTTAATATCCCATCAGTAATATGACTCCGGTCCTTGTCCATCCTCAATGAATCAGTGTCGCACCCACACGACTTCTAATAATGACTCACTGTTTCCTCACAGCTCAACTTTCTATGAATAAATATAGTAATTATAATTAACATCACAGAATACACATGTAACTTATTCAAATATTAAAAAGTTATCTACAAATTACTATTTATATGTTTATAATCTTCACTTGATTGGCACTATTGAGTAAATTAAATTTTTCCCACAATACATCTTTTTATGACATCATTGTACTAATTAAGACTTCATTGTTCTATATTCTTTAAATTTTGCACATTTTTATCACTAAATTATTCATTATCACATTTTTCACTCTGGCATTTCGCTATGTACATATGCTTTGGATATATCACATTGTTATCCCTCTTATTATGACTTCTTCTAACTGTATCACTCTGTTTAACCTTTCAATTACACAGCCTTATTTAGTTTATTATCACATAACAGTTATATTATTATTGTTAAGGTCACTTTTAAGTTAATACACTAAATGAAATTGAATTCACACCTTTTAACCTCCAGTTTAATATGTTATATTATATATGTATAATGAGGCTTAATCAGGTTAATATGGTGAATAGACTCCATTGTATATATATCCATCCGTATAGTAACATAGTGCCACACGAACCTGATGTAAACTAATAGGGATTGTTAGACAATGTTAACCATGCATTTATTATACATTAATGGCCAAAAGTTTTGAGAATGACACAAATATTGGTTTTCACAAACTTTGCTGCTTCAGTGCTTTTAGACCTTTTTGTCGGATGTTGCGATTATATACTGAAGTAAAATTACAAGCATTTCGTAAGTGTCAAAGGCTGTTATTGACAAGTGCATTAAGTTTATGCAAAGAGTCAATATTTGCAGTTTTGACCCTTCTTTTTTTTTTTAAAGTATATTTTATTGACAATTTTACAGTTTCAACAGCATACAGGTTAGACTGTAAAACAAACAGTTTGTTAATAAAAGCAAACTAACAAGAACATTGTTATAATGTTAAATATCAAATGAATTGAAGATGGAAAAAAAGGGAAAAGACAGAAAGAGAATGAAAAGACAAGGGGAGAGAGGGGGAGGGAGGGAAACTCAGCCCGGCATCCTGTTGTCAGCTAAGCGTTCAATAAATCCTTTTCTAATCGAGGTCATAATATCTTTCTTTTCATTTACTTAGACTTTGAGTTTGAACGGTCCCTGGTTGATCTGTTCCATAGATAGTCAGCCAAGGTTGCCAGGTGTTTTGAAATGTAATGGGTTTATCATTTATTATACTAGTAATATGCTCACAACGATAAGTCTTCCATATTCTATTTATGATTTCAGTTAAAGTGGGAGGTTCTGCTTTTTTCCAATTTGCTGCCACTGCAGTTTTAGCTGCGTTAAGAATATGGCCCACAAGTGCTGCTGTCTGCTTACCAATGTCTGGGTCAGTTCTGTGTAGGAAGGACAGGGGGGTAATTGTAGCATGATGAACTTTTTGCCAGAATCCCACCATTTTAGGGCATGACCACCATATGTGGTGGAAGGAGCCCTCTTGCCCGCAGTTCCTCCAACATAAGTTAGAGGAGTCGGGATAAATGGCTTTTAGGCGAGTGGGGACCAAATACCACCTATACAGCAACTTATAAGCGTTTTCCTTGGTCTTCACACATATAGAGCTCTTGGCGACACGCGCTCTAATCCTAGCCCATTCCTCCACCTCTATTATCTCTCCCAAGTCTTCCTCCGACTTAAGTTCATACCGATCCTTGTCGGGTTGACGAAATGCCACCAGGATGCTGTAAAATGTCGAAATTAAGCCAGTAGGGAGGGATTTGCTTCTACAGAAGGATTCTAAGGGTGTACGATGATGAATGGTTTTAAGTGCTGGAATTGAATGGTATAAGTGTCTTAGCTGTAAGTATTGGTAAAAGCGGTTATGTGGAATGTCGTGCCGACGTTGAAGATCCGCAAACTCGGGGAAAACACCCATAGGGGCTATGTCTGATAAGAATCTAAATCCACATGAAGACCAGAGCTGATAAAAGGATTGTTGTTGTCCAAGAGGGAAATCAGGATTATTCCATAATGGAAGCATAATTTCATTATGTGTTACCAAGTGGAATGCTCGGGTACAGTAGTCCCATATCTGGAGTGAGAAACGGGTAGTAGGTGGGAGTGAGGAAAGAGGCGGCCGGTGTTTGATCGATATCCATAAAAGGGTATAGGGCGAGAGAACATGGATAATGTTAGCCTCTATGTCAACCCACAACCTCGTACCTAAAGGAGAGTGAAACAAAACTAGTTGATTTAGGTGTGCAGCAATGTAGTACTTAGAAATATTTGGGAGGCCCACTCCCCCCTCCGAGGTTCGACGATGAAGGACACGGGCTTGCACGCGAGGCCGTTTCCCCGCCCAAATGAATCGAGAGATCTGCTTCTGCAAAGTCTTTAGTGCCAGTGAAGGGACTCGAATAGGTAACGCCTGGAATAGAAAAAGGATTCGTGGTAGTAGATTCATTTTTACCGCCGCTATGCGGCCTAGCCACGAGATGTATAAGTTGTCCCATTTCTCGAGATCTCTTTTTAGTGTATTCAAGAGGCGGGGGAAGTTGGCCACATATAGCTGACTATATTGGTTCATCAAATAGATCCCTAAATATTTAAGTTTATCCGACTGCCATCTAAAGGTTGTTTGACGTTTGAGGGAGTCTAATAGTTGAGGGGATATATTAAGGGGAAGGATTTCAGACTTATCCATATTAATTTTAAAGTTAGAAACTTCTCCGTATTTATCTAGTTCCTCTTGCAAAGAGGGGAGAGAGTCTAGAGGGTTAGTGATTGTCAATAAAATATCATCAGCATACATGGAGATTTTATAGTTATTTACATCTATCTGAATCCCTGCTATCGTTGGATTGTTGCAAACTTGGGATGCTAGTGGCTCCATTGTTAGGGCAAACAGCAGAGGGGAAGCGGGCAGCCCTGACGGGTACCATTCGCTATTTGAAATGGTTGTGATGCAGCGCCATTAGCCCACACCGCTGCAGAGGGATTGTGGTATAGGGAGGCTAGCGCACACATAAACTGCCCTCTTAAACCCATTTTTTTGAGAGTAGCTCTCATAAACTGCCATGATACTCTGTCGAAAGCCTTTTCTGCATCAAGAGACACCACCAAGGTGGGGGTTCGTGATTGGTTAGCTGCTTCGATTAGGGCAATTGCACGCCTTGTGTTATCTGTTCCTTGGCGGGTAGGAATAAAGCCCACCTGATCAGGATGGATCAGCGCGGGTATCACTCGGGCTAGTCTGTTCGCTAATATCTTGGCAAATAGTTTTAGATCTACGTTTAGAAGAGATATTGGTCGGTAGCTCTCACAGTGACTAGGTTCTCGTCCTTCTTTGGCAATAACAACAATGTCCGCCCTGGCGGTGTCCCTTTCGATTTTTTTACCATTCAAGTTTGCATTGAAGAGGGAAACTAGCTTGGGTGCCAATTCGGCTCTAAACTTTTTATAATATAATGCTGTAAGGCAATCTGGACCCGCCCGGTGCTGCTGAGTTTCTAAGGGATTTAATGGTTACTTTAACCTCCTTTGTTGTAATATCAGCATTTAGTATTGCTAATTGTGTTTCTGTTAGGCGAGGTAGAGAGCATACTCGGAGGTAGTCAGAGATTTGTGTATGTCTAACAGTTTTGACCCTTCTTGTTGAAGACCTCTGCAATTCGCTCTGGAATGTTGTCACTCAACTTCTGGGCCACATACTGACTGATGGCCGCCCATGCTTGGAGTTTGTCAGAATTTATGGGCTTTTGTTTGTCCACCCAACTCTTGAGGATTGACCACAAGTTCTCAATGTTGTTCACCCAGCTCTTGAGGATTGACCACTAATTCTCAATGGGATTAAGGCCTGGGGAGTTTCCTGGCCATAGACCCAAAATTTCGATTGTTTGATCCCCGAGCCACTTAGTTATCACTTTTGCCTTATGGCAAGGTGCTCCATCATGCTGGAAAAGGCATTGTTTATCACCAAACTGTTCTTGAATGGTTGGGAGAAGTTGCTCTTGGAGGATGTTTTGGCACCTCAATTCAATAATTAACAGGTATGGCCAAACACTTTTGTCCATATAGTGTACTTACCTCTTGATACATGCATGTTAATAACATCTGTAATATTGATTGATTACCATATTTATCTGTTAATCATCACATGTCAACAATATTAGTATTACATCTGATTCAATAATAAGGCTCAGTCTCAATCTTTTTGTTTACATTTTTACCGGGTTACAAGTCTGAACCAAATAGGAAATAAGTAGGAGTGGCTGATAGGACTCTGAGGCCTTTTATTGGTTACAATAATATCAGGCATAAAAGAGGTTGTCCCCTAACCATTAGATTGTGATTGGCTATGGGATCGTTATGTCAGTTTAAAGGAGTGTTTCTAGACTATTTAAAAACGTCAGTTCACATTTGCAGTTTGCCTTGACAAAGCGAGCAGCGAAAGGCGTCTCGGCATACGCCTCGCTATGTGACCTCAAATCCAAACTCACCACCTTAACCTCAGACAGATCTTACTACGAGTCAGTCAATTACTCAAAAGTTATTTAGAGGGAAGAACGCGGCTCATGGAGGAGGATTTTCAACAAAAATGTTACTGCTGGCAATACAGCAGTTTCTTAAGTTTATCATAACAGCATCTGTTAGCAGCCGCAGCAGATAATAAATATGACGTCTAACAGACATGATATAACCATAATGTTTAATAGGCATGATACATTGTTATGCCATTAACACCAAATTATTTGGTTAACTACAATAAACTAATGGAATAACGATCTCCATTAGGGAACTTTCGTACTTCCATATAGTAGTAAGAATCAGTCAAATGAACAATTTTGTTTTACTAGTCTGTTCATTTTAGTATATGAGTGTCAAGCAGCACATTTGTATTATATATGATAACACATGAAATCTGCATATTAGAAGACACTGGTGGCCTTCACTCATATAAAGTCACAAAGGTGGTATTATATTAATTATATTAGAGAAGTATTAACAATTAATAAAGATGTTAGGAACAATATAGAATTGTAACAATAACATAATACTGATAAGGTATAAAGTAACATAACGAGGTACATTAATAAATTTGCACTATTCACAGTAAAAAAAATGTTTACGTTTTTAATTATTTTGCTACGAGTGATATCTAGTAGTTTATGAAAATGTTCTTTTAATAATAACTTTAATAACGAAATAAGCTTTAATTGGAGTTACTAAGCAATTCACAGAATGCCCAATGTTGAACATTTTTCTTGTTTTCTTTTTGAGTTACTAAACATATTGAAATATGGAACACTGAGTGATCACTAAGTCCTCCTTCCCCCGAGCCATGAAGCCCTCATCAGTGTTTCCCAGAAGTCCTATGATCAAGCTTCGCAAGACTCCTCAAAGACCTTTACACGATACTGTATTACTAAAGGTTAAACCACCACTACTTGTAGCCAGGAGGTTCTCCCAGACATCTCTTTGGTGCAATTTTCTCTACTTGACATCTGTTACTAATATATGGATGTTTGGGATTTTCATTCAATCCCATACGTTGTGCGTACTTGAAACCATAGCAAAATGGCATTTGATCCTGTTCCAGCTCTGCTGTCACTATACACAGGTCACAGTGATATCACACACTTGATACACGCTGATCACTACCCACAGGTCACACACACACACATAGTATACTATACACAAGACAAAATCATCATCATCATTCAACAAGATATTCCCTCATCTCGGATCCCTCACACATCACCCACCTTCTCCTTCACTACTCAATCAACCCTCAGTTCATTCTCCCCAGTAACTGTGGTTGAAGTCTCTGCATCCATCTCATCATCTTACACTACTTCTCCGCTCCCTCTCCCCCACTGCATGCCCCCCTCTAGCTCACCTCTTCAGCCTCTCTCTCCACTGACACATTTCCATCCTCCTTCCAACACCAATGCTAAAGAAACCATCACTCGACCGATCCTCTCTCTCCAACTACCACCATATTTCTCTCTTCCTCTTTGTCTTCAAACCATTTGAGTGACTCACTTTCTCTTCTACCCCCAACAATGCACTAAGATTACACTCACAAATGTGATGACCTAATTACTGTAAAGCAGTCACTTCTCCATGCTTATCCTGCTGAACCTCTCTGCTGCTTGACACTGTTGATGACCCTTCTTCTCCTGCACACCTTTCACTCCATTGGACTTTGTGACACAGTACCTCTCCTACCCTGACCTTTCCCCTTCTGTCTCCCCCATGGTAGCTACAGCTCTTTAAAAGACTTTTATACTGTAAATACAGACATACATATGGTGAAAGCATGAGCTGGGCTACCTAGAGGAGATGTGGTCCTGGTGGGCTCAACCTTTATTTGAGGATGTCTGGAACAAAAACAGAGAGAGACAGAGAACAAGAGATGCAGAGAGAGAAACACCACAGTGACTGGCTGAGGAGGCAACCTCAGCCATAAAATACATTTGTATTCCTTGTGCAGCCACTAAAAAAAGTATTAAGTGGCCTAGTGCCCACTGATTAGAGGGGCCAAGAAGTGAGGTAATGCCTCACTAATCACTATACACAGGTCACCAATAATCCACTGATCACTATACACAGGTCACCAATAATCCACTGATCACTATACACAGGTCACCAATAATCCACTGATCACTATACACAGGTCACACAAATATCAGTCACCTAATACACAGTGACCATTATATAATTGTGATGGTTGCAGGTTAGGTGGTGCTACTTTACTATTTTACTTTAGTCCTTCAAGGACTTAGGGTTAGGTCCATTTTAATGAAATTGACTTCGGCCAGGGCAATTTTGAATCAGTAACTGGGTAAAATCCCGCTGAGCCACACATTTGATTGTGGATGGACAGTTACATACAACCCAATTGCCTTTTTTGTGGCCAATGGTATTTAACCTTTGCAACACTACAGCTACTTATTCCAAATGATAAAATATGGTGACTGTGCCACCTGTTTTCATTCCCTAACCCATGTTGGACCAGGATAAATACAATTGCAATTTGTGTAAGGGACATCCTTTAGTGTTACTCTAATGTTATATCAGTGATCCAACTTGATTTAATGCTTTAGAAATAAAGTTTTCTGAATAAGGATCTGGAACATGAATAAGAAGCTTCAGCCTCGTTGTTCCAACTGTGTTATAATAACAGGGCAGCAGTCAGCACACACGTATTATAGTACATATATAGTACAGGACGCCACTGTCTGCTCCTCCTATATAATAATATAAATATCATTACCTGCTGCCAGACACCGCAATGTCTCCTCTCTGCTTCCTCCTAATCTACGCTCGACCGGAAATTACAATAGAAGAAAACACACTTCCGGTGTCTGGAACGCAAACGGAGGAGATCAAATGGAACGCATATACCGGAAGTCTGGTGGACCTACAGACCGGAAGTGTGTAACACTGGGTGAGAGGAGGCAGTGACTGGCAGATATATTATCAGATATAATAATAAACATATAACATAGGTAAGAAGTAAAGTATGTACATGAGTTGTGAAGTTGTAAAGTAAGTATTAGGAGGTTATGAAATAGGAATTACGAGGCTGAGACCACCTCATGACTCCCACCTCATGGGCTCTTAATTTCCACTTCATAGCCACATAATGCCCCTTCATATCCTCATAGTGTCCACATTCTCATAGTTCCCACCTTTATAGCCTCATAGTGCCCCCTATTTAGACTGCTAATGGGCACAATATTGCATATTTAATTTCTCTGTTAGTGCCTCATTTCCCACCTCAGCCCTATAATACCTACTTGATAGCATCTTAATAGTCACCTGACATCCTCTTAATGCCCACTTTATAGACTCTGTATGGCTGCCTCATTCTGCTCCCGATATTCTCCTAATGCCCAACTCATTGCCTCATAGTTCCCATTTTATAGCCTCATAATTCCCACTTTTAATGCCCCCCTCACGGCCTCCTAATGGTTTTTGGCTTCATAGTGCTCACCTGATTTTTTGTAATGCCTACCTCATAATGCCCACCTGATATCCTCATAATGCTCACTTCACAGCCTCATAGTGCTCACTTTACAGTCTCATAATGTTCACCTTTTGCACTTTATAGCCTCTGTATGCCCACCTAATAGCTTCATTATAGCCATCTCATAGGACTTACCTTACAACATCATAATTCCTGCCTCAGATAGCGTCTTAGTGCCCACCTTATTTTCTCATAATGCTTACCTCATTGTCACATAATGCCCACCTTGACCTGTAACACTCACTTGATAGCCACATAATGACCATCTGATATCCTCTTAATGCTCATTTTATAGCCTCAGTTTGTCTGTCTCATAATGCCTGCCTCCTAATACATGCCTCATAGTGCTCACCAGATATCTTCGTAATGCCTACCTGTTTCCGGATGGGCTTACTTCGCATTAAACAGGTTAACCAATATATGGAAGAGGTTCTTCTGGAAGGTAGTGTAGATGTCGTTAATGTATCCATCTCCTCAGTCATTTTAGGGGGCAGTCAGAGCTTGGAGGCCGTCTATGTCCATGGAGACTCAAGTGCTGAAGGAAGTCATGTATGTCAGTTTCAGAGGTCTGTGGAGTGTCTGGGTCATCTTTGAGATTATAGACTCTTGCATAATAGTTAGGAAATAAATTGGCAGTGTCCTGGAGGTTTGAGACTTTTAAACTATCAGGCCTAGACAAGTGGTGAATATGATTCCTCACCTGCTGTCCCTGTAGTTTTCGAGCTAACATGCAGCCTGCTTTGTTTCCTGTCATGTAGAACTTGTGGCAGAGTCCCGATAAATAAGCCTGAGTGTGGACTACGAGGAGATGTTGAACTTGTCTAACTTGGGTCAACTCGTTTTTCACCGTCAGGGAAGGGCAGGTTTTATTGCGAGCCTCCAAAGCCTCATGTTTAGTTTTTAATTCTTGTAGCAGGAAGGCATTAGCCTTTTTAAGTCTAGCTCTGGTTTATATCGTGGTTCCCCTAAAGACCGCTTTAAGGGCACACCAGTATGTGCATATAGAAGTATCGTCAGGGGAGTTGGTAGCAATGTATTCGTTGAGTGTTTCTTGAAGAGCAGTCTAGGGTGGTGAGAAGGTAGGTGCCACAGTCTAGGGGGCAGATGGTGACCAGGACCAAAGAAGTGGGTTATGGTCAGGCCAGGTAATCGGGAGTACAGAATCTGATCTAGAGTGTTGGGGGGCCATTTGTCGGTGAGTATCAAGTCAATTCGAGAGTAGGTTTTGTGTACATGTGAATGGTAGGTAAAGTCTTTTGCCCCAGGGTCAAACACACACCAGGTGTCATATAGGTCATATTCTGCTAACAATTTGCGGAATGAGAAGGAAAGGCCTACATGTCAGGGGGTAATGCGGTGCTGGGGGGGGGGGGGGGGGGGTAAATCTTGTCCAGTTCGGGGTCTTGGACTAAATTGAAATCTCCTATGAAGATGAGGCTACCCAACCGGGTTTTCTGTAGTTCTCTGAAGACACTATTTGAACAAGGTATTTATCTGGAATTAGGGGCATAAAGGGAGACCAATGTGCTTGTCATTTAATTGACCAGCCAGGATCAGGAATTGACCCTGTTTGTCTTGAAACTTTTGGTGTAGTGTCAATGAGATTTTGGAGCCAAACAGAATGGCCACTCCATTATGTTTAAGAGGGCTGTTGGTCGACTAGCAGGTGGGGTAATGATTATACCTAAGGAGGGGAGGCGCTCTAGAGCAGAAATGGGTTTCCTGTAATGTCACTACATCAGCTTTGTATTTCAAGCCTGTGAGAAAGGCATCCTCCATTCATGTCCTAAGAACAAAGATAACTAGGCAACCTTGAAAAAGTGGAGTGGATCAGAAGGTCTCAGGGCAGGTATACACATGAACAAACAGACTCTCTAAAGAGGCTTGGAGCATAGCTACATAAGTGTTGAGGAAGATATTAAAACAGAAATTCACTGTATAACACTGCATATAAAAGTGTTGGCTAACCTGTGACACTCCCGGTGTTGTACAACTACAAGTCCCAGCATACACTTCCAGCAATTAGCTGCTATATATTGGCAAAGCATGCTGGGACTTGTAGTTTCACAACACCTGGAGTGTCACAGGTTAGCCAACATTGGCATATAACATGGTAGTTACACGTAAATCAACAAAAATGTGAAACAGTGGGAGAACATACCATTTAAGTACCCATAGAAAGGCTCAGTGATGTCTCCGGAGGCAGGCGGAGCAGGCAGGGGGATGTCATGAGGAAGATATGTCGCCAGGTCAAACTGTGCCCTCAGCCCCCTGGTTCACCACTTGCAGCACCACAGCAAAACAATATATGCAAATGGCATATTAAATGTCCTCAAGGTAATGCCCTGGGACCTACGAATCACCATATACCATATAAAAAACTAGTGTAACAAAATGAGAGAAGAGCCATTAGCATTTATCAATGTTGTACTTGAAATGCATGTATTTCCTGGGAAAGTTCAACCACAGGAGATGTAGACCAGGGGTAAGGTCATTATAGTCTTGAAAATAAAGCAAGTAACTAAGTGTAATAAACAATACCTGGGGCCTCCGATTGGAGCTCTCCTAGCAGGTCCTTGTCCGGACTAAATATGTGAGTGAAGCGCATCATGGAATACTGTAGACAGGTGTATCACAAGGTCAATCATGTCCCACTACTGTCCATTCAGAGTGAATGTGAAGGCAGGTGGCACTGGGGGTGTAGGCAATGTCCCATCCCTTCAACAATTGGGTGCCCTCCTCAAGAGTGCAGATAACATGTGTAGAGTTATTTTTCTGTACAATGAGCTTTACCGGGAACCCCCAGGGGGAAGCGATGTCGTTGCCACGGAGTCCTGTAGTGAAAACATGAAACGACCTGGGCTCTCCTCTTGATGATGAGGAATGATCGGAAATTCGGGACAATGCTGCCTACAGCTCAATCTGCGTCAGAATAAAGGAAAATGTTTACAAACTCCTCTACCGATGGTACTATGTTCCTACTCGACTACAAAAGATACTGCCTGATTCCTCTGACAGATGTTGGCGTCTATGCTCTGGTGCGGGTTCTTTCTTACATATATGGTGGGACTGCCCGAAACTGATTCTCTTCTGGCGCAAAATTAAAGCTTTGATAGAAATGTTTATTCAAACCCCCTTACCCTTCGACCCCAAATTTTTCATTCTACCCCTCGGGTTCCCCACGGCCACTAGACACCAAAATAAACTTGCTCGTCACATTATTTCAGCGGCCACATGTCAAATCGCCATAGATTGGAAGCAGGCTGTCCCCCCTTCATTCTCTGCTGTAACTAATAGGATTTGGCATACGTATAAGATGGAATACATGACTAGCATTATACGAAATACGGCCAAATCTTTTAACAAGGTCTGGGACCCCTGGATATCTCACTTCCAATACCGCTCCCCCTTTACCTAATCATACCCCCTACCCATACGTAACCCTTTCCCCTCCCATCTCATTGCCTCCGGCTCAAGAGGGATTTCCCACGCTCCTCCCCCTCCACCTCTCATCTTCTCTTTTATCTTCCTCTTTTTTTCCTTCTCCTTTTCTTTTCTTTCTTCTCTTTTAAATATAAAAATGCCGGTCCTTATTTCATAGAATCTGTGCTATTTTATCTCGGAAGCACGGAGACTTCTACTTCACCATCCAATGTACTGAATATATTTTGTCTGATATAACGTGTATCCTTTTGCATTGTTAATTCTTTTTTGACCGTTAATAAACACTTGTTTTAAAAAAAAAAAGATTTATAAATGATCGAGTCACAGTACTCATTCACCTATTTCACATGCACTACTTCCGTATGTTGCTATACCTATATTCCCTGATGAACTTTTATTGCAAGACACTGAACTAGCCTGACTGGCTAAGTTGGTTAAAGCCAGCTAATTGATCTTCTGGGTAGGGAAGTTGGTTTAGTAGTATTATTCATAGTTTGTTATATACATTATTGTATTAATTTTGATTTATATAACGTTTAAGATTGTAATCAGTTTTTTTATAAAATGTTGTGGAAAAAAATAGTGAAGACTTAGCCTTTAAGGGTAAATTACCAATAGCTTGCATAAGTCAAACAGTGGAATATGATGTAAAGGGTTACCACAATGGTGATTGACTCATACAAGCCGCCGCTCCCCTGTTCTATAGATAACTTTATTACAATTACCACTGTTAGTACATTTCTATATGTCCAGTAAAAAAATAAAAACTGGTTGTAACTAGTCTGAAGGGGGGAGAAGAGGGGAGTTGGACTTAAAGTGTTATTAAGCAGCCAACACCTCAGCTAGCTTTACCTTCAATTGGAACATTGTCAAAAAAGCTGTGTCCAACAATTGTTGTCTGTCAATCATTGTAATCTCACACCAGAACATAAAAGTTAATGTCATCCTGTGGCAACTTATTCTGTACAGAAAGTGCTTGCTGTGCGGCCGGAGTCCTCACACAACGACATGGTGAGGGTAACATACCTGTAGCCTACTACACGTCTAATAGAGAAGAGCGAGGATGTAGTATTGAGATATGAATTTACGCTCCACACACCTCATGCAGTATCTGCACTCTTATATTTGGCTCAAACAAGGCATGTCTCATTTGTTAGATACACCAAGTAAGAACTTGCCCTTATGGCACCAGCAAACATGAAAAGATGTAACACACTCAATCCAGCAAATTTGTGAGAGAACGAAAATTTAGAAGAAATTAATTTTGACGATTGTGCAGCTACGCATGACTATGGAATATTTAAATTTAATATTCAGGGTGAGACCTGACATCAGCACCATCTTTTTAGTTGATACTTAACATTTTACACAGAAGGGAGCTGTCACAGACAGTGACAGGAGACTTGTGCACTGGATATTCTGTAGTAGATGACAAATGCACATCAGAGGCCAAATGATTAGGACCACCACATTCAGAACAATTAGCAGAAATAATAGCACTTAAAAAAGCCTGCGAGTTAGCTGAAGGAAAATTCGTAAACATCTACTTTGATTCCAGGTACACCTTTGGGGTGGTCCATGACATTGGGGCTCTGTGGTTTTCTTGACAGCAGCAGGCACACGCACAACATATACAAAGACTACGGACAGACATACAGTTACTGCGGCTTTTCCTCCCATCTCCCCTGCTGATAAGAAAGCTATTTGAAGCCTTACCTGTCTGAGAAAGAACACAGGGAAGGCTATACCAACCGAACCGTCACACATCCCTCCAATAACTGGCCCTTTCCCGATAATTCAGATTGATTTCATACAGTATCCTCATCACATGAATTTAAAGTACATGTTGGTATGCATTGATGTTTTCTAACTAGGTAGAGGCCTATCCAGCCACAACTAATACTGCTGTGTTTACTGCTAAAATTGTGCAGAAAATTGTGTGTAGGTTTGGGATCACCAAAGTCATTGAGAGTGATCCGGATACAGATTTCTCAGGTGATGTTTTTTAGACCATGTGTAAACTTATGGGCACTGATAGCAAACTACACACTCCCTACAGGCCACACAAGCTAGTGGGGAAGTAGAGAGATGTAACAGTACTATCAAGAATAAGGTGAGTAAAGTGATGGCTGAGACTGGGTTAGCATGGCCAGAAGCATTGCCACTAGTACTGCACAGCATCAGAACCACTCCTTGACCAACTCAATCTGTCACCATTTGGTCGACAACCAGAATTTATGATCTATCCCCAGGATGATTTAAAGTGTAACAGTGAAGTAAATTTCCAATTAAAATGAGCAAAGGTTTAACACTGTTGTCTCCAAATATACCAGTAACTGTCTCGATATTGAAGCTGGAGAATATGTAATGATCTAAAACATTTTGCACTCAGGTTGTCTAGTAGGTCATTGGGAAGGGCTATATCAATTGTTGATGACCAGCACCGCATCCTTGAAGATAACAGAGAGACAATTGGATCCATTACACTCATTGCAGGGGAGTCCGTAATCTGGAAGAGGTTTGGGACAAGGCAAATTCGATAAAACTACCCCATCACTCGTAAGCCTGTTTCCAGAGATTTGAATTGCAGTGAGAGTAGACTGAGCCGAAAAAAGACTGACTTTATCAGTCTACCATGGAGCATCAAATTATTTATTTTTCCTTTTTTGCAGTACCCAGTATTTTTGAGGTGATATGAAGCCCATGGAGTTCAGTTCTGAGGATTGGATTGATGATGTGGAGATGGAGGATGAATTGGTAGTTCACTCGGTTTGGCGCCACGCTCTACTCAAATTCGGGGTCAATAAACGATCTGCCTACTGTTACGAGCTGTGGCGGCACTCACCGCCGGCGCGACTCGTCTCCTGGCCTCCCCGAAGTCCCGGCCGTCACCTTGACGACCGGGACGTCACTTCCGGCCGTGACCGGGCTGTTGCGGCCGTGACCAAGGCAACAGCCGGACGCTTCCTCTGCAGCGCCGCGTCCCGGCAATGAATGAAAGCCGGGCGCGTGCGCAAATTGGCCCCACCAGCCTGCGGGCTAATTAATGAAATAAATTAATTTTATGCAGGGGGCTGTGTGACTTCAGAGCCAGGCTCTGATTGGCTGCTTGTACTATTTAAGGCAGGGAGGGTTTAGCCTCCCTGCCAGTTATAGCTTCCTGTTACCAGTTTGCTGACCTGCTCTGCCCTTTTGTCCCTGTACTGTGGATACTCTGCTGGATTGCCTGTGTATGACCCTGACCCTTTTGGCTTGTACCTTGGACCCTGCTACCTAGCTCGTGACCCTTGACCTCGACTTGTTAATATTTGCTGTCTAATGCCCGCCCTTGACCCTTGCCTGGACTTCACTTAGCTTGCCTGGGTTCTCCCCAGCCAGTACACACTTCACAACCCTCTGTCAGTCTGCAGCCAAGTCTGTCCCCACCACCAGGAGCTCCAGTGAACACTTGACTGGCGGAGTAGACTCCAGGTTGTGCTGTATCAGTTAGGGGGGTTCCTAACACCTACCCTGGAGTTTGGAAGCAATCTGAGGGGGTATTTTCTGAAGAGTACTGCATTTGTAAATATTCTGTCCCCCTAATAGAAGGTGCATCCAACGGTGTCAGTCTAACAGTAGCCTAGATTTTGAAAGACACCCGCCAAATCACTATCATGTTTTAGTGGGAAGGGATTTAAAATCAGAGGAATTGCTGGGTGTGCTCCCATGTACCTCAAGGACAATACAATGTAGGATTATTCCCCATTCCATTAAATGTATCTGAGGTTCTTGACTTACAGGAGGGAAGACCAACAGATGGAAAGTATAATGTTATTAAATGCCCTAATTTCAAACTTTGCCAATGCTCAGTAGAAAGGTCTTCGATATGTATAACACCAAGAAACCTGGATATTGGGAAGTAGCGTGGCTCAATCAGACAATGCCCTACTCCAGGAGGGCTGATGGGAAACCAAGTGATATCAACCAGTTAAATCTGATCAAAGGTACATCTGGTTTCCAGAGTACAGGATACATGTGTAAGTCTAGAAAAGGGTCACTTGGTAAAATGCAAACCGGATATTGTCTAGTGACTATCCAGGCCAATACTTGTTTTAAAAAGATAGGGACTCTGGGCTTGGGTATATTTACTAGAACTTTATGTAGCATTATTCAAGGTTACTCTGTATCCTATATTCTCCCTGAGGATGTTTATTATGTCTGCAAGCATAACGCCTGTAAATGGTAATTTCCAAACTCCAAGGGAGTATGTTTCATAGGAAGGATAGTCTCCAAGATAATGATTTTATCATGAGAAAAGATGCTTCATATTTACAGCTTTACCCCACCTCCATATGTACACATACAGTACAAACACAGATTTATAAGAAGCACGGTACCCCGGGAGGAACCCTAACTACAAATTTAATATCAGAGACTACAGGATTTTAGTTTCTGGTAGCATTGGAGATTACCTGGTGAACCCTGAATTTTAATTATATACATGCTCTGGCAAGATTGATAACCTAACCCAAATGTATGATAACAGTTCAGGTATACGGGTAAGGAGCTGTGGGCCTATTAGAAAGAATTAGTACAACAGAGGAAGGTTTTCAACTATTTGACAGCTGTCTCTGGAGGATACTGTGTAATCTTAGTGTCACAAGATTAAAGCGCTGGAAGTTACCTGCTGGTATTAGCGCTGCTCGAGAGAGAGGTGTGGAGTCTAACACACCTCCGGTCTTCACCAGGGACCTCCGCAAGGGGATTTGGAATTCGCTGCGGGAGATGCACTGGTCACAGTCCTCAGACTGAGGCAACAGAGTGTAGAGGGCGGTCAGACAGGGCAGTTCGGTAACATTCAGCTAAGATGCACCAGGGGAATTCAGAAGAATGGTTGTAGGCAAATCGGGTTAATATGGTTTGGTTAGCACGGTACACAGGGAGATCCAAGAGAGTGGTCACAGGCAGCAGGGTGAAACACAGGAAGGCAATCAGAACCAGGGGTAATCAGGAGCAGAACAAGGACAAGCCGAAGTCATACACTGGAGGTCAATACACAGGCAATAAGAAATAATGCTGGAGCTGGGGGACCCAATACTCTGACTTCCTTAGTATGTTGAGCCTGATGCCACCGGAGCTTCCTGTAGTATCCAGTTGCCTAGCAACAGGACGCGCATGCGCACTAGGGCTGGCTTGATAGCCGGAAGAGCTGCGTCTGGTTGCTAAGCAACCAATCGCGGTCGAGAGGACAGAAGGTTGCCATCCCTGAATGGAAGAGTCACGGCGCCTGGCACTTAGCAACACAGTTTTGTGTCAAGTGTTGCAATTACATCATTAACAATAACGATAACCCTAAAGAAATAATTGATCATAAAATGGATGGGAGTTTCGTAGAGATCATAAAGCTTCTCTTTCTGCAGTGGGGGAAAAATTAGTAGGTTGGGTCTCATGGTTAAATTCTGTAAGATGATTCTCAGGGTTTGGTGATTGGGTAAAAGAACTAGTGCCAGCTTTGGGTAAGCTCCTTATTCTTAATTTATAAGTTTTACAGGTGTGTTCCTGGTGTGTTGAAGTGTGGAAAAAGAGTAACCATGGTAACAAATGAAAGTTATACCACTGATGGTACTGATGAGAGCTACCAACAAAGAAACAGTTCCTAATTATGATCCCACATTAGAGCGTATGATGTGATGAGATAGACTATCAAATGGCGGGCTGTTAAAAATCAATTCAAACATTGGTCAAATCAATCTGAATTGCTTATAAATTGTTTTCTCTGTGTGCGATGCGATCGCAAATCAATGAGACTGTGTAAGTCACTGGTAATTCGATCGTGTGTAATTGCTTCATAGCGGCAAGATGTAACCGCAACACTTGTTGTATTAATATCACTGTTTCATCATATTCCCATAGATACTCACTTTGCAATAGGATATGCATAGGCATTGCTAATGACAAGGCCTTCATCAAAGAGGTCTGAGGATAATGAGAAGTGCTCTCCCATTGAATTTGGTATTTACTGAAAAATAATCAATACCAAGGCAATACGTAGACATTTGATATACTTAAGATGTACCAATATTTACTGAGTTTTTGTCCAGAGTCAACATGAGCTTGGGATGGCAAACATCCTCTATTGCCTCTCACTATTCTATAATGCATTTGGTTAGTAAACAATTCTCATTGTCTGTGCTAAATTCACTAGTTCTTATCCTAAAATCAACATTGTAACAATGAGCAGTGTCCTTGTATGACCTGTGTACCTGAAACCTGAAGTGGCAATAATATAATTTATGACTATCTCAATTAATATATTGTACTACATTGACCCATTAGAAGGCAGAGTTTCCTGTTTGTAGTCGTTATAAATTCCCTCAGTTCTATCAAACCTTAGCACAAGCAAAGTTTTATTTTGGATTTCTCTGCTTGTGTTTTTAAGAAAACTTGCTTTGTTTGACAGTACAACACTATTCTACCTTCTACAAGCCTTTGCCTTCAGCTTGCACCTTACTACTCAGAGGCTTGACCAGAGGTGTTGTGTCTCTTATAGCTACCCCAGTCAAAGTTTCTTTCGGGGAGAAACCAGCATTGTGACATACTGTTCAGTTGTATTATCCTTGTTGCTTGCACGCTCTATTGCAATAAATGAATAATGCTTAATCAATTACTGAATATTGTATTTTATTAGTATACACTTTGCAAATGTATTTATGCCTATTTGCATCATTAACATTTATAATATGCACATCTTTTACAATGTTTACAGTATTGCTGCAACCCCTGTTTCATATTTATCAACTCATGGACATTGCTTTTCTCTTGTGTGTTTTACCTGATGCTTTATGAGAGATACTCTTTTTGCAAAACCTCTCCCACATGCAGAACATGAAAATGGTTTCTCACCCGTGTGAATTCTCTTATGTTTAACTAGATCTGATTTCTGTGTAAAACATTTCCCACACTCAGAACATGAAAATGGCTTCTCACGTTTGTGAAATCTCTGATGTTTAACAAGAATTGAGTTATCTGTAAAACATTTCCCACACTCAGAACATGCAAATGGCTTCTCACCTTTATGAGTTCTCCAATGTGAAACCAGAATTGATTTATGTGCAAAACATTTCCCACACTCAGAACATGAAAATCTTTTCTCACCTGTGTGAATTGTCTGATGTGCAACAAGATTGAATTTAAGTGTAAAACATTTCCCACACACACTACAAGCAAATGGTTTCTCACCTGTGTGAATTCTCTGATGTGTAACAAGATCTGATTTCTGTGTAAAACATTTCTCACACTCACTACATGGAAATGGTTTCTCACCTGTGTGAACTCTCTGATGTATAACAAGTCTGGACTTAACTGTAAAACGTTTCCCACACTCACTACAAGGAAATGGTTTATCACCTGTGTGAATTCTCTGATGTGTAACAAGTCTGGACTTAACTGTAAAACGTTTCCCACACTCAAAACATGGAAATGGTTTTTCACCTGTATGAATTTTCTGATGTTTAACAAGACCTGATTTATGTTTATAACGTTTCCCACACTCAGAACATGGAAATGGGTTCTCATCTGTGTGACTTCTCAGATGTGAAACCAGAATTGATTTCTGTGTAAAACATTTTCCACATTCAGAACATGGAAATGGTTTTTCACCTGTGTGAATTCTCTGATGTGTAACAAGATTGGATTTAACTGTAAAACATTTCCCACACTCAGAACATGAAAATGGTTTCTCGCCTGTATGAATTCTCTTATGTTTAACAAGACCTGATTTCTGTGTAAAACATTTTCCACATTCAGAACATGGAAACATTGTATCACCTCTATGAGCTGTGCTAGGTGTAGCAATATCTGAGATATTAGGAAAACATGCCTCATAATTAGAAGGATCAGATGATATATGTGGACTGTGAAGTACTGGATGCATAATTGGAGTAATGGGTTTTCCTCCTGGAAAATCTTGTATGATGTTGTTATCTTCTATTTTAAAACCTGGAGACAAAATGAGATATCCCTCTGAGGTATTCCTGCTTGTGTGTCCATCTGCTGGAAATAAATAGATGTACGGTAATAGACATCGAGAAGCAAATTTTCAAACATTTATTGAGTTCAAGATTTTCAACTGATTCTATTTTTGTTTTTAATTTCTATTTGCAAACAAGAACACTTCATTACAAATCTAAATGTACATACAGCAATTACACAGATAAAACATTGGCTTAAAATATAACACATTACCAAGCACATTGTATAGACCCAGCCACAGGGCCACAGCCATACACAAACATTGGAGTCTTGGTGGCAGCACAGTAGGACATGGCAACACAGATTAATGCATAGAGCGGAGGAGAGCATTAGGAATGAGTAGGAGAATGGAGCAGTGCACGGAGGGCAACAGCAGAAAGTGGAAGAAAGTGAAAGGGCAGAGCAGGATACAGACAGGTCAGAAGGTGAAGAGCAACAGTACAAAGCATCCAACCACATAGATATGAGGAGCGCTGTGTTACTATGATGGGTGTGTGACTATAGTTCTGTGAGTGCGAGAAGGTAGAGTTTGTGTGAAATATGTGTTGTGATTGGATGTATGTGGGAAATAACCTGCTTTAGTATTGCAGTGTTACACATACTGAGAATAAAACATTCAGGAACTATCACACAAAGAAAAAAATGGGAAATGTCACATGTGCTACTGCCCGGGGAGGATCATGGGTAATACCATTCATCTCATCACATCGATCAGTGATTGAATCACTATGGTGTCATCTCTTGTACTGATGTATGGGAATCACAAGAGTGTGAGGAAGAGACTGGTCAGATCTCTTGACGGGTAGTACACACTGATATGATGTGAGGAGGAGAACAGGAATTTAATAGGGGCTGATGTCTCCTGACTCCCACCCAATGGACAGATACTGTTTGTATGGGTGTAGAACAAGTGATTGTGGTAGTGTCTGAACAAGGAGAATATCTCACTCTTTTATGTAATAAGTGTTTATTACTCACCAGTGCTGATATCTGTAGGGATTTCCTCCTCCTTACACTGCTGATCACCCCTCACATACATCTCTTCTTCTCCCTTTATATTTTCTACCTTAATATCAGTCAGATCTTCAACCTAAATAACGAAAAAAATAAAATAAAAAATAATACTTTAATAATGTCTGATTTTATTGAGATTATACAGAATAATATCAGTGTATAAGACACTCAGCTGTTCTACATATAATATAGTGAAAAGTTATTTTGGTATGTTTGCAAGACCATAAATTCCATCTACCTGACACTCCTGTGGGATACTGTGATTTTCCTCTGTACAATCCTGTGAATAAAGAGGACGGGGACATCTCTCTGGGGTATTTCTGTTACTGGATCCATCTGTAGAAGACACACAGTGACTGAATAGATTGTTTAGGTGTGATGGTCAGATGTTGTGTGTACATTAACCTAAGCAACCTATAAGTTGATACAGAAAGCAGACATATAAGTAAATAAGGAGGCATCTCTTATATGTTCCAATCTTAAAAGTCATTGTAAAACAGTAATATAGGCTGGATCTATGAGATACGTCAACACCAGTAAGATGTTTATAAGACAGGATAAATGTCTACCAATAGTGTTTGATTTTAGGACATTCCCAAAAGATATGGAACAATGTATTTCTAAGGTTTCCACATCTCCAGCAGTGTGATAAGGCAGAGGGATACAGTATGTGCAGTACCATAGGAACATGGAACCATCTGGATAGAAGTTTGTACAAGAGTCTGTGAACCCATATATGAAACGCAAATAAGACTGGGGATGGGGAAACAGATATGGAACTATGTGGAAAATGCAAAGTCATCGTGGAAAAGCTCTCATTTTAATCACATGACACCTGCCAAACAATTGTGGGCAGATACTGTATAAGAAGTTCTGCCTCAGAATGGGTACGTGGTTTAGAGTATAAAGTTGGGAGTGGTCATGGCACATCTTCGTGCCCAAGAATTTCACTGCCTGCCTGTCCCAAATGAAGTAAATAGAGGAGTACACATAGGAAATGTGAGAAGCTGGGCAAGTGTCTGGGTACCCAGTATGAATACCACGGAGAGCAGTAGTGAAATGAAAACAAAGTCTTTATAAAGACTGATATAAACTAGATGGTAAAACAGCTAGCACAAGTCCATAGAAACAGCAGGAACAGGATACCAGGATTAGATGAGGAACCAGGAGACACTGGATACCACGCACGATTGGAGAAATGGAATATAGACAAAAATTGTCGCATCAGTTCGTATTCAGAGACTGCTGCTTAAAATAATTAGTATCCTCTGTATCTGATCTTCATATTTGTGATGAACAATATAAATATTAAATATCAGTCTGATTTCTTGAGGTGCTACTACCAAATGGAATTAAATACGAAATGTAAAGAAATAGAATTTGTTTAATGTAGTGCACTGTCAGTCTCAGAGCTGTCATCTTATCAAATGGTTGTGAATCCCATCTCATTTATAAAAATAACCTTTATTATTTATAATTCAAATATAAATCATAAAAACAGCAAAATAACGAAAGTGAAATAGTTTAAAACTACTAAACATACTTATAATCCCTCTATTAGATTTTATAGTTTGTCTCCTAAATAAAGCAAAAGTAATCATTTTACTTTTTACTTTGGAAAATATTCTCTAAAAAGTGCTGTCTCTATTTTGTTTCAGCATTACATAAATATTATACCAAGATTATTCAAAATATTTATAAAGGTAGATACATTTGCTGCAATCTGTATACCCTAGAGCCAGACGATTATATAGGGTTGTCTGCTACTGGCTCAGTATTCTGGTATATAGTTTCTGACTTGCTACCTACCTGCCATTGCTCCACTTGATGCTGGGTTGTATTTGGAGCTAATCAGTTTAGTCTAGCAAGATCCATTTCACAGTTCATCTTGCTGTAATGCTTGATTTTAGATTATGAAATAGTTTTAGTTACACGTATAATCTGACATTTTTTGAGTTTCTATTAAGTCTGCTTAGCAAATGCTAAATTACCAGGTTTAGCTGAGGAGCAGGAGTTACTGGAGACCAAGCACAATAGAATAGCTGCAGGTACAGGATACCGGAATGTCCAGGTTTAGCTGAGAAGCTGGAGTTACTGGACAACAGGCATGAATGGAGAAATGCAGGTACAGGATACCAGGATTACCAGGTTTAACTTAGGAAGTAGGAGGAACTGGATGTTCCATGGAGAAATCAGACAAGTCAGGCAAGCAAAGTCAAACGTAGCCAGGGTCTGGGTCACAAAAAAGGTGCAAGACAATGGAACAAACAGGAGTCAGATACCAGGGGACAATCAGAACACGGGAGTATCAGAGAAAGACCAGTAGCAGAGACAATTGATGAACTGGCCCAGTTTGCTGGAACAGGCAGCCTTATAAAGGCCACACAGGTGATCAGGATCCAAGTCAAATGAGAAGTTAACCCCTTGCAGGCAGGATATAGAATAGACAAAGCAGCACCCACAGAGAAGATGATATTGTGCAGCCGGAGACAGATCATAACAGCAAGAATTGTAAAAAGCTTGAGATTTTGATTTTAATGTGAGTTTTTACAATTCTTCATGAGGTTGTGGATAGAGATGATTGGCACAGGGATAGAGAAAGGGAGGTCGTCACTGGATCACTGATAAATAACTTATTTGTGGCTGGATCATGCAGAAATAATTTATTGTAGAAATGGATTTCAATCAGAGGTGTAGGCACAAATGTATAATTTGAAATGCACTTCTCATGTTAAATTAGGATGTGTTTTGTATGGAAGTGTCATTGTTTTGGTTTGAAACTTTGCTAAAGAAAGTATGTTTGCTGATAGCAGGAAATGCTAAGTAAGTCTTTATGTGAAGTGACAAACACCTGTTTAGCCTGTATACCCAGCAGGGGGCCGTTGCCTGGCATGACTACATCTCAGATAATGCAAGTATCAAGTTTTAGCACATAACAGAGAAGTGTAAATATTGTTAGCTTTGCATTGCATGTAAATCCATGTTTGGTTAAACGAATTGTTCATCAAGTATCTGTTACAGTTGATAACATGACCATAAATCCCACCCCACAAGCTCGCTGCCTAGGTGTAATCCTTGACTCACACCTATCCTTTGTTCCCCACATTGACTCTATATCTAAATCATGCTACATAAATCTAAAGAACATTTCCAGAATTCGCACATATCTCACGCAATACACTGCAAAAACCTTAATTCATGCACTTATCATCTCCCGCATTGACTATTGCAATTCCCTCCTTAATGGTCTTCCCAAAAGCAGACTCAAACCCCTACAATCTATTTTGCACGCTGCGGCAAGACTGATTTTCCTTGCAAATCGTTATTCCTCTGTTGAATCACTCTGTATCTCTCTACACTGGCTGCCTGTTTTCTACCGAATCCAATATAAAATACTTTTACTAACCTACAAGGTCATCAACAAAGCTGCACCAACATACATCTCCTCTCTTGTCTCAAAATATCTCCCAACTCGGCAATTCCGTTCTGCACAAGATCTGCGTCTCTCATCCACCCTCATTACATCCTCCCATTCCCGGTTACAGGACTTTTTGCGGGCTGCACCCATTCTATGGAATGCTCTCCCTCGCACAATAAGACTCTCCTCTGGTCTACAAACTTTCAAGCGTTCTCTGAAAACCTACCTCTTCAGACAAGCTTATAATATTCCTCAACCACCTACTTAACCTCCCTACCTTAGCCTATTACCGCCTGTTTCACAATTTCACACAAGACAACTACCCCCTGACCAACTTTGTTGTGCGACAGAATCATTTAGCCTATAAGTCACTGCAGCCTGGCTGGGCCAAAATGCAAAATGTAGACTTAACCTCATGTGTCAACTCCCATTGTCCCATAGATTGTAAGCTTGCGAGCAGCCTTCTCACCTCTTTGTCTGTTTTACCCAGTTTGTTTATTAGTTTATTATGTTTGTCCCCAATTGTAAAGCACTACGGAATATGTTGGCGCTATATAAAAAAAATGATGACGATGATGATGAAGTATACAATTCACATAGCCTCTGAGGAAATTGCCTAGATGGTGATGAAACCAGTAAGGACATTTTTATGACATTGGAGCTCATGAAAGGACTAAAGAAATATAGTTCCATTTACATGCTGAATTGGACATCCATACTATTGTCATGGGCTGCAGTATACCCTATTAGCAAAGGTAAATCACAGTGGAGCTTCTCTGCAGCTCACTCCCAGGCTGGAAGTGCCTCTCATTTCTACAAGATTGAGATGGACTATCAGTGAGTACATTGGTGAAGCTAATTACACCTAGGTGTCAGTTACAGCAGAGACCTGTGCCCTCCGCTGTTTCTGGTGGACTCGGATCCCTACTACACAGCCTATTTCATCTGTGTAGTCTCGCATGCAGGAGGCTTCAGCCCTAACTCTTTGAATAAGGAACTAATTTAACACAATACTGTATTTAATATATACATAAGCAGGAATCAACTAGAGAACGGATATTCATTGGACATCAAGTCATATGTGAATAATGGTGGTGATCCGTTTATGCCAGGTAAACAGTGCGATATATTGGATAACAGAAAACCATAAACATTGTATTATTATATGTGAGAATCCTCAGAATTTTGATGATATTGCAAACAGAATAAAGTGGTTGTTAATTGATTTCTATAGAAAATAAAGTGTATATTTATTTATTTTGTTTTTACTGTGTTGGTTCTTTTATATATAAAAGTTTGGCCATCCTCAGCACTGTGTTTTCTTTGCAGTTAGTATTGCATTTGGCGAGTCGGGGGCATGCACCATTCCCTGCAGTAGTGAGGCACACAGAGTGCACCAATAGGAAATCTTTTGCTTTTTATGTGCTCCAATCGTGCCTGGAATCCAGTCTCATGCTCCCTCAGCTAAACCTGGTCATCCTGGTATCCTGTTCCTCCTGTTTCTATGGACTAGTGCTAGCTGTTTTACCATTGACTGCTTTTAGTTTATACCTGTGTTCAAAATAGAGACACTCTGATTCATTACACTGCTCTCCGTGGTCTTCATACTGGGAACTGACAGCTGTAGTGTCAGGATAGGTGTATTAACTCAAATAACCTGTGATCTCACAGCTTCAAGATAAATCACACACCCATAACCCATATTACATGTAATAACATAGGTAGTTGTAGTGCTAGTAAACAGCTTGGATCAAATAACATTAAGATAATGTGATCATTACTGAGAACCACATATATAAATATTATTACTACTATTAGTGCACAGGGAGGATCATGGATAATGTCACACAGGGTCTCATTCAGCTATTCAATCACTATGGTGACTTCCCTTGTACTGATATATAGGAATCACCAGAGAGTGTGGGGGGAGGAGACTGGTCAGATCTCTGGGCTGGTAGCTCACAATGATATGATGTGAGGAGGAGAACAGAAGTCTAATAGGGGCTGATGGCTCCTGACTCCCCCACTGAGCAGATACTTGTTCCTCATTAGTTTGTACAGACAGAGGACGATGTAGAATAAGAGATTGATGTAGTACTCACCTGTGTGGATATCTGTAGGGATTTTCTGTTGATCACCCCTCACATACGTCTCTTCTTCTCCCTTTATATCTTCTGCCTTATTATCAGCCAAGTTATCACCCTAAATGACCCACAAATCAATAAAATACTACTTTAATATTGTCTGATTATATTATTTCTGATAAACCAGAACAATATTAGTGTATAAAACACACACAGCTGCCCTACAGATCATATAGTGCAAAGTCACTTTGGTATTTGGTGAGACCCTAAACCCTACCTACCTGATAGTCTTGTGGGATAATATGATTTTCTTCTGTAGAATCCAGTGAAAAAAATGGACGGAGACATCTCTCTGGGGTATTTCTGTTACTGGATCCATCTGTAGGTGACACATTGTGACTGAATACAATGTTTTTAAGTGATTTACTGTGTGTATTGTATAAGAAAAGGCAAAACTGCAATAAATAATACTCTACTCTTACCCTGTGACACAAGGGTCTGGTGATTCTCCATCATCACATCCTTATACAGACCACTGTGTCCTTCTAAATACTCCCACTCCTGCATGGAGAAATAGACAGTGACATCCTCACACCTTATATGAACCCGACACACACACAATGACACAGTCATCACCCAGAAACATCCCCTGGTGTTACTGTATAATGTCCCATTCCCAGCAGTCACCTCTCCAGTCAGCAGCTGAATGATCTTGTTGGTTAGTTGCAGGATCTTCTGATCATTGTTTTTCTCATGTATCAGTGAGTGAGGTGGAGGAACTGTGACTTGGGCAGGGTTCTGGGTCCTGCTCAATCTTTCTGACACACGGAGATGGCTACTGAGTATCACACGCTCATCAGATGTCTTCTTAACCACTATGTATTCCTGTGTATTGAGGGATACATCAATAAAAAAATTGAACTAAAAAAACACCTATTCAGAGTTGTTATTTTTAGGATTAATTATGCAAAAAGTAACAGTTTCCTATGAAAGTAGAGTGACTATCTGAGATGGGTGCAGCTCGTGTCATCTTCAGTGGACCCATCAATTTGTGTCCTCGTTCTATGGCCAACCCCACAGATGAATAAACTGCTTTGGACAGATTACTGCAAACAGCAAGATAACAATACTTTAGGAGCTGGAGGAAAACAGAGGACTAAGAGTCCACTGAAGATGACAGGAGCTGCAGGTATTTTGTAAGATTCTGATATAACTGTTTCTATAAATGATGTCACAGAATCTCTCACCTCTCCAGTCAGCAGGTAGATGATCTCAAGGGTGAGATTTAATATCCCATCAGTAATATGACTCCGGTCCTTTTCCATCCTCAATGAATCACTGATTTATACAGGACTAATAAAAACTGTTTCCTCACAACTTAAATTTCTAGGAATAAATATAATAATTAGAATTAACATCACAGAATAACACATCACAGAAATCCACCTGCCCAAGATAGCTTTTTGTAGCTACTGTGACATTAACTGTCAACATAGGGTTAATCTGAAGATCTCTCAGACTATCCTTCCACACATCAAAAACAGCAAACAAGCACACTTCATAACGCGGACGTAATTTTAGCTGAAAAGTAAAATTCAGGAAGACAGTCAATGTATTCCAAAATTTAGCTATTTTAGCACGCCCATAAGTTATGTATCAATGTAGCATTGTTTGTCTTACATTTACGGCAAAGACCTGATTCAGACTCCACCATATGCCTTCTTTGTATTTGAGAAATATATGCTCTACTGATAGTCTTAACATGAATTTCCTGAAGTCTTGCTGAATAGTATGATCTATATGGGCCAAAATTTCCTCCGCAGGGGTGAAGATTCAGAAGATCTCGGTTCCAGGACTCCCAAACCTTCAGCCACACAGAGGCCACATCTGTGTTAATCAGATCTGTATATAGGTATCTATAATTTTGAATTTATGGATTCAGAAAAACCCTTATCACTTGTTGGTAATACCGCTCGTTGTTTGCTTGTTACATAATGGCGGATCTGTAGGTAAATGTAGAAATGGGTATGTGGAAACGAGGATTAAGTCCATTCTTAATGGAAGTGACTTTGGCCAGGGCAATTTTATTTCTTCACCATGTTTCCAGGTGAGGCGGTGATTGGACAACAGACAGCAAAAAGAAAAAGAAAAGTGTTTAACCAATAGTGAATTTCATCAGGTAGGATGAGGCACTTACTGGAGGCTGATCATTTAGACTCTGAAGGTTCTCAGTCACTGGCATTCTCTGAGAGTCTCTATTGTTTAGTAAAACAAGAAACCTTGACAGACAGCCGAAGCTCAGTGAGCTCAGCCCTTTGTTAGATGAACATGAAGGACCTGATTTATCAAAGCATACTGAGCGCAAATAGCACATATTTCGTCTTTGCGCACACCCAAATTCATCAAGGCAAGGATCTCAAGATACGTAGGTCTGCTGTGCTCTAATACACAAGACACTCTGCGATACGTCCAAGTCTATGTGGATTATAAATTTGCAAAAGAACGCATATAAAAAAATCTATATATAACTAATTAATGCCACCAGATAAAAATAAAGGCATTAATGATTAAACAGTTAAAAAAAATAAGGGGGTTGGGGGGGGGGGGGGTTTGTTTCTCATGAAATACATTTATTAGTATGTTATTAATGTCTACTGAACATAAAATACAGTTTTACAGTTGCTCCTGATTGCAAACACGTTATATCATACATAGGAGACTGTCATCACTACCGCTCAGGACTTAGACTATCCCTGTAGCTGGAGCAAGAGATACAGCAGAACAACAAGTAAGTGTGAGATGCTCACAGTTTGACTTGGACGTTGCTGCGTGCGCTTGAGTTTGACACGTCCCTACTGTACACTGACCACAGCAAAACGCCCCTTCCCTGCCCACTCCCTGAAATCGTAGGCTGAAGTAAGTGCCCTTTACATTCGAATACGGATGGGTTAGGGCTGCGTTTACTGGCGTATGTCCTGATTCTGGGTAAGCGCAGAGTGATTTAGCGTACGATACGCTCAAAATCGGCAGATACGTGTCTTGATGAATCAGGCCCAAAGTATTTGTGTTCTTCACACAAAAGCATCCCCAGCTCATTCCACGTTTCATCATTTAACAAAAAAAGTAATTTGTTATCTATTCTATATATTATGGGGGGAATCCCCCCCAAGGTACCTATACGTAAAATCTATTACCGTTATTACAGTAATATTAACCCGGCTTTCTGCTCGCAGCTCCAAAGCCGACATTGAAACTACCATAATAACAATATTTAAGCGCACTATTACCGTAATAACGGTAATAGTGCGCAGGACGCATCACTGTAAAAAGTAACGCAGCCTGCACACTATTACTGTTATTACGGTAATTGAATTCCCCATTATATGTTATTCGTCTCCACAACTCATTAGCAAGGTAATATTTGTTATTAACAGCTGTTGTAATAGGACACTATAATCTGCTCAACCTGTATTATAACAGGAAACCAGAGTCGTCTTCACCAATATTATAAGAGGAGGCCACAGTCTGCTCCACGTGTACTATTACTACAACACACTGAATCTGCTCCACCTGTATAAGAGGAAACCTGTTCTACGTGTATTATAATAGCATGACACTAGAGTCTGCTCCAACTGTATTATAACAAAACACCATAGTCTGCTACACATGCACTATAACAACAAGACACCACAGTCCGCTCCACATGTACTATAACAACAAGACACCACAGTCTGCTCCACATGCACTATAACAACAAGACACCACAGTCCGCTCCACATGTACTATAACAACAAGACACCACAGTCCGCTCCACATGGACTATAACAACAAGACACCACAGTCCGCTCCACATGGACTATAACAACAAGACACCACAGTCTGCTCCACATGTACTATAACAACAAGACACCACAGTCTGCTCCACATGTACTATAACAACAAGACACCACAGTCTGCTCCACATGTACTATAACAACAAGACACCACAGTCCGCTCCACATGTACTATAACAACAAGACACCACAGTCCGCTCCACATGGACTATAACAACAAGACACCACAGTCCGCTCCACATGTACTATAACAACAAGACACCACAGTCTGCTCCACATGTACTATAACAACAAGACACCACAGTCTGCTCCACATGTACTATAACAACAAGACACCACAGTCTGCTCCACATGTACTATAACAACAAGACACCACAGTCTGCTCCACATGTACTATAACAACAAGACACCACAGTCTGCTCCACATGTACTATAACAACAAGACACCACAGTCTGCTCCACATGTACTATAACAACAAGACACCACAGTCTGCTCCACATGTACTATAACAACAAGACACCACAGTCTGCTCCACATGTACTATAACAACAATACACCACAGTCTGCTCCACATGTACTATAACAACAATACACCACACTCTGCTCCACATGTACTATAACAACAAGACACCAGTCTGCTCCACATGTACTATAACAACAAGACGCCACAGTCTGCTCCACATGTACTATAACAACAAGACGCCACAGTCTGCTCCACATGTACTATAACAACAAGACGCCACAGTCTGCTCCACATGTACTATAACAACAAGACGCCACAGTCTGCTCCACATGTACTATAACAACAAGATGCCACAGTCTGCTCCACATGTACTATAACAAGACGCCACAGTCTGCTCCACATGTACTATAGAAACAAGACACCAGTCTGCTCCACATGTACTATAGCAACAAGACACCACAGTCTGCTCCACATGTACTATAGCAACAAGACGCCACAGTCTGTTCCACATGTACTATAACAACAAGACACCACAGTCCGCTCCACATGTACTATAACAACAAGACGCCACAGTCCGCTCCACATGTGCTATAACAACAAGACGCCACAGTCCGCTCCACATGTGCTATAACAACAAGACGCCACAGTCCGCTCCACATGTGCTATAACAACAAGACGCCACAGTCCGCTTCACATGTGCTATAACAACAAGACGCCACATTCCGCTCCACATGTGCTATAACAACAAGACGCCACATTCCGCTCCACATGTGCTATAACAACAAGACGCCACATTCCGCTCCACATGTACTATAACAAGACACCACAGTCTGCTCCACATGTACTATAACAACAAGACACCACAGTCTGCTCCACATGTACTATAACAACAAGACACCAGTCTGCTCCACATGTACTATAACAACAAGACACCACAGTCTGCTCCACATGTACTATAACAACAAGACACCACAGTCTGCTCCACATGTACTATAACAACAAGACACCACAGTCTGCTCCACATGTACTATAACAACAAGACACCACAGTCTACTCCACATGTACTATAACAACAAGACACCACAGTCTACTCCACATGTACTATAACAACAAGACACCAGTCTGCTCCACATGTACTATAACAACAAGACACCACAGTCTGCTCCACATGTACTATAACAACAAGACACCACAGTCTACTCCACATGTACTATAACAACAAGACACCACAGTCCACTCCACATGTACTATAACAACAAGACACCACAGTCCGCTCCACATGGACTATAACAACAAGACACCACAGTCCGCTCCACATGTACTATAACAACAAGACACCACAGTCTGCTCCACATGTACTATAACAACAAGACACCACAGTCTGCTCCACATGTACTATAACAACAAGACACCACAGTCTGCTCCACATGTACTATAACAACAAGACACCACAGTCTGCTCCACATGTACTATAACAACAAGACACCACAGTCTGCTCCACATGTACTATAACAACAAGACACCACAGTCTGCTCCACATGTACTATAACAACAAGACACCACAGTCTGCTCCACATGTACTATAACAACAAGACACCACAGTCTGCTCCACATGTACTATAACAACAAGACACCACAGTCTGCTCCACATGTACTATAACAACAAGACACCACAGTCTGCTCCACATGTACTATAACAACAAGACACCACAGTCTGCTCCACATGTACTATAACAACAATACACCACACTCTGCTCCACATGTACTATAACAACAAGACACCAGTCTGCTCCACATGTACTATAACAACAAGACGCCACAGTCTGCTCCACATGTACTATAACAACAAGACGCCACAGTCTGCTCCACATGTACTATAACAACAAGACACCACAGTCTGCTCCACATGTACTATAACAACAAGACGCCACAGTCTGCTCCACATGTACTATAACAACAAGATGCCACAGTCTGCTCCACATGTACTATAACAAGACGCCACAGTCTGCTCCACATGTACTATAGAAACAAGACACCAGTCTGCTCCACATGTACTATAGCAACAAGACACCACAGTCTGCTCCACATGTACTATAGCAACAAGACGCCACAGTCTGTTCCACATGTACTATAACAACAAGACACCACAGTCCGCTCCACATGTACTATAACAACAAGACGCCACAGTCCGCTCCACATGTGCTATAACAACAAGACGCCACAGTCCGCTCCACATGTGCTATAACAACAAGACGCCACAGTCCGCTCCACATGTGCTATAACAACAAGACGCCACAGTCCGCTTCACATGTGCTATAACAACAAGACGCCACATTCCGCTCCACATGTGCTATAACAACAAGACGCCACATTCCGCTCCACATGTACTATAACAAGACACCACAGTCTGCTCCACATGTACTATAACAACAAGACACCACAGTCTGCTCCACATGTACTATAACAACAAGACACCAGTCTGCTCCACATGTACTATAACAACAAGACACCACAGTCTGCTCCACATGTACTATAACAACAAGACACCACAGTCTGCTCCACATGTACTATAACAACAAGACACCACAGTCTGCTCCACATGTACTATAACAACAAGACACCACAGTCTACTCCACATGTACTATAACAACAAGACACCACAGTCTACTCCACATGTACTATAACAACAAGACACCAGTCTGCTCCACATGTACTATAACAACAAGACACCACAGTCTGCTCCACATGTACTATAACAACAAGACACCACAGTCTACTCCACATGTACTATAACAACAAGACACCACAGTCCACTCCACATGTACTATAACAACAAGACACCACAGTCCGCTCCACATGTACTATAACAACAAGACACCATAGTCCGCTCCACATGTACTATAACAAGACGCCACAGTCTGCTCCACATGTACTATAACAACAAGACACCAGTCTGCTCCACATGTACTATAAGAACAAGACGCCACAGTCTGCTCCACATGTACTATAACAACAAGACACCAGTCTGCTCCACATGTACTATAACAACAAGATGCCACAGTCTGCTCCACATGTACTATAACAAGACGCCACAGTCTGCTCCACATGTACTATAGCAACAAGACGCCACAGTCTGCTCCACATGTACTATAGCAACAAGACGCCACAGTCTGCTCCACATGTACTATAGCAACAAGACGCCACAGTCTGCTCCACATGTACTATAGCAACAAGACGCCACAGTCTGCTCCACATGTACTATAACAACAAGACGCCACAGTCTGCTCCACATGTACTATAACAACAAGACGCCACAGTCTGCTCCACATGTACTATAACAACAAGACGCCACAGTCTACTCCACATGTACTATAACAACAAGACACCACAGTCTGCTCCACATGTACTATAACAACAAGACACCACAGTCTGCTCCACATGTACTATAACAACAAGACACCACAGTCTACTCCACATGTACTATAACAACAAGACACCACAGTCTACTCCACATGTACTATAACAACAAGACACCACAGTCCGCTCCACATGTACTATAACAACAAGACACCACAGTCCGCTCCACATGTACTATAACAAGACACCACAGTCCGCTCCACATGTACTATAACAAGACACCAGTCTACTCCACATGTACTATAACAACAAGACACCACAGTCTACTCCACATGTACTATAACAACAAGACACCACAGTCTACTCCACATGTACTATAACAACAAGACGCCACAGTCTGCTCCACATGTACTATAACAACAAGACACCACAGTCTGCTCCACATGTACTATAACAACAAGACACCACAGTCTGCTCCACATGTACTATAACAACAAGACACCAGTCTGCTCCACATGTACTATAACAAGACACCACAGTCCGCTCCACATGTACTATAACAACAAGACACCACAGTCTACTCCACATGTACTATAACAACAAGACACCACAGTCTACTCCACATGTACTATAACAACAAGACACCACAGTCTGCTCCACATGTACTATAACAAGACACCACAGTCTGTTCCACATGTACTATAACAACAAGACACCCCAGTCTGCTCCACATGTACTATAACAACAATACACCACAGTCCGCTCCACATGTACTATAACAACAAGACGCCACAGTCCGCTCCACATGTGCTATAACAACAAGACGCCACAGTCCGCTTCACATGTGCTATAACAACAAGACGCCACATTCCGCTCCACATGTGCTATAACAACAAGACGCCACATTCCGCTCCACATGTACTATAACAAGACACCACAGTCTGCTCCACATGTACTATAACAACAAGACACCACAGTCTGCTCCACATGTACTATAACAACAAGACACCAGTCTGCTCCACATGTACTATAACAACAAGACACCACAGTCTGCTCCACATGTACTATACCAACAAGACACCACAGTCTGCTCCACATGTACTATAACAACAAGACACCACAGTCTGCTCCACATGTACTATAACAACAAGACACCACAGTCTACTCCACATGTACTATAACAACAAGACACCACAGTCTACTCCACATGTACTATAACAACAAGACACCAGTCTGCTCCACATGTACTATAACAACAAGACACCACAGTCTGCTCCACATGTACTATAACAACAAGACACCACAGTCTACTCCACATGTACTATAACAACAAGACACCACAGTCCACTCCACATGTACTATAACAACAAGACACCACAGTCCGCTCCACATGGACTATAACAACAAGACACCACAGTCCGCTCCACATGTACTATAACAACAAGACACCACAGTCTGCTCCACATGTACTATAACAACAAGACACCACAGTCTGCTCCACATGTACTATAACAACAAGACACCACAGTCTGCTCCACATGTACTATAACAACAAGACACCACAGTCTGCTCCACATGTACTATAACAACAAGACACCACAGTCTGCTCCACATGTACTATAACAACAAGACACCACAGTCTGCTCCACATGTACTATAACAACAAGACACCACAGTCTGCTCCACATGTACTATAACAACAAGACACCACAGTCTGCTCCACATGTACTATAACAACAAGACACCACAGTCTGCTCCACATGTACTATAACAACAAGACACCACAGTCCGCTCCACATGTACTATAACAACAAGACACCACAGTCCGCTCCACATGTACTATAACAAGACACCACAGTCCGCTCCACATGTACTATAACAACAAGACACCAGTCTACTCCACATGTACTATAACAACAAGACACCACAGTCTACTCCACATGTACTATAACAACAAGACACCACAGTCTACTCCACATGTACTATAACAACAAGACGCCACAGTCTGCTCCACATGTACTATAACAACAAGACACCACAGTCTGCTCCACATGTACTATAACAACAAGACACCACAGTCTGCTCCACATGTACTATAACAACAAGACACCAGTCTGCTCCACATGTACTATAACAAGACACCACAGTCCGCTCCACATGTACTATAACAACAAGACACCACAGTCTACTCCACATGTACTATAACAACAAGACACCACAGTCTACTCCACATGTACTATAACAACAAGACACCACAGTCTGCTCCACATGTACTATAACAAGACACCACAGTCCGCTCCACATGTACTATAACAACAAGACACCACAGTCTGCTCCACATGTACTATAACAACAAGACACTACAGTCTGCTCCACATGTACTATAACAACAAGACACCACAGTCCGCTCCACATGTACTATAACAACAAGACACCACAGTCTGCTCCACATGTACTATAACAACATGACACCACAGTCTGCTCCACATGTACTATAACAACAAGACACTACAGTCTGCTCCACATGTACTATAACAACAAGACACTACAGTCTGCTCCACATGTACTATAACAACAAGACACTACAGTCCGCTCCACATGTACTATAACAACAAGACACCACAGTCTACTCCACATGTACTATAACAACAAGACACCACAGTCTGCTCCACATGTACTATAACAACAAGACACCACAGTCTGCTCCACATGTACTATAACAACAAGACACCACAGTCTGCTCCACATGTACTATAACAACAAGACACCACAGTCTGCTCCACATGTACTATAACAACAAGACACCACAGTCTGCTCCACATGTACTATAACAACAAGACACCACAGTCCGCTCCACATGTACTATAACAAGACACCACAGTCTGCTCCCCCTGTATAATAATAGTAATAATAAATATCATCACCTGCTATCAGACAACGCAATTTCTCCGCTCTTCTTCCTCCTACTCTACGTTCACCCGGAAGTTACAATGGAATAAAACACACTTCCGGTGTTTGGAACGCAGACGGTGATCCACTGGCCCGCACATACCGGAAGTCGGTGGAACGCACAGGCCGGAAGTGTGTAATTTTGGATAAGAAGAGGCAATGACTGGCAGATATATTATGATAGTCTTCTATATCCTCCTAAGAGCCGTATAATGACCTCTTAACATTCTCATAATGCCAACCTTCTTATTCTTATAGTGCCCACATACATATCCTCACAGTGCCCACATACATATCCTCACAGTGCCCACATACATATCCTCACAGTGCCCACCTTCATATCCTCATAGTGCCCCTTTCACATTCTCATAGTGCCCACATCATATCCTCATAGTGCCCACATACATATCCTCATAGTGCCCACATCATATCCTCATAGTGCCTCCTTCACAATCTCATAGTGCCAACAGAGAACAATAAATTGAAGGAATTGGGCATCTGATAAGGGCATAGTCTGTATATTATATGGAGGGGAGAGTGTATGTGGGTATTCTATTTGTACAATGTCAGCTGTGATCTGTTATTTTACTTTTCCCTTTGGTGGTCTGACAAACACTTTCATACATTGTGGTGTTTCTTGGAATTCAACACTGTCATGTATACTTCTACCTACCAGGTGGCCTTAACCCCTTCAGTACTAAGGACAAATCCTATTCGTCCTTGGCACTGAGGGAGTAAAAAAATATTTTATTTACAAGCCCCCCACAGGCATTTACTACTTGTGGTGCTAGGGAAGGCACAAGTATCTACCACTTATAAATGATGTGGCTGCTTAGTGGTTGTGTTTTGGGTATCACATGTGATGTGGGGGTTGTATTGGCCAGATCTCTCCCAATTTTAAAAATGGGCTACACATATTATTTCTACACATCTTATGCTTTTCATTGAAGATCAGACAAACTAAAAATAAAAATGTCCAAAACATAATTTGCAAGTGCAGATTTTATTATGAAAACGTGTGTGTGGAATCATGCTTTTTGTTGTTTTGGAAAAAAACACATTTGTTTTGTTCTCGGTGGAACGTATATTCAAATAATACCAGTGATTTATTGAGTGAATATAACAAACTACTAGCAAAAACAATTAAGTGATTAATTGTATGTACATAGCCTCAGTTGTTTAAACAGTGATCACAGTCCAGGGAGCCCCTCTGTCATCAACACCTGAACTCTTTATGGAGCAGTAGGCTGGACACCGTCATTTCTGGTCCCAGGATGAGGCTGCTTTGTTCTTGTTAAGCTCATATATATAGAAATTGTCTGGACAGTGGCTCCTGGACTGTAACCATATAAGGTAATAATATAAACGTACATATATGATTCACTTAGCACAGCATGGTTACATCATCCAAGTAGAAACAATAGCTTATAGTAAACATGGCATTATAGGTACATGATCACATAAAAAGCACAATATCTTAATCACCCTTACAATCCGCTCCTGCTTTTTAGTGCTCTAAACACCATTATCAGTTCTGTTGTGTTAATTGATAATATATTTGCTGTTTTGGGACAACATTTGTCAAGAAAGAAGAAAATGAATTTGATGATAACCAAAATTACTACCACTATGTCTATGATGTATAGAACACTATGCAATATTTCTCCAAACCATCCCTTCCATCCAATGAACCAATTGGAAGGCTATAACCAGCTGAACCAACTACCACCTAGATCTTGTTCAGGCTGCTTAAATTTCTCTTTAAATTCTTCTTTTAATTGTTTAACTTTCAGTACATGTCCTGCAATTAAATCAGGAAAAGTATCAGAGATATAGCTACAGCCGGCAGGGCCTACTATTGACATTACCCCCCTCGTGCTGCTGTTAGGTAGTTCAGTACCAAACTGTGCTGGATTAACACCTTTGCATGAAATCGCAGAGTGTCACTTAAATCCTGTATGATGTCCACTATCTCATCCGTTACATTATCAAATAACTTGGAAACAGCTTCTAACAGATGCCTTTTGTTCACAGAACCCCCAAATATTGACAGACTATTCCAGCTTGCTATTACCAATGCTGATAAATTAAATCATGACTGTGTTGTCTGTTAGCAGCTCTTTTTTTGCATCATATGGTGTGACACTGCTCTTACATCAGTGGAGTCTTGTATCCAAGTAGCAGTGGACAGTAGAGCTAAAGTACAAGTATCTGTACCTCCTTTAGGTAAAAACTTGTATGCCTGATGGCCCCACACATAATGAAACCCTCTGGATAGCTTATGTTGTCCTCTATTTACTATATCTTGTGTATACCGCACTAACATTGGTGTCCAGCCAGGAATGTCTTAATTGATGCCCTGATGAAGTTTTAAGCATCTCCAGATGCTTTAATCAATGTTTCTGCTATGGAAGTTGCACTGGTCATCTATTGTCTAATACATATGCAGCTCTAACATACTTGCCTATAACATACCAGCATTTGCCGTGATTGAATATTGGAATGATGACTGCACAGTATAAGAACGCACTGACAGGTTCAGGTTACTTCTCTCTCCCGTTTAGACATTTTTCTAAATGCTGTAAATTGAGGCTAGATTAGTGACAGAGAACATCTATGGTTATCAAACTAATCACCATAAAGGTTACATCATCAACTATTTGGATTAAATTATCACGGAACAACCGTTGGGCCATTCAGCTTACAGACAGGTATCACGGCAACCCTCCCTGACGTCACAAAGTTCTCGAGTGACGTAAAGATTTAGGTAATGCACATGAGCCAACAAATAAAGATTGGCGAGTGGTGTTAAGGGCCTGTCTTCTTCCCAATACTGACATACAAAAGTTTATTAAGGATTGTATGTTGGAGGAAGAGAAGTCCTTAACAGATGATGATGTGGGCAGCACGGTGGCGTAGTGGTTAGCGCTGGGGTCATGAGTTCAATTCCCGACCATGGCTTTATCTGTAAGGAGTTTGTATGTTCTCCCCGTGTTTGCGTGGGTTTCCTCCGGGTGCTCCGGTTTCCTCCCACACTCCAAAAACATACTGGTAGGTTAATTGGCTGCAAACAAATTGACCCTAGTCTGTGTTTGTCTGTCTGTCTGTATCTGTGTATGTTAGGGAATTTAGTCTGTAAGCCCCAATGGGGCCGGGACTGATGTGAGTAAGTTCTCTGTACAGCGCTGCAGAATTAGTGGCACTATATAAATAAATGGTGATGATGATGATTGGGGAAAGGAAGTGGATTGCTGCCACAGACCTTTCTAGGAGACACCTGACAGTCTCCAGCAATTATAGAACAAGACTAAAAGTTTGAAAGATCGGGCACATTAGGATCGGGATTGATACATAAGGATAACATGAATCTACCAACATTGTCTATACCTATAAATATCTTGCCACAATAGCCCAATATAGTGTCTGCTATGATTTGCTCCAGAGATGATAAGTAGATTTCAAAAATAGGCTTCCATAGAATGTTTTAGAGTCAAAAAGAACCGTTGTAATAGACTACAATCAAATCAGGTTTGCCGTGCAGATCCTCACTTCTCAACTCCTCTGTTAGCATTAACCATGCAGGATGACATATAAGAGAAAAAAGGGTATATTATTATTATTATATATTATATGTCATCTCTTATATGGCATATAAGAGAAAAAAAAAGATACTTACCTACAGTCATCATCCATCATCATGTCCAATCTTGTTCGATCTTGGCAGCTAAATGGGGTGAGCCAGACCAGTACCAGGATAGGAGACTAAATGAGAACCTCTAGTACAGTAGGAACATAATTCTATCAGCCACAACCTATTTTTATCTGCAAGAGGGTGAGTACTCAATTATAGCCACCATTGAGGCATCCTGCCCGGTAAGTATACCATTCCTCGCTTTTCACCATCGTTTTTTGTTTTAACATCAGCCATATAGCGTATAGTTTAGACCACATGTATTTTTAAGTTTCACATCTTACACCACTGACCAGCCATTAAAATAATGGTATGCGATTTTTGGTATAACGCTGGAAGATATAGGTCCTTCAAATGATACAGGTCTCATGGTAATATAGATATACTTATAGGTGACATGCATTCGTGTGGAGTTTATATATTCAAGATATTTCCCTCCGTTTGACTCACTTGAACTTTTATTCATGCAGTGTAGATGTGGCAAATATATACAGTCAAGTCCATAAATATTGGGACATCTACACAATTCTCATTTTGTGCTCTATACACCACCACAATGGATTTGAAATGAAACAAACAAGATGTGCTTTAACTGCAAACTCTCAGCTTTAATTTGAGGGTATTTACATCCAAATCAGGTGAACAGCGTAGGAAGTACAACGATTTCTATATGTGCCTTCCACTTCAACCTGACATCAGCAACATCTTTTCAGTTGATGCTTACTTAATATTTTACATTGAAGGGAGCTGTCACAGACAGTGACAGGAGACTTGTGCACTGGATATTCTGTAGTAGATGACAAATGCACCTCAGAGGCAAAACGATTAGGACCACCACATTCGTTTCAATTAGCAGAAATAATAGCACTTGAAAAAGCCTGTAAATTAGCTGAAGGGAAATTCGAAAACATCTACATTGATTCCAGGTACACCTTTGGGGCTCTGTGGTGCTTGAAAATGTTCTTGACAGCAGAAGGCACACGCAGAACACATACAAAGACTACTGCCAGACATAGTTACTACGGGCGGTAGCTGTCATCAGATTTAAAGCAAACACACAACACTGGTCTAGTCTCTAAGGGCAACAGATGAGCAGATGAGGCTGCAAAGAGAGTGGCTGCTTCACCTGTGATTCAAAACAAGGAGCCTGACACTGATAACAATTCAAAGAAATTGCTGCTAGTTCAAGCTCTCAACACAAAAACTAATCCAAATGCAAGAAATTTGTTTCCAAAAGAAAAAGGCCCTATGGAAGTTGAAGGGACGTGGAAGGGGTTATGTGAAGATAAAACGGCTAGGCCAGTATCTCTAAAAGCATACTGTCCAAATTAAACAGAAATGGCGCACGGGTAAACGCATTTGGGTAAATAAAGAATGTGTATATTAGTTAACACGTACTGGTATGCTCCTGACTTTTCCTCCCATCTCCCATGCTGATGAGAAAGCTATTTCACGCCTTACCTGTCTGAGAAAGAACACAGGGAAGGCTATACCAACCAAACCGTCACACATCCCTCCAATAACTGGCCCTTTCCCGATAATTCAGATTGATTTCATACAGTATCCTCCTCATATGAATTTAAAGTACATGTTGGTATGCATTGATGTTTTCTAACTAGGTAGAGGCCTATCCAGCCACAACTAATACTGCTGAGTTTACTGCTAAAATTGTGCAGAAAATTGTGTGTAGATTTGGGATCACCAAAGTCATTGAGAGTGATCCGGATACAGATTTCTCAGGTGATGTTTTTTAGACCATGTGTAAACTTATGGGCACTGATAGCAAACTACACACTCTCTACAGGCCACAAACCAGTGGGAAAGAAGAGATTTAACAGTACTATCAAGAATAAGGTGAGTAAAGTGATGGCTGAGACTGGGTTAGCATGGCCAGAAGCATTGCCACTAGTACTGCACAGCATCAGAACCACTCCTTGACCAACTCTTAATCTGTCACCATTTGGTCGACAACCATAATTTTTGATCGATCCCCAGGATGATTTAAAGTGTAACAGTGAAGTGAATTTCCAATTAATGTGAGAAAACAAATGAGACAGCAGCAAAAAGGTTTAAAACTGCTGTCTTCAGATATATTGAAGCTGGAGAATATGTAATGATCCAAAATATTTTGCACTCAGGTTGTCTAGTAGGTCATTGGGAAGGGATATTTCAAGTGTTGATGACCAGCACCGCATCCTTGAAGATAAGAGAGAGAGAGACAATCGGATCCATTAAACTCATTGCAAGGGAGACAACAATTTGGAAGAGATTTGGGACAAAGCAAATTCGATAAAACAGCCCCATAACTCGTGAGCCTGTTTCAAGAGATTCCAATTGCAGTGAGAGTAGACTGAGCCGAAAAAGGACTGACTTTATCAGTCTACCATGGAGCATCAAATTTTTTCTTTTTTCTTTTTTGCAGTACCCAGTATTTTTGAGGTGATATGAAGCCTATAGAGTTTCGGTTCTGAGGATTGGATTGATGATGTGGGGATGGAGGATGAATTGGTAGTTCACTCAGTTTGGCACCACGGTCTACTCAACTCAGGGGTCAATAAAAAATCTACCAACACTGGAGTTTGGAAGCAATGTGAGGGGGTATTTTTTGAAGTGTACGGCATTTGTAAATATTGTGGCCCCCTAATAGAAGGTGCATCCAACGGTGTCAGTCTAACAGTAGCCTAGATTTTGAGAGAAACCCACTAAATCACTATCATGTTTTACTGGGAGGGGTTTTAAAATCAGAGGTATTGCTGGGTGTGCTCCCATGTACCTCAGTGACAAGACAATGTAGGATTAGTCCCCATTCCATTAAATGTCTCTGAGGTTCTTGACTTACGGGAGGGAAGACCAACAGATGGAAAGTATAATGTTACTAAGTCCCCTAATTTCAAACTTTGCCAATACCCAGTAGACAGGTCTTTGATATGTATAAATTTCACCAAACACCAAGAAACCTGAATATTGGGAAGTAGCGTGGCTCAATCAGACAATGCCCTACTCCAGGAGGGCTAATGGGAAACCAAGTGATATCAACCAGTTAAATCTGATCAAAGGTACATCTGGTTTCCAGATTACAGGATACATGTGTAAGTCTACAAAAGTGTCAGTTGGTAAAATGCAAACTGGATACTGTCTAGTGACTATCCAGGGCAATACTTGTTTTGAAAAGATGGGGACTCTAGCCTTGGGTATATGTACTAGAACTTTATGTAGCACTATTCAAGGTTACTCTGTATCCTATATTCTCCCAAGGATGTTTATTATGTCTGCAAGCATAACACCTGTAAATGGTAATCTCCAAACTCCAAGGGAGTATGTTTCATAGGAAGGATAGTCCCCAAGATCATGAAAAGATGCTTAGTATTCCACAGCTCTACCCCACCTCCATATGTACACACACAATACAAACACAGATTTATAAGAAGCACGGTACCCTGGGAGGAACCCCTAACTACAAAATTTAATATCAGAGACTACAGGATTTCATTTTCTGTTAGCATTGGACATAACCTGGATTGCCTGGTGAACACTGAATTTTAATTATATACATGATCTGGCAGGACTGATAACCTAACCCAAATGTATGATGACAGTTCAGGTATAGGGGTAAGGAGCTGCAGGCCTATTAGAAAAAATTAGTACAACAGAGGAAGGTTTCAACTATTTCACAGCTGTCTCTGGAGGATACTGTGTAACCTTAGTGTCACAAAATGAAAGCACTGGAAGTTACCTGCAGGTATTAGAGCTGCTCTAGAGAGAGGTGTGTAACTAACGCACCTCCAGTCTTCACCAGAGTCCCCCCAAGGAGATATGGAATTCGCTGTGGAAGATTCGCAGGTCACAGTCCTCAAATGGAGGCAACGGAGTGTAGAGGGCGGTCAGACAGGCCAGTTCGGTAACATTCAGACAGCTAAGATGCACCAGGGGAACTCAGAAGAATGGTTGTAGGCAAGTCTAGTTAATATGGTTCGGTCAGCACAGTACACAGGCAGATCCAAGAGACTCTTTTGGTTCAGACCTTAGCATCTCCCGATTTTAGACCCTTCACTCTAGGCTCTATTTTGTTAGCTTTAGCGTTACAACAATACCCTTATAAAGCCCATTATTTTGATAGTGGGTGTCACAAAGACGCTCCCAGTTGCTGTGACTTTGGGGTGTTTGCTGTATGAGGTCACACACAATTTCAGCCTGCAGTCTCTCTCACCTATCACACAGGTTGTAGACCTATGGAATGGCCCCCACACAGCGCTTTCACACCCCCAGACACTTCAGGTTCTGCCACCACCTATTGGGTACAGGCAATAGGACCCCAATATACTGTCCCACACTGGCACACAGGCTAACTATCCACAAACTAACAAGACCCAAACCAGCACACACAGGGTTAACTCTTCACACCTCCAGACTGTTACACAAATGTAAATACAAGCACACCCAGCTTGTTAATCAAATGTATCAACAAATCACACACTGGCACTGGTTAACCTGGACGAGCAATCTCTTTAAACAGCTAATGAATCCGTTAGAGTATCAAGGACGCAACTTATTAAATTTTAGATTTAATATACGAAAATACAGGGCATTCAGATATAAAGAAAAATAATGAATAAACAATATATTGGCATAACAAGCAAAAACAGTTTAAAATAAAAAGGATTACATTCAGATTTGCACTTACATGAATTGCATTCTGGCCAAGAGGAATTGGCTAGGAAGATGGACAGCTTATCAATGTAACTTGATTTCCCCAAAAGTCTGACAATTTTTCCTTTCCACACACAGGTTTTTAAGCCAACTGAAATGGGATGGTCTTCACAGGGGTAGTGTTTAATGCTCATAGGGGGTAGGGATGTCCCCTGGGTGTCACTATACTTTGCTCACAAATATTCCCAGAGTCTTGACCTGTTTGTAATTCTTCACAGATATATCTCAGAGAAATAACACCCCCCTCAATAAACCGGTCATAATCTACCGCACCTTTAAATACAAAACATAATGGAATTATGACAATGTGAGATACCTATTCCAAAGATATGTGACTATGGCTGTTCCCTGTGTAGTTGGTATCTATGTTTTAAAAACCTGGTGTGGTTTTTGTCCCTCAGTACGGAATGGCAGAGGGATTTTCCAAAATCTGAAAAATGAAGGCATTTCCTTTCAAGTTCATATTTCTATATACCTGCATAAAGACCATGCAGATTTTTATACAAGAGTCTCCAAGATTCGCACCTAGGCATATGGCTCTCCAATTTACACCCAGGGGTTAGTTTGTGTTTACACTACCTATTGAAAGGAAGTCAATTAGCTAGGGAAATACATGATCAAATACAAGGGATGTCTGTGATCTGCGTATCTTTAGCTGGTTTCTTCACAAAGGGTTTGCCTAACTCAATTACCTCCTACTGGGCTCATTTGGTCACACATTTATCTGAGTTGAAGATCAGGTTAATTTATGTATCCATGCAAAGTTTATTTTGGGCCCTGACATTCAATATTCTATTTCAGCATATCAGATTTATGCTCTCATCCTGACAGTGGGTATTTAATTATGATATCTGTATATTAGACTTATGCTATTAAGTTTGGGCTCTAATCCGTGAGGAAGCAGTGCATTAATACTGAACCAATTATAAATAACATAATACTCCTACTAGGGAAAGTCTGATCCTTAAAATACAATATACATGACATTGATATTAAGTACGGATGGTTGTGATACCTACTTATAAATGGAGATCACTTTTTAGAGTGCTATATTAGCTTCCTTGACTCATTATAGTCTATATCAGTCAGCTTGACGAGATAGCTATTTATCAAAAGGGGAGACATAAATACTTAGTTACAGATACAAATGACTGGCATTTGAGAGGTTTTTAATATATATTAGATATACTCAATTTAACTAGTAGGATTCTGATATATCCACAAAGTCTAACAGCGGTTTAGCCTAGCATTCATTTGCTAGTTTTAACAGTACATGATTTATTGGTTCAGAAATTATTTAATTTGTGGTTTTATTATTTCGCTAATTAACTTGATATGTAATAAAGATTTAATAAACAAATAATTTATATATGTTCTTTGCCCCATGAGTGCCCCATTACACATATTCTTCTTCTTTTCTCTTGTTGTATATAGATCCAAGAGATTGTCAGAGGGAGCAGGTTCAAACACCGGAAGGCAATCAGAACCAGGGGTAATCAGGAGCAGAACAAGAATAAGCCGAAGTCTTACACTGGAAGTAATAGGAAATAATGCTGGAGCTGGGAGAACCAATACTTTGACCTCCTTAAATAGTCTGCTGAGCCGGCTGCTTAGCGCCAGCGGCGCAGTGCCAGGTGATGCCACCGGAGCTTCCTGTAGCATCCGGTTGCCTAGCAATAGGACGTGCTTGCGCACTGGGGACGGCACCATAGCCAGAAGAGCTGCGTCTGGTTGCTAAGCAACCAATCGCGGCCGAGAGAACAGAAGGTAGCCATCCCTGATTGGAAGAGGGACGGCGCCTGACACTTAGCAACAGTTTTGTGTCAGGTCTTGCAATTACATGATTAACAATAGTGATGATTGTGACAGGATAGACCGCCTAAGCCACCCTGTCTGTTGTTGCTGGGAACCAGCTGGGCTTACTTTGCCACCGTTCCCTTTCGTTATCCCAAATGCGCCCTCTTTCCACAGTAGGAGGGGCTTACAATGCTGCCACCACTGAGCTCCTTTATGCTCATTGTATCAGATATATACATCAGAAAAGGTATTTGTTTTAGAAAGGTTAAAACAGAAAAAAATAAATTTTCCACCCTTGTCTCAGAAATAACGACTTCCAATCTCAAAATATACACAATATCAAAAATAAGTGCATGTGCAATTATTTAAATAAACGCCCTGTGGTTTTTCATTTAAATAAATTTATACCAAAAGTTATTTATCAGTGATCCACTCACAATAATGACAAGGCCTTCATCAAAGAGGTCTGAGGATAATGAGAAGTGCTCTCCCATTGGATTCGGTATTTACTCCAAAATAATCAATCCCAAGGCAATACGTAGACATTTGATATACTTGAGATGTACTAATATTTACTGAGTTTTTGTCCAGAGTCAACATTAGCTTGATATGGCAAACATCCTCTATTGCCTCTCACTATTCTACAATGCTTTTGGTTAGTAAACAATTCTCATTGCCTGTGTCTGTGTAAAATTCACTAATTCACTAGTTCTTATCCTAAAATTAACATTCATCACCATCGACATTTATTTATATAGCGCCAGCAAATTCCGTAGCGCTTTACAATTGGGAACAAACACTTATAAGACAATACTGGGTAATACATACAGACAGAGAGGTAAGAGAACCCTGCTCGCAAGCTTACAATCTATAGGTCAATGGGAGTTTGAAACACAAGGGCATGTGCTACATCATAATGCACAATGGACCAGCTAGAATGCAATGGTAAAAGTACTGAGTAGGCTGTGTGTGTGGCAATGTTGGTCAGAAGGTTGTTGTCTTGCTTTAGCTGTGTAGAGGATGGTAATAGGGTAATCTAGGGAAATTAAGATGGTAGTTGAGGAATATCATAACCTTGTCTGAAGAGGTGGGTTTTCAGTGAACGCTTGAAGGTTTGAAGACTAGAGGAAAGTCTTACTGTGCGAGGGAGGGAATTCCAGAAAGTGGGTGCAGCCCGGAAAAAACCCTGTAACTGAGAATGGGAGGATGTGATGAGAGTGGAAGAGAGACGTAGATCTTGTGCAGAACGGAGGTGTCGAGTTGGGAGATATTTTGAGACAAGTGAGAAAATGTATGTCAGTGTAATTTTGTTGATGGCCTTATATGTTAGTTGAAGAATTGTATATTGGATTCGTTGAAATACAGGCAGCCAATGTAGAGACTGACAGAGTGGCTCAGCAGAGGAATAACGAATTGCAAGGAAAATCAATCTAGCCGCTGCATGCAAAATAGATTGTAGGGATTCAAGTCTGACTTTGGGAAGACCAGTAAGGAGGAAATTGCAATAGTCGATGCAGGAGATGATGAGTGCATGAATTATCGTTTTGCGGTGTCTTGTGTCAGATATGTGCTTATTCTTGAAATGTTCTTTAGGTGTATGTAACATGATTTAGATATAGAGTTGATGTGTGGAATAAACGACAGTTGTGAATCAAGGATTACACCTAGGCAGAGCCATAGCGAGGGTGGTTCGGCCGGTGCAGCCGCCCAGGGCGCAAGGTCTACGGGGTGCCATGACACCCTGTTATTAAACAAGTCACAGCCCCAGGTACACATCTGGGGTTGATGCAGAGTCAGCGCTGCAGATCGGGGTTTGAGCAGCGCGGGGGAGCACCATGTTGCAGAGGCACTCCAGCCTCTATTGCCACCACACAGGAAAACTGTGTCTTTTCCCCAAAGCCTGTGTCTCTCCCCCCCTCAGCCTGTGTCTCTTCCCCCCTCAGCCTGTGTCTCTTCCCCCCTCAGCCTGCGTCTCTTACCTCTGCCTCTACCTCAGCCTGTCTTCCCCCCTCAGCCTGTGTCTCCCCCCCCTCAGTCTCCCCCTCAGCCTGTGTCTCCCCCCCCCCTTAAGCCTGTCTCCCCTTCCCCTCGTGTCTCCCCCCTCAGCCTGTGTCTCTCCTTCCCCTCCAGCTGTCCCTCAGCCTGCGTCTCCCCTTCCCCTCTGTCTCCCCCTCAGCCTGTGTCTCTCCCCCCTCAGCCTGTGTCTCCCCTTCCCCTTCATCTCCCCCTCAGCCTGTGTGTCTCACCTTCCCCCCTGTCTCCCCCTCAGCATGTCAGTCTCTCTGTCCATCCTCACAGGCTATTAATTTAATGGGATTAGGGGATATTAATGTATTGGTAAGGGGTATTAATTTAATAGAGGTAGGGGCTATTCATTTATTGGTGGGGCTATTCATTTAATGAGGGTATGGTCTATTTAACAGGAGTAGGGCTATTAATTTATTGGTGGTGACTATTAATTTAATGGGAATAAGGGTTATTAATTTATTGGTGGGGCTATTCTTATACTTGTGCGATGATTGTGGTGGTAGAGGCTATTCATTTTATTTAATACTTGGGATTTTTGGGTGCTTTTAATTAAATGTGGGACAGAGTTGGTGTTGAATAGGACCTATTTGTGAAATGGCAGTGCTATAAATTTAATGTCGGGGCTGGTAAGACAGGAAATATGCCTTTTTAAAAAAAATGTGTATAATAATGCAAATATATTAAACATGGGTACCTTTTTTTGATGTCAGGATTGGTTAGAGGAAGGAGGCCTGGACTATTGACTTGTTGCTTTGCTTTCCTTTCCTTGTGGTAAATAATAAATATTTTTTTCCCAAACAGGGCCCCAGCAGGATCCGGCCAAGTAGCATGTGAGCGGAAGATGCCAGAAGCAGCTCAATGTGGTCAAACTACAAGAACAGGTACGAGAGGGTTGTACAGGATTGGAGACCAGTCTAGTACTTGTAAAAGGCTAGGCGTATTCTCCCCCACACCTCCACAATAGGACTTCTTCTCTTCCAGCAGTGAGCGCTTTGGGAGGCAGCATCTGCTCCTACCAAAATGGAGAGGGGGGGGCGCCAGTGGTCTAGCTCGCCAAGGGAACTGAAATCTCTAGTTACGGCTCAGCACCTAGGCAACGAGCTTGAAGGGTGGGATTTATAGTCATGTTATCAACAGAAATAGAAATGTCAGTTAGGAAGCTTCTGTTTTTGGGTGGGAATAGCAGAGGTGGATCCAGAGAAATTAACACTGAAAGAGCGATTAGATAGGTAGGATGAGAACCAGGATAGGACAGTGCCTTCAAGACCTAGGGATTGTAGCGTTTGTATGAGGAGAGAGTGGTCAACAGTGTCAAATGCAGCAGAGAGATCCAGGAGAATTAGAAGAGAGTAATGGTTGTTATTTTTTGCTGTGATCAAATCATTGACAACCTTGGTCAGCACAGTCTCTGTGGAGTGTGGAGAGCAAAACCCTGACTGAAGAGGATCCAATAGGTTGTTTGCTGTAAGAAAGTGTGTGAGGCGAGTGTAGGCAATTCTCTCGAGAAGCTTGGAGGGGCATGGGAGCTGGGGCGGTAATTTACGAGAGAGGTAGGGTCAGAATTCTGTCTTTTTAAAATGGGAGTAATCACTGCATGCTTGAATAGTGATGGAAAAATACCAGTAGAAACAGATAAATTACAGATTTTAGTTAGAGGGGGAATGAGCACAGGAGACAGGGACATACCAATTTGTGAGGGAATTGGATCAAGAGGACAGGAGGTAGAGTAGGAAGATGAGAAGAGAGTAGAAACATCCTCTTCATTTGTGGGATCTGTCACAGGGTGCTACAAAGGAATTGAGCCAATTCCTTGTCAAGGGAGATGATATCATTTGTAACAATGACCATTGTCCTTGTATGAGCTGTGTACCTGAAACCTGAAGTGGCAATAATATAATTTATGACTCTCTCAATTAATATATTGTACTACTCTGACCCATTAGAAGACAGTTTCCGGTTTGTAGTCATTATAAATTCCCTCAGTTCTATCAAACCATAGCACAAGCAAAGTTTTATTTTGGATTGTGCTTGTGCTTTTAAGAAAACTTACTTTGTTTGACAGTATAACACTATTCTACCTTTTACAAGCCTTTGCCTTCAGCTTGCACCTTACTACTAAGAGGCTTGACCAGAGGTGTTGTGTCTCTTATAGCTACCCCAGTCAAAGTTTCTTTTGGGGGGAGAAACCAGCATTGTGACGTACTGTTCAGTTGTACTATCCTTGCTGCTTGCACGCTCTATTGCAATAAATGAATAATGCTTAATCAATTACTGGATATTCTATTTTATTAGTATACACTTTGTAAATGTATTTATGCCGATTTGCATTATTTACATTTATAATATGCACATCTTTTACAATGTTGCTGCAACCCGTTTCATATTTATCAACTCATGGACATTTCTTTTCTCTTGTGTGTATAATCTGATGCTTTATGAGATATATACTTCTTGTAAAACATCTCCCACACTCAGGACATGGAAATGGTTTCTCACCTGTGTGAATTCTCTGATGTGTAACAAGATGTGATTTCTGTGTAAAACCTTTCCCACACTCACTACATGAAAATGGTTTCTCACCTTTATGAGTTCTCCAATGTGAAACCAGAATTGATTTCTGTGTAAAACCTTTCCCACACTCAGGACATGGAAATGGTTTCACACTTGTGTGAATTCTCTGATGTGTAACAAGATGTGATTTTTGTGTAAAACATTTCCCACACTCACTGCAAGGAAATGGTTTATCACATGTGTGAATTTTCTGATGTGTAATAAGTTTGGATTGATCTGTAAAACGTTTCCCACACTCAGAACATGGAAATGGATTCTCAACTGTGTGACTTCTCTGATGTGAAACCAGAATTGATTTCTGTGTAAAACATTTCCCACACTCAGAACATGAAAATCTTTTCTCACCTGTGTGAATTCTCTGATGTATAACAAGCTTGTATTTAACTGTAAAACATTTCCCACACTCACTACAAGGAAATGGTTTTTCACCTGTGTGAACTCTCTGATGTGTAACAAGACTGGATTTAACTCTAAAACATTTCCCACACTCAGAACATGGAAATGGTTTCTCACCTGTGTGAATTTTCTGATGTGTAACAAGACTGGATTTAACTCTAAAACATTTCCCACACTCAGAACATGGAAATGGTTTATCACATGTGTGAATTTTCTGATGTGTAATAAGTTTGGATTGATCTGTAAAACATTTCCCACACTCAGAACATGAAAATTGTTTTTCATCTGTGTGAACTCTCTGATGTGTAACAAGACTGGATTTAACTCTAAAACATTTCCCACACTGAGAACATGGAAATGGTTTCTCACCTGTGTGAATTTTTTGATGTGTAACAAGACTGGATTTAACTCTAAAACATTTCCCACAATCAGAACATGAAAATTGTTTTTCATCTGTGTGAATTCTCTGGTGTTTAACAAGAATTGATTTCTGTGTAAAACATTTCCCACACTCAGAACATGAAAATTGTTTTTCATCTGTGTGAATTCTCTGATGTTTAACAAGAATTGATTTCTGTGTAAAACGTTTCCCACACTCAGAACATGGAAATGGTTTTTCACCTGTGTGAATTCTCCGATGCTGAACAAGAATGGATTTAACTCTAAAACATTTCCCACACTCAGAACATGGAAATGGTTTTTCACCTGTGTGAATTCTCTGATGTGTAACAAGACTGAATTTAACTCTAAAACATTTCCCACAATCAGAACATGGAAATGGTTTATCACATGTGTGAATTTTCTGATGTGTAATAAGTTTGGATTGATCTGTAAAACATTTCCCACACTCAGAACATGAAAATTGTTTTTCATCTGTGTGAATTCTCTGATGTTTAACAAGAATTGATTTCTGTGTAAAACGTTTCCCACACTCAGAACATGGAAATGGTTTTTCACCTGTGTGAATTCTCAGATGCTGAACAAGAATGGATTTAACTTTAAAACATATCCCACACTCAGAACATGCAAATGGTTTCTTGCCTTTATGAGTTCTCCAATGTGAAATCAAAAATGATTTCTGTGTAAAACATTTTCCACATTCAGAACATGGAAATATTGTATCACCTCTATGAGCTGTGCTAGTTGTAGCAATATCTGAGATATTAGGAAAACATGCCTCATGATTAGAAGGATCAGATGATATATGTGGACTGTGAAGTACTGGATGCATATTTGGAGTAATGGGTCTTCCTTCTGGAAAATCTTGTATGATGTTGTTATCTTCTATTTTAAAACGTGGAGGCAAAATGAGAGATCCCTCTGAGGTATTCCTGGTTGTGTGTCCATCTGCTGGAAATAAACAGATGTATGGAAATAGACATCAGGAATCAAATTTTCAGACATTTATTGAGTTCAAGATGTTCGTTTAATTTCTATTTGCAAACAAGAACACTTCATTACAAATCTAAATGTACATACAGCAATTACACAGATAAAAAATTGGCTTAAAATATAACACATTACCAAGCACATTGTATAGACCCAGCCACAGGGCCACAGCCATACACAAACATTGGAGTCTTGGTGGCAGCACAGTAGGAAATGGCAACACAGATCGATTATGGCACAGAACGGAGGAGAGCATTAGGAGTGAGGAGGAGAATGGAGCAGGGCACAGACGGGTAACAGCAGAAAGTAGAGCATCAAACAGACAGGTCAGAAGATGAAGAGCAAGAGTACAAAGCATCCAACCACAGAGATATGAGGAGCGCTATGTTACTATGATGGGTGTGTGATTATAATTCTGTGAGTGCAAAACGGTAGAGTTTGTGTGAAGTGTGTGTTGTGATGAGATGTATGCAGGAAATAACCTGCTTTAGTATTGCAGTGTTACACCTACTGAGAATAAAACATTCAGGAACTATTACACAAAGAAAATAATGGGTAATGTCACATGTGCTACTGCACAGGGATGATCATGGGTAATACCAGCCATCTCATCACATTGATCAGTGTTTGAATCACTATGGTGTCATCTCTTGTACTGATGTGAGTGTGAGGAGTAGACTGGTCAGCTCCCTTGACGGGTAGCTCACACGGATATGATGTGAGGAGAACAGGAATTTAATAGGGGTTGATGTCTCCTGACTCCCACCCACTGGGCAGATACTGTTTGTATGGGAGTATTACAAGTGATTGTGGTAGTGTCTGAACAAGGAGAATATGTCACTCTTTTCTGTAATAAGTGTGTATTACTCACCAGTGCTGATATCTGTAGGGATTTCCTCCTCCTTACACTGCTGATCACCTCTCACATACGTCTCTTCTTCTCCCTTTATATTTACTACCTTAATATCAGTCAGATCTTTAACCTAGTAAAAAAAAAACAATAAAATAACACTTTAATAATGTCTGATTTTATTAACTGAGATTATACAGAATAATATCAGTGTATAAGACACTCAGCTGTTCTACAGATCATATAGTGAAAAGTTATTTTGGTATATTTGCAAGACCATAAATTCCATCTACCTGACACTGCTGTGGGATACTGTAATTTTTCTCTGTACAATCCTGTGAATAAAGAGGACGGGGACATCTCTCTGGGGTGTTACCGTTACTGGATCCATCTGTAGAAGACACACAGTGACTGAATACATTGTTTAGGTGTGATGGTCAGATGTTGTGTGTACATTAACCGAAGCAACCTAGCAGAAATATAAGTAAATAAGGAGGCATCTTTTATATGTTTCAATCTTAAACTCATTGTAAAACAGTAATATAGGCTGGATCTATGAGATACGTCAACACCAGTAAGATCTTTATAAGAGAGGATAAATGTCTACCAATAGTGTTTTAGGACATTCCCAAAAGATATGGAACAATGTATTTCTAAGATTTCCACATCTCCAGCAGTGTGATAAGGCAGAGGGATACAGTATGTGCAGTACCATAGGAACATGGAACCATCTGGATAGAAGTTTGTACAAGAGTCTGTAAACCCATATATGAAACGCAAATAAGACTGGGGATGGGGAAACAGATATGGAACTATGTGGAAAATGCAAAGTCATCGTGGAAAAGCTCTCATTTTAATCACGACACCTGCCAAACAATTGTGGGCAGATACTGTATAAGAAGTTCTGCCTCAGAATGGGTACGTGGTTTACAGTATAAAGTTGGGAGTGGTCATGGCACATCTTCGTGCCCAAGTATTTCACTGCCTGCCTGGCCCAAATGAATTAAAAAGGGGAGTACACATAGGAAACGAGAGAAGCTGGGCGAGTGTCTGGGTTCCCAGTATGAGTACCATGAAGAGCAGTAGTGAAATGAAAACAAAGTCTTTATAAACACTGATATAAACTAAGGGTGTGCACCGGCCACTTTTGGTGTTTTGGGTTTTGGGTTCTGATTAGCTTGAGGTTTTGGGTTCTGATTTGTTTTGCCAAAACACCCCATGAAAGGTTTTGGTTGTGATTTTGGGTTCTGATTTTTTTTTAAAAAAAACATAAAAAGTGCTAAAATCCATATTTTTTATTTTTTTTCACTCCTACACTATTATTAACCTCAATAACATTCATTTCCACTAATTTCCAGTATATTCAGAACACCTTACACCTCACAATATTTTTTTTAGTCCAAAAGGTTGCACCGAGGTAGCTGGATGTCTAAGCTAAGCGACACAAGTGGGCGGCACAAACACGTGGCCCATCGTAGGTGGCTGTGTAGGCTTGAATGGCCTTTTGCTGCTCCTCCATCCTCGCAGCATATAGAGGGTGGAGATCAAGCGCGTCACTACCTCTTGTTTTAGTTGATGGCAGGGCAGGTTCATGCTTTTTTGATGTAGCAGGAACAGTGAACGTAGTTTAATATCTGATACTAATATTTCTGCACTGCAGGAACAGTGAACGTAGTTTAATATCTGATACTAATATTTCTGCACTGCAGGAACAGTAAACGTAGTTTAATATCTGATACTAATATTTCTGGACTGCCTATTGAAGTGGAATCTCGACGGGATTTGGTATCGAGGACACAATACCTCCATTAACCGTCTAAATTCCACTGCACAGATGGCGGACACCGGACACACGTCTAACACCAAAATAGCTGTTACGGTCGCAGTTATCCGCTTTGCCATAGGATGACTACTGTCGTACATCGTGCTCATGGCAAACGACTGTTGGATGGTCAACTGTTTTGTGAAAGATGTAGCGTTTTTACGACTTCCCCTCTGGGAAGATGACCGACTACCAGCAGCAACAGCAGCAGCGGCAGTAGTAGGCGTACCGCTGCAGGATTCCTCGGATGTATCCCGGATTGAAGAGGACTCAGTCATGTCGGTGACATGGCCTGCAGGACTATATCTGATGGAGATTGTGGAGGAAGTTGACGAGGAGGGTGTTGGTGGTGTGTATACAACAGGACCAAGGGATTTAGGTGTACCTGGACTGCTGACGGTCCTAGCCACAGGTCCTGAACTAAACACTGAATTATGAAGGTTCTTCAGGTGACGTATAAGGGAGGATGTCCCTAGGTGGCCAAGATCCTTACCCCTGCTTATTTGAGCTTTATATAAGGTACATATGGCCATACATTTGTTGTCCGGATTGGGATAAAAATAACTCCAGACCGAAGAGGTGGATTTTTTTGGTCTTCTGACCAGGCATGACGATGGGCTTTTTCATCCATGGACAACAACTGTTTCCCCCCCTGGTGCCTCATTTAAGATAACCACATCAGCATCCTCCTGTCAAGTTCCTCCTCAGCGCCAGCTACATCTATATCCTCCTCCCGATGTACAACATTGACACCTTCATTAGCCAAATCTGTTACTGGACTGTGGGTGATCCTTCCAGCATATGCAGAGGGCGTGCTGCAAATGGTGGAAGGAGCCACCTCTTCCCATACAGTGATGGGAAGGTCAGGCTTCGCAACCACCAACACCCGTGGTCTCGCCTTGGGGATTTGTGATGCCATCTCTTTAGAAGGCAGAGTTGTTTGCTGTGTTGTTGATGACAGCTTAAGTCTCTTAAATTTTTTAGAGGGGGGGAGGAGGGCTTAGATCCTTGGGTGAAGCTGAACCACTAGTCATGAACACGGGCCAGGGCCTAAGCCGTTCCTTGCCACTCCATGTCGTAAATGGCATATTGGCAAGTTTACGTTTCTCCTCAGATGATTTCAATTTTCTTTTTTTGCTAATTTTAGTGAACTTTGGCTTTTTGGATTTTACATGCCCTCTACTAGGAGATTGGGCATCGCCCTTGGCAGACGACGTTGATGGCATTTCATCGTCTATGTCATGACTAGTGGCAGCAGCTTCAGCATTAGGAGGAAGTGGTTCTTGATCTTTCATAACTTTATCCTCCAAATTTTGGTACTCCATTATATGCAGCACAAGAGAGCGTACCCCTAAACCACACACACTCGGCAAAGCCTTTACAAATTATCTGCGGCACAGGAGAGTACCACTGGACTGGAGTTATACAGCAGTACCTATTTTTTGGTACAGCAGCAACAGTGAACGTAGTTTGACTTTGAAATAGCAGTACCTATTTTTTTGGTACAGCAGCAACAATAAACGTAGTTTGACTTTGAAATAGCAGTACCTATTTTTTGGTACAGCAGCAACAGTGAACGTAGTTTGACTTTGAAATAGCAGTACCTATTTTTTTGGTACAGCAGCAACAGTGAACGTAGTTTATATAAACTATATAACGTATTTTTATATATTGCAGTACTAATATTTCTTGACTGCAGGAACAGTGAACCTATTCATATATTGCAGTAGAAATTTTTAGAAACTTTTTTTATAATTTTTTTATTTTTATTTTTTTTAATTATTTTTGTATAAGTTTTTTTTTTTTTTTTATATATTTTTTTTAATTATTTTTGTATAAGTTTTTTATAATTAATTTTTTTTTTTTTTATAACTTTTTAATAATTTGGAAATAACTATGCCCTTAGCAGAACAGAGCACAGGACACAGGCAGCACCACTGGACTCACAAAGGAAAGAAACCACTGAAACCAAAAGCAGGACAAGAGCTCCCTAACTACAACCTCCCTCACGAGTTTTCACAGCAGCAATGAAGATGGCAGCCGCGAGCGGTGAATTTATGACATTCGAGTCTCGCGAGATCCGACGCGAGACTTGGATGTCATAGCCTCGTTTAGGATTTTTTTCCCGGGCGGAAGTACCCGAACAGTGCTCGGATCCCGTCGGATCCGCACTGTTCGGGTGGGCTTGGATTAGCTCATCACTAATATAAACTAGATGGTAAAACAGCTAGCACAAGTCCATAGAAACAGCAGGAACAGAATATCTGATCTTCATATTTGTGATGAACAATATAAATATTAAATATCAGTCTGATTTCTTGAGGCGCTACTATCAAATGGAATTAAATACGAAATGTAAAGAAACAGAATTTGTTTAAAGAAGTGCACTGTCAGTCTCAAAGCTATGTCATTTTATCAAATGGTTGTGAATCCCATCTCATTTATAAAAATAACCTTTATTATTTCTAATTAAAATATAAATAATAAAAACAGCAAAATAACAAAAGTGAAATAGTTTAAAACTACTACTTATAATTTCTCTATTATATTTTATAGTTTGTCTCCTAAATAAACAAAAATTAATGATTTTAACTTTTACTGTGGAAAATATTCTTTAAAAAGTGCTGTCTCTAGTTTGTTTCAGCATTACATAAATATTATACCAAGATTATTCAAAATATTTATAAAGGTAGATACATTTGCTGCAATCTGCTATATACCCTAGAGCCAGGACGATCATATAGGGTTGTCTGTTACTGGCTCAGTATTCAGGTATATAGTTTGTGACTTGCTACCTACCTGCCATTGCTCTACTTGATGTTGGGGTTAATCAGAGCTAATCAGTTTAGTCTAGCAAGATCCATTTCACATTTATCTTGCTGTAATTCTTGATGTAAGATTATGAAATGGTTTTAGTTAGGAGTACAATCTGATAGTTTCTATTAAGTCTGATTAGCAAATGCTAAATTACCAGGTTTAACTTACGAAGCAAGAGACACTGGATGATCCATGGAGGAATCAGACAGGTCAGGAAAGCCAGAGTCAGAAGATCCACAACAACACCAGGGAGTAAAAAGAAGTCAAACGAAGCCGGGGTCTGGGTCACAAAAAAGGATGCAAGACGATGGAATAAATAGGAGTCGGATACCAGGGGACAATCAGAACACAGGAGTATCAGAGAAAGACCAGAAGCAGAGACAACTGATGAACTGGCCCAGTTTGCTGGAACAGGCAGCCTTATAAAGGCCACACAGGTGATCAGGATCCAAGACCAATGATGAGAAGTTAACCCCTTGCAGGCACGATCTGGAATAGGCAAAGCAGCATCCAGAGAGAAGATGGGCCAGAGACAGATCATGACAACAAGAATTGTAAAAAGTTTAAGATTTGCATTTTAATGTGAGTTTTTACAATTCTTCATGAGGATGTGAATAGAAATGATTGGCACAGGAATAGAGAAAAGGAGGTCATATGCAAAAGCTGCAACTTTAAGGTGGGCGGGGCCCAAAGTACCCATGTAATGTTTGGGTTGTCTCTAAATTACATAACAGCCCTTTAAGTCGATACTTTATCCATTAGGTTTATCAGCATGGCACAGGTTTGTACTAACACAAAAAATTAAATCACACACAGACATTTTCAGCATTGTTTGGCATCCTCTGTGCAGGATACAATATTCTGGTCAATACCCAAGATAAATCAAGCAAGATAAAGGCAAAACCTGTCTGGTACTGTGGATGGGCCCTTTATATGAATGGCTGTTGTTTGCCTATACTCACAATGAGAGGGTGTGAGGAGAGAGCAAGCTTCTATTTGATAAGGTTTCCCACTTGCCTAGTGGTGTCCCAGAAAGCCCAGGCTAAGATATTTCAGCACGAGTAGAAAACAATATTACAGGAAGACCCTTTGAATTCAGCAATGTAGATTAGCCTAAATGCCTTGGAGATGATTCAAGTGAATAATGAGTGGAAGGTAAAAGGCATATTCAGCTTCTTAGGATTGTTGCAAAACAATTTTATTTCCGCACTGAGAAATGAGGTGGGACAGTATCTCCTACAGCACAATAGATACTTGCCCTCATATGGCATAATTGTAATGACAGGAAACGTCTGAGCCATGGCTCTCTCTAAACCAGAGGTGTTTGCGTTCAGTCCTCAAGGGCTATTAACAGGTCATAATTTCAGGATTTCTTTAATCATGCACAGGTGAGTTAATCTATTAGGCTGGGTCAGTAAATATCCCACCTGTTTCTACAGACAGAAATCCTGTAAACATGACCTGTTGGTAGCCCTTGAAGACTGAACTTGGACACCTCTGCTCTAAACTATTCCTGGGAAGATCGTAGCATTTCAGGCTAAGAGGACCCAGGGCTCACCTTGAACCCTGAGCCACTCTGCATAGATAACCATATAGTACGTGCCAGTAATGGCCGTGTCCAAGCGTGCTTAGTAAATAAGGGAATTCTATTTAGAGAGATTCAAATGTGAAACAATCGTAGACAAATAACCCTTTGTTATTAAGTGTCTGATTGATCCTAATATAAAAGTGTGAAGAGGGGAATTGTAAGGTAACCTCCAGCTGTTCCAATAGGAAAGATGGATTACTCATACATCATGGTTGGCTCTCTCAGGAAGGTGTCTCCCTGTGTCTGTAAGTAGTTGATCACTTGCTCTCACCTTGTACCATTGTACATGTTGTGGTAATGACATGAGGTGTCACAGTGTCACCTATCTGGTAAAATTGGAGTGACAGTGGTTTGCAGAGCTGCCTCACAGCGCTGGGGTCATGGGTTCGACTCTAACACAAGCATTAGCTATGTGGAGTTTGAATGTTCTCCCCGTGTTTGCGTAGTGCTCCAATTTCATCCCACATTCCAAAGAGATTCTGATAGGTTAATTCGCTTCTGACAAAATTAACTCTATAGTGTGTGTTTGTGTATCCGTGTGGAAGAGAACATAGACTGTAAGCTCCACTGAAGCAGGGAATCATATGAATTACTAAATATTCTCTGTAATGTGTTGCGCACTATGTAGGCACTATATAAAAAATTCTAAGCAGCTGTAAATAAGGGAGGTCCATTGGTGGTCTCAGAATTGCGCTCACCAACTCTGCAGGGAAGGAATTAATATGGGAGCCCCCAGTGTTAGGTACTTCTCTTCAATGCAGTATGGTGGTAATTGCTGAAGGTGACAGCACTGTCAAAGCTGAGTGAACTCCTCCATCACACCATGTGTGGTTTGGAAGGATCGCGCTCTCTAAGGTGTACTGCAAGAGCTGCACCAGTTGAGGGTATCCCTCCCTCAAACAACAAGAGAAATATAAAACAAAATTAACTGGGCGCTCATTGACTATAGGTCCCTGTTTGATAAATAAATAAATAAATATGGTAATGTCCTGTGTGTAAAATGGCAAATAAATAACAATTTAATCCAATTCAAAATTTACAGACACAAGTTACAAAACTACCTGCATGTCACTGATATTAAAAACAATCAAAACAACATTAATAAAATCAGCATAATGAATTCCAGTGAGTAAAATCCATAGGCGTTATGCACAATAAAAATGACAGATGTAATACAATAGAATGACGATAGCTTCCAGCCAATATGTCAACGGGGTATTGCTATACCGGATTCCGGAAAAATAGCAGACATAGAGATGATGTAGAGAAAAAAAATGTCCTTATTGAGGTACAAGTCTATGTAGTGTTACTACCTCCGATATGAATCCTTTCGGGTTGGTAAGAAAAGTGAAAATGAAAGTCCAGTCATGTGGCCATGAAGATGGTATGAGGATACTATGAAATAAGATACTTGCTGTTGTTGCCCCTCAGACTGGCCGCGCGGCGGGGCGGAAATGATCACTGTAGGTTCCGGTGAAGTAGAGCTGTGCAGACTTCCTTGTAAGGAATCCCTTGAAAAAGTCCAGATAGGACGAAACGCGTTGGGTCACGCCCACTTCACGTAATGCCACTCTGACATCCACTACGGGTATTCCTTACAAGGGCTACGTCTGCACAGCTCTACTTCACCGGAACCTACAGTGATCATTTCCGCCCCGCCGCCAGTCTGAGGGGCAACAACAGCAAGTATCTTATTTCATAGTATCCTCATACCATCTTTATGGCCACATGACTGGACTTTCATTTTCACTTTTCTTACCAACCCGAAAGGATTCATATCGGAGGTAGTAACACTACATAGACTTGTACCTCAATAAGGACATTTTTTTTCTCTACATCATCTCTATGTCTGCTATTTTTCCGGAATCCGGTATAGCAATACCCCGTTGACATATTGGCTGGAGGCTATCGTCATTCTATTGTATTACATCTGTTGTTTTTATTGTGCATAACGCCTATGGATTTTACTCACTGGAATTCATTATGCTGATTTTATTAATGTTGTTTTGATTGTTTTTAATATCAGTGACATGCAGGTAGTTTTTTAACTTGTGTCTGTAAATTTTGAATTGGATTAAATTGTTATTTATTTGCCATTTTACACACAGGACATTACCATATTTATTTATGAAACAGGGACCTATAGTCAATGAGCGCCCAGTTAATTCTGTTTTATATTCCTCCATCACACCAAGCACCTGATGATCTCTTTTGTTGCAAAACAAGAACCTCCATATTACATGATTCAGCTCATTATATCTACTGTCGAAGTCAGCAAATTGGATAAAGTCATTTCAATTAATATCGAGCAAACTTGGTTGTCTTTGTTTGAAAAGATGCGTAGAGCACGCTACGGTGTGGAAGAGCGTAACCCAGCCGCAACACGTGACAACAACAGTTTTTACACTTTTACACATAATCGCACACCTTTGTAGATAGTACACATTAATTGTAGTTACAACACATGGTTATTTATGTCGAAATATAGTAGTATTCATGTTTAATATTAAAAGTTATATGCATGTTAGTAAAACATATGGTTCAGGTTAAAGAAACGATGTCATGTCTGGTATCATTTTAATCCCCTATTCATCAGCAGTTGTCCGGTCCCTTCGCCGAAGAGATCGCACATTGCATACTCTAGTTAGCGATGTTAGGGAATAAATGTTTAAGGTAATACTGACTATAAAATGCTAATAGACTAGTTGAGACTGGATTCTTGGCGGGAAAGTCAGAGCACATCCTCAGGGGAGATGACCCCCACCTTTGGATATTTTGGTTTGAACTAGCCTATGATCTGCAACACCCTGGACCCTCCTGAAACCTGGACCAATAGAAGCAAGCCACATCATCTGCATTGTTTCACTGTATTTCTGACTGCATATAAGCAGGAGCTCTTCATCTAGTGAGCAGTCACCTTTGACCACAGACCTGAATGACTGTTCACTGGATCCAGAGCGCCTGCGATAAGTAAGGGCTGTACTTATTATTATTTCACTTGAATTATTCTGCTACTTTTTGAGAATAAACATTTGTGAGTTGGAAACACAAATCGAGATTCGATAATCGATATTGGATAGCGACGAAACGTGCATAACAATTTGGGGGCTCACGGCGGAAGTTACGCTATCGGACGATACGCAAGACCAATGGATTTCGGTTCCCCAACAAAGGGTGGAGACGCGTCATATACGGGTAAGAACGCAATGTATTCAGAAACTGTTTATTACACTGTGTTGTGAAACCGAATGTCCGTTTTTGCATAATCTGAAGGAGCGCTAACTTGAATCTTTTTATTGTCATATTACGTTTTAATGTATTGTATTGCTTAGCGTATGTGAACTTCCGGTAGATCTGCCACGTGTTTAAACAATCATTTTGATAGCTGTTATACATGCATAGTATAATCACTTGTTAAAGCCTCTGAAACATTATTACTATTGTTGAGAACTTTGATTTTCTGCGCAGAAAAGGTGTATGTCGTGTGATTTGGTGACTTAAAATACACTAAGGTTTGATCTATTTTTGAATAGAGTGTCAGTTGCTGTCTGACGAGGCAGGTGCCCAACTGGTGTACGGTATACAAGGCAGGTATACTGGTGGCGGAAACAAAGCAAGCTTTCGCGACGCGCACCCAAGAGTAATCGCAACGTTCACTGATAACTAGTATCTTTAAGCGATCGGACCGCACGACAAGGAAAGCTGTGATTGTGACTTGGGAGCGACAGGGAGGAATTCTGTCGGCAAGGCCGGTAATTGACTTTACCGGATGCTGCCAGTTGTAATAAACTCAACATATTTGCTGGAGAGTCAGGGGTAATCGAGGAGCTGATAGCCCTTTAGTCTGCATTGATATTTCTGTATTAGGGGTCCTCGTTTAGTACAAGAGGAAGCGAGTGGACACGGCTTGTAACAAATACGCCCACAGGCCGGTAAAATATCTCTAGCGGTAGATTGCGGGTGGCAGAGTGTTGAAAGTAGTGGCAGGATATTATATTCCTGGGACCCTATATTGTAGCAGGATATTGTGATATTCCTGGGACCCTATTTTGTGGCAGGATATTGTGATATTCCTGGGACCCTATTGTTCAACATGGGTGCTAAGCAGACGCTAGAGATGGCCAATGTACTGCCTAAGGAAGGGCCTATTGGTTCAGCAAGGTTTCTTATGTGTAAGAAATATGGTGCATACGCAATGGCGTATTGCGACATGTGAGTTAAGATGACCAAGGATTGTGTTAGGCCTTTCCCAACAATAGGGAGTTTTAATTCAGAGGTACTTTATAATGTAAAAGATAAAGTGTGGTTGATTAAGTCAACGAAAGTGAGAAATAAACATAATGATTGTTTGAAATTGTGGCAAATGGAGGGCAACACGTGGCAGAGCAGCGAGTGCACAGCGGTAGTAGGCGTGGTGAAAAGCGCGCGCACAACAGAAGTAGCCATTGAGAAGCGTGGAGAACTTAGCACAAGCGCGCCCCCGTCACCCTATGTGGCGGGGGGAGTAAGTAAAGCTGTTATTAAAAATGAAAAAAAGGAATTTGCTAAGTTATATCCTGTTTTAAGTCAGTTTAAAATAAGTGTTTATGAAGAAGAGGATGAACCCACTGTAATTTCAGCCATTGCCCATGCTATTAATATGCTAGAGGTTCAGCGTATGGAAAGGAGGCAGTGGCTGAGATAGGTGAGAGTAGTGGAGTGATCACTAGGAGGGAAAACATCCAAAGTACTGAAGTTGCAACTCCTGTAGGTAATTCTGAACATAGTGAACCGGTGGGTACTTATCCTGTCCGCACAATAGCAATTTCCAAAGGGAAGGCGGATAAGGATGGTATAGTTCCTGCAAGAAGTGTTACAATGCATTGTCCTTGGACTAGATCAGAATTACGTTACATTATGACTGAATTCCCAGATCCTAGAAAAGAGTTGGCTAAGTGTCAGAAGTTTGTTAAAGACTTAGGAAATGCACACAAACCAACCAATAAGGATTGGCGGGTAGTGTTGAGGGCATGTCTTCCTCCCAATACTAACATACAAAAATTCATTAAAGATTGTTTGTTGGAGGGAGACGACACCTTGACAGATGAAGATAATCAAGAGAATATTGAGACAATTGTCTCACATTTAGCCATCTATTTTCCAATAGTAGTAAATTGGAGTAAGATTTTCACCATAAAACAAAAAGATAGTAAAACTGCATCAAACTATTTTGCTAGATGCATTAATGACACAGTTTACTGGGATATCAGATATAAGGGAGAATCCACATCATAAGGAGGTAGCTGTAACTGTACTGATGCATGGTTTCGAGGAAAACCTAAAGACAAGGGTACAAACCTCAACACCTGGTTGGAGGGGCAGCACGGTAGATTATTTTAAAGAGATTGCCGTGGAACACGACAAAAATATTTTTAGAAAGAGGGAAGAGAAGAGTGACAGGTTGATGACGGGGAGTATACAAGCGTTGGAGGGAGTGCACACAAGACCACCAGCATATAACCCACATGACAGGAAACCTAGAATATTAAGATGTTATAATTGCAAGGAAGAAGGACATATGAGGAAGGATTGTAGAAAGGGAAGATACAATCCTAATGGAGGGTCACATAGATATCCTCCAAGGAGAAATTCACATAGACTAGAGGACTCACACCTGCCCGCGCATGTAATAGCAGCAAATACTGCGTGAGAAAGCGATAGTCAGCGCTAGGGGTCAGGTCATACCTGTAGTCTACAACCAGTGAGGTTAACCAACAATGATAGTTGACATAGCTGATAGGAAACAAAGTTTTCTTGTAGATACAGGGACGGCCAGATCTGTGATAACCTCTACTTTCAATCTACAGGTGACCAGTAAAACTATTCCAGCTATGGGGGTAACAGGAAGAGTGTTACATTATCCTTTAACTAAACCCACAGAAGTTACTATCGGGCCTCTACATACCAAGCATTCGTTTCTCTTGGCTGTAGCAGCTCCTACTAACTTGCTGGGAAGGGACTTGTTATGTAAAATGGGATGTGTCATATACTGTACCCCTGATGTTGTATTCCTAGATATACCAGAAAAGGTTGCACATGAGGTACAGGATATATTAGACACCCCACAAAGGTTAATGTTGCACTCTACTGTTATAGAACAAAGTCCATCTCAAGTAAAGGGGATGTTGCTGGAAATACCGGGTTCCCTATGGACCAGAGATGGACAGGACACTGGATTGATGGCAAATGTAGCTCCTATGATGGTAAATCTAAAAAGTGGTAGGATTGCTCCAAAAATCCCCCAGTATCCATTAAAACCAGAAGTGGAACTAGGGGTATATCCTGTTATTGAGAGGCTGTTACAACAAGGGATTTTAATTCGTACATCCAGAACAGCAAATAGTCCCATTTTCCCTGTGAAGAAGAGTGGGGGAAGGGGCTATAGATTAGTCCAGGACTTAAGGGGAATTAATAAAGTTGTTGGGCGCCAATTCCCTGTAGTGCCCAATCCAGCTGTCATCCTCATGCAGATTCCACCGTCTGCTAGTCATTTTATTGTCATTGATCTATGTTCTGCTTTCTTCTCAGTCCCTCTTCACTCTGACTGCCAATACCTCTTTGCATTCTCCTACCAGGGGGTGCAATACACATGGACCAGACTTCCCCAGGGGTTCATTGACAGCCCCAGTATTTTCTCCCAAGCCTTACATGACTGTTTACAATCCTTTCAACCTAGCAATGGGTCTGTTCTGATTCAATATGTGGACGATTTGTTGTTGTGCTCCGATTCTTTTATGTCATGTTTACATGATACTAAATTGTTGTTGCTCCATCTCTCGCAAACAGGGCACAAGGTGGCAAAGGACAAGTTACAGCCATGTCAGACTAGGGTCAAATACTTAGGACACTGTCTCACCCAGAGCCTAAGACACTTGACGACCGACAGAATTGAGGCCATACAACACATGACTCTGCCGCAGAGCCAGAAGCAAATTCGTACCCTTCTTGGGGATGTGTGGATAATGTAGATCCTGGATCCCAGGTTTTTCTATTCTGGCATTACCATTGCAGGAGCTAGTCTCTTCCTCAAAACCAGAACGTGTCGTACACACAGAAGAGTCAGAGCAAGCGTTCTTTAATCTTAAAGACAGTCTGACTAGAGCACCTGCATGAGCAATACCTGATTATGAAAAGCCTTTTGAGCTATACTGTACGTAGGCTGATGGTTGTGCAGCAGGTGTCCTCACGCAGAAACATGGTGACGCTAACAGACCGGTAGCATACTACAGTGCACAATTGGACACTGTGGCAAGATCACTTCCAACATGTCTCAGAAGTGTAGCAGCAACTGCTCTTCTGGTAAGTAAGAGCGAGGACGTAGTATTAGGACATGATTCAACTGTCTATACACCCCATGCAGTATCAGCTCTGTTAAATTCAGCTCAAACCAAACATGTCTCTTCAGCTAGATTCACAAAATGGGAACTAGCTCTGATGGCACCCTCAAACATCACCATCAAACGAAGTAGCACCTTAAATCCAGCTACATACCTTCCATATGTGTCTCGAGAGACACAAAGGGTGGGAGGTGAGGAGACCCTGGGTGGTGAGGAGTTTGGCAAGAGTACGGATATGCATTACTGTATGGAATACCTGAACCAGACCTTTACTGCGAGGACCGACATACGTGACACCCCCTTAGAAAATGTAGATTTTACGTTTTATACAGACGGGAGTTGTCATAGACAGACAGAGACGGGAGAACTATGTACTGGTTATGCTGTTGTAGTCGATCAGGACATTGTAGAAGCTGGACCCCTGGGCTCACCTCACTCAGCTCAAGTGGCCGAACTAGTAGCATTAAGGAGAGCTTGTGAGTTGGCAAAGGGTAAGTCAGCTAATATATATACTGACTCTAGGTACGCCTTTGGGGTAGTGCACGATTTTGGGGCCCTTTGGCATCTTAGAAACTTTACGACAGCAGCAGGTACACCAGTGGCACACTCACAACACATAAAAGGACTTTTGACAGCGATACAGTTACCCAGGACAGTAGCCGTCATAAAGTGTAAAGCCCATACCTCTGAAGAAGACCCGGTGTCATTGGGCAACAATAGGGCGGACAAAGCTGCTAAATGGGCAGCAGGGCAACCTATTACTGTATTGACCGAGACAATGATGTTTTTTCAGACATTAGACATGCAGAAATTAATTGAAATGCAAGCTTTGTGTTTCCTGCAGGAAAAGGCGATCTGGAAGGCGAAGGGATGTGGTCAAGAGTACTCTGGAGAGATGGACAAGGTAAGCCTGTAGCTCCCAGAACATACTATCCAAGCCTGGCTGAAGCAGCACACGGTCTGACTCACCTAGGTAAAGAAGGTATGTGCAAACTGGTGAGAGCATATCGGTGTGCTCCCGGATTTTCCTCTCAGGCTGGTAAGAAGGCAATGTCATGTCTTACTTGTTTGAGGAAAAATGTCGGAAAAACTATTCCACCTGAGCCATTCCACATCCTTCCTACAGACGGACCTTTTCAGGTAATACAAATTGACTATATCCTATTACCACCTTGCAGGAATATAAAGTATGTGTTAGTATGTATTGATGTATTTTCTGGTTGGGTAGAAGCATATCCAGCAGCCACTAATACTGCTGTGTTCACTGCAAAGAAAATTGTACTAGAGTTTGTGTGTAGGTTCGGCATCCCTAGAATCATCGAAAGTGATATGGGTACCCACTTTACTGGTGATATCTTCCAGAACATGTGTAAGCTCCTGGGAATCAGTAGCAGACTTCACACCCCTTACCGACCACAAGCCAGTGGTAAGGTGGAAAGAGTAAATGGTACTATTAAGAACAAGCTTGGTAAGAGATAATGACTGAAACTGGGTTAGCGTGGCCTGAAGCTTTGGCACTAGTCCTCCATAGCATCCGAACCACTCCTAGACCTCCTCTTAATCTGCCCCCCTTTGAGATACTGTTCGGACGACAACCTCATTTGATCGTGTAATAATGAAGTGACTGTGCAATATCTTATAAAAATGAGCAGACAGCTAAAGCAACAACAACAAAAACTAAAAAATGCTGTCACCTGGTATGCCAGAAACAAACTGTCATGATGTTGAACCTGGGGACTATGTTATGATCCGCAATTTCTTACGCTCAGGTTGTTTAACAGACCGTTGGGAAGGCCCGTACCAAGTGCTGCTGACCAGTACCACATCACTGAAGGTTGCAAAGAGACACTTGGGTCCATTCCACCCACTGCAGGAAAGTCAGTAACCCGGAGAAAGCGCGAGATACTGAGACTGAAGACACCGATCTGTCACTCGTAAACCTGTTCCGGGAGACCTAAAACCTGCAGTCAAGACACCCGAGTCAGAGATGTTGCCCCAAAATTATCTTTCCAGCTATGGAGTGGCGGTTTTTGTTTATCTTTTGTTCCAGGATTTTTTTTGTTTTTACTTTTTCTAGGACACTCTATTTTTGTGAAGGAGGATGGAGGACAGAGGCAGGATCTGATAGTGATACTGATGAGATGGATGTCGAGGAAAAGTTATTAGAATACCCAGAGCAGCCCGTTATCAAGCTTGGTCCAGGGGTTATGAAGAGATCTGCTAGCTCTGGAACTCGGAGACAGTGTGAGGGGCTATTGTCTGATGAATATTGTATCTGTAAGTTCTGTGACTCCCTAGTTGAAGAGAAATGCATCCAGCGATGCCAGTCCACTGGTAATATGGACGTGGGCGGGAATCCTCTGGAGGATTATCACTCCTTAGTGGGTAATGTTCTAAACCAAACTGAGTGCTGGGTGTGCTCTCATGTGCCTCAGGGACAGCATAACATAGGACTAGTGCTTTCCCACTAAACATCTCTGAGGTACTCGAATTAAGGGGAGGGAGGCCCATAGAAGGGAGGTACAATAACACTAGGTCCCCTAGTCTGAAGCTTCGACAATACTCCTTAGACAGATCTTTACTGTGCCTAAATATCTCTCATGCAAAGCGTCTGGATAATTGGGAAGCTGACCTCTATCAGATCAGACAATGGCTCGCCACACTCATTTTGGAGGGAGACTTACAAGGTCACCAATAGGCAGGAATGTTGACGGACACCATAAATTAGGGCGTGTAACCAAACATAAGAAAGTATCCATTGGGATACACGTGTCTTGAACAAATAGAGGCACTAGGCATGGGTAATACTGTTCCTTATGTTCTCCCTGATGATGTGTACTTTGTTTGTGGGAGAAAAGCTTATTCCTGGGTGACTCCGAGTTCCAAGGGTCTGTGTTTCTTAGGTAAACTAGTTCCTGAAATCATGACCATTACTCATGAAGAAATGGTTGGTATTCACAAGACTACATCACCACCATACATACACACACAGTATGAACACCGTGGCAAGAGAAATATGATTCCTGGTGAGGAACCCATAGCTACAAAATTGATTAGTGAAACCGCTGGTTTTCAAGTTATGGTTGCTCTAGATCTCACCAGGACCGCTCGGGGAACTTTAAATTTTAAATATATTCAAGACCTACCTAAATTGATAGACAATATCATCGAGATGTATGATGACACTTTCAGGTATACGGGAAGGGAGCTACAAGCGTACAAGAAGGAGTTGGTACAACATAGGTTGGTACTGAATTATCTCACCTCTATTACTGGTGGATACTGTGTGACTTTGGCCACCCAGTTTGGCGTCAAATGTTGCACGTACATCACCAATAATACAGATGACCCCAAGGAAATTATAGACCGGAAGATGGATTAAATTCTGCAACTTAAATGTGAATTTTGAAGGAACTATAATTCTTCGTTATATGAGGTCGGGGAAAAGGTGGCAGGTTGGTTCTCATGGTTGAACCCTGTAAAATGGTTCTGGGGGAGTAGGTACAGGAAATGGATGCTAGTGTAGGTAAGCTCCTTCTCCTTATACTTGGTGTCATCTTAGCAATTGGTTTATGTGTCAAATGTGTTCCTACTGTGTTGAAGTGTGGAAAACAGTCTTCTGGGGGAAACACTGAAAACGAGACTAAAAGGGTGGTGAGAGATACCGAGATCATGGTCTGTGAAGAAGTATTGTACAATCCTGAACTTGAAATGGTGATTTTGTGATAGTCTATTACACTATCAAAGGGTGGAGCTGTCGAAGTCAGCAAATTGGATAAAGTCATTTCAATTATTATCGAGCAAACTTGGTTGTCTTTGTTTGAAAAGATGCGTAGAGCACGCTACGGCGTGGAAGGGCGTACCCAGCCGCAACACGTGGCAACAAAAGTTTTTACACTTTTACACATAATTGCGCAAATGCACACCTTTGTAAATAGTACACATTAATTGTAGTTACAACACATAGTTATTAATGTCGAAATATAGTAGTATTCATGTTTAATATTAAAAGTTATATGCATGTTAGTAAAACATATGGTTCAGGTTAAAGAAACTATGTCATGTCTGGTATCATTTTAATCCCCTATTCAAGAGATCGCACATTGCATACTCTAGTTAGCGATGTTAGGTAATACTGACTATAAAATGCTAATAGACTAGTTGAGACTGGATTCTTGCCGGGAAAGTCAGAGCACATCCCCTGGGGAGATGACCCTCACCTTTGGATATTTTGGTTTGAACTAGCCTATGATCTGCAACACCCTGGACCCTCCTGAAACCTGGACCAATAGAAGCAAGCCACATCATCTGCATTGTTTCACTGTATTTCTGACTGCATATAAGCAGGAGCTCTTCATCTAGTGAGCAGTCACCTTTGACCACAGACCAGACTGGATCCAGAGCGCCTGCGATAAGTAACGGCTGTACTTATTATTATTTCACATGAACTATTCTGCTACTTTTTGAGAATAAATATTTGTGCGTTGGAAACACAAATCGACATTCGACAATCAATATTGGATAGCGACGAAACGTGCATAACACTTCTAATATGAAGAAAGCTTTTGACTCAGGCAATCGGTCCTTATAGTGGTCATCTGTTTTTACAGGGGGTTAAAGATGATCAATAGGAAGGGTCCAAGCCTTCTAAATCCATAGATTTAGGAAGAAAATAGGATATTTATACTTACATAAAATCTGTTTCTCTTAGATCATTGGGGGACACCGGAGACATTGCGGTAGAGTAGGGAAATAGACATTGGGCCCTTTACGAAACATGTTAACTATCCCTAGCTCCTCCACTCTATATCCCCCTTCCTGTTTAGGCTTCAGTTTATGTTTAACCAAGCCCCACATTAAAGGGGACAATAGAGAGAAAAACAACAGAGAAAAACGGAAACAACAACATGCTCTTGAACAAAATCACATGTCACACAAGAGGAGAAACTAGAGCGCTAACGGGTAGGAACGCTCAGAAGAAACGGTACGAAGCACCTTTATCCGAAAACCTGCATCCCCTGATGCAAACACATGAAAGCTGTATATCTGAGTAAACATGTGAACGGAGGACCAGGTGGCTGCTCTGCACATCTGCTTAATCGAGGCATCATACCGTGACACCTAGGAAGCACTCACCGACCAGTGGAGTGAGCCCAAAGATTATCTTGAACAGGCAGACTACATATATAATCCCCTGAGCAATAGTCACCTTAGAGGCTAACCAGCTTCTCTTGTGTGCATCAGAGGGGACCAAAATTTTCTCAGTCCTGCACATAACTTGGGTTCTGCGCACAAACAAAAGAAAAGCTCAAACCACATCCATAGAATGAAATAAAACTTTGCCCTCTACAGACCGACATTTGGTCAGCGCAGGGATGACAATATCCTGATTTATGTGGAATCTGGACACCACTTTAGGTAGAAATAAAAGATTGATTTGAAGAACCACCCTAATCTCATGAAAGACAAGAGGAGGAGACTTGCAGGATAATGCTGCAAGCTCTGAAACTCTTCTAGCTGAAGAAATGACCAAAAGACTTCCCCATCATAAATTTCAAATTCACCGTGTCCAAGGGTTCAAAAGAAGAATGAGAAGGTTTTCTGGACTGTCTGCGCTTGTTGTATGGTGTAGGTATACAGGATGGGCTGCCGTGCGGCTGGGGATCAGTGTGCGCTACATGAAAAAACAGTCAATATTTAACTTATGTGCAAAACAGAATACTAATTTGCACCCCTTGCATTTTAACATGGTTTTGTCCAGGTCGACTTAAATAAGAAGTTTCTTAAGTTAAGATCCTTAATGAATCAGGCCCATAGAGTGCACCAAAAGGAAAATATTTTGCTTTTTATGTACTCCAATTGTGCCTGGAATCCAGTCTCATGCTTCCTCAGCTAAACCTGGTCATCCTGGTATCCTGTTCCTGCTGTTTCTATGGACTAGTGCTAGCTGTTTTAACATTGACTGCTTTTAGTTTATACCTGTGTTCAAAATAGAGACACTCTGATTCATTACACTGCTCTCCGTGGTCTTCATACTGGGAACCGAGCTTTAGTGTCAGGATAGGTGTATTAACTCAAATAACCTGTGATCTCACAGCTTCAAGATAAATCACACACCCATAACCCAATTTACATGTAATAATATAGGTGGTTGTAGTGCTAGTATACAGCTTGGATCAAATAACATTAAGAGAATGTGATCATAACCGAGAACCACATATAAAAATTATTACTACTATTAGTGCACAGGGAGGATCATGGATGATGTCACGCAGAATCTCATCCCATTGGTCAGCTACAGAATCACTATGTTGACTTCACTTGTACTGATCTATAAGATTCGAGAGAGAGAGAGAGAGAGAGAGAGAGAGTGTGTGTGTGTGTTGGTCAGATCTCTGGGCTGGCTATGAAATGATCTAAAGAGGAGAACAGAAGTCTAATAGGGGCTGATGGTTCCTGATCCCCGCACTGAGCAGATCATTCCTCATTAGTTTGCACAGAAAGAGCAGGGTGTAGAATAAGAAATTCATGTAGTACTCACCTGTGCGGATATCTGTAGGGATTTCCTGCTGATCACCACTCACATATGTTTCTTCTTCTCCCTTTATATCTTCTGCCTTAATATCAGCCAGGTTATCACCCTAAATGACCCACAAATCAATAAAATACTACTTTAATAATGTCTGATTAAATTATTTCTGATAAACCAGAAGAATATCAGTGTATAAAACACACACAGCTGCCCTACAGATCATACAGTGAAGTCACTTTGGTATTTGGTGAGACCCTACACCCTACTGTCAAAGATATTTTATTTTGGATGAAGACAATTTATTAATGTGAAAATATTTAGATTAGTTTATCTTATTTTAGTATATCATTAATATTTGATGTTGTTTTATTACGTATTATGGATCTTTGCATGAGAGCTGATGAGAGGGATATGAACAGGAATGAAGGAGTTAATTCAAAGAACAGATGTTTCTAATCAGAGTTGATGAACAAAGAGTTGCACGAATTTCTCCAGTCTCCATTGCATCTAGGGGAGCCAAAAGGATCAAGATACGCCTATATACTTTCTCAGCCAATTGTAATATGACATTTGTAAATTGTAGTACAACCTACTTTTATTGGTACTAAAACTGTCTGGAATGTGAACAGACAGAATTTTCATAGACTGAAAATGAGAGTGATATTATCACAGTACAAGCTTTTCTTTAGTAAATAAACAATGATATAATTTTATTCTTAAAGTTTCTGTTGCTGAAGAAATTAAATTATTACTTTAACACTACCTACCTGATAGCCTTGTGGGGTAATATGATTTTCCTCTGTACAATCGAGTGAAAAAAGTGGACGGAGACATCTGTCTGGAGTGTTTCTGTTACTGGATCCATCTGTAGGTGACACATTGTGATTGAATACATTGTTTTTAAGTGACTTACTGTGTGCATTGCATAAGAGAAGGCAAAACTTCATTAAATAATAGTCTACTCTTACCCCATGACATGAGGGTCTTGTGATTCTCCATGATCACGTCCTTGTACAGACCACTGTGTCCTTCTAAATACTCCCACTCCTCCATGGAGAAATAGACAGTGACATCATCACACCTTATAGGAACCTGACACAAACAATGATACAGTCATCACCCAGACACATCCCCTGGTGTTACAATATAATGTCCCATTCCCAGCAGTCACCTCTCCAGTCAGCAGCTGAATGATCTTGTTGGTTAGTTGCAGGATCTTCTGATCATTGTTTTTCTCATGTATCAGTAAGTGAGGTGGAGGAACTGTGACTTGGGCAGGATTCTGGGTCCTGGTCAATCTTTCTGACACATGGAGATGGCTACTGGGTATCACACGCTCATCGGATGTCTTTTTCACTACTATGTACTCCTGTGTATTGAGGGATACATCAATAAAAAAGTAAATGAAAAAAACACACCAATTCAGAGTTGCTATTTTTAGGGTTATTATGCAAAAAGTACAAGTAACAGTCTCCTCTGAAAGTACAGTGAATATCTGAGATGGGCACAGCTCCTGTCATCTTCAGTGGACCCACCAATCTGTGTCCTCTCTCTCTATGGCCAACCCCCCAGATGAATCACCTGCTTTGGACAGATTAGTGCAAACAGCAAGATGACGTTGTGTTGGGAGCTGGAGGAAAACAGAGGACTAAGAGTAGCCGGTCCACTGAAGATGACAGGAGCTGCAGGAGAGGTAAGTTGTAAGTTTCTGATATAACTGTTCTATAAAGGATGTCACAGAATCTCTCACCTCTCCAGTCAGCAGGTAGATGATCTCCAGGGTGAGATTTAATATCCCATCAGTAATATGACTCCGGTCCTTGTCCATCTTCAATGAATCAGTGATTTATATAGGACGTGTCTCATCCACACGACTAATAAAAAGTCTGTTTTTTCTCACAACTCAAATTTCTAGGAATAAATATAATAATTAGAATTAACATCACAGAATAGACATGTAACATATTGAAATATAAAACACTGGGTGACCATTGTTTCCCAGAAGTTCCTGTGATCAAGCTTCACAAGACAGCTCAAAGACCTTCACACGATACTGTATTGATAAAGGTTAAACTACCACTACGTGTAGCCAGGAGGTTTGGTCCTCCCAGACACCTCTTTGGTGCAATTTGCTCTACTTGAAATCTGTTACAAATGTATGGATGTTTGGGATTTTCATTCAAAATGGCATCTGATCCTTTTCAAGTTCTGCTATCACTATACACAAGTCACACTGATATCACACACCTGATCACTATACACAAGTCACACTGATATCACACACACCTGATACACACTGATCACAATACACAGGTCACAAACTTACCACTACACATAGTATACTATACAAAAGACAAAATCAACATCATTCAACAAGATATTCCCTTATGCTGGATCCCTCACACATCACCCACCTTCTCCTCAATCAACCCTCAGTTCATTCTCCCCAGTAACTGTGCTTGAAGTCTCAGCACCCATCTCTTCATCTTACCCTGCTTCTCCGCTCCCTCTCCCCCACTGCATGCCCCCCTCTAGCTCACGTCTTCAGCCTCTCCCTCCCCAATGGCACATTTCCATCCTCTTTCCAACACTAATACTAAAGAAACCATGTAAGTGACTCACTTTCTCTTCTACTCCTAAAATGGCTACCTAGTGGAGATGTGGTCCTGGCGGGCCTAACTTTTATCTGAGCATGTCTGGAACAGAGTAACAGAGAGAGACACAGAGAACAAGAGACAGAGAGAGACACAAACACACACACACACACAGAGGGAGAGAAACGGAAAGACACACATATAGTAACAGAGAGATAAACACCACAGTGACTGGCTGAGGAGGGAACCTCAGCCATAAAATACATTTGCATTTGTTCTGCATCCACTAAAGAAAAGTGATAAGCGGCCTAGTGCCTACTGATTAGAGGGGGGCCAAGAAGTGAGGCGATGCCACCAATAATCCACTGATCAGTTTACACAGGTCACACAACTATCAGTCACCTAATACACAGTGACCATTATATAATTGTGATTGTTGCAGGTTAGGTGGTGCTACTTTACTATTGTGTTTCCTTCAAGGACTTAGGATTAAGTCCATTTTTTTTAAAAAAAACTTTTTATTGTACAGATATTATATATTACAATGATCGATACAGTTATGCAGTAAATATATAAACTGTACAAAAAAGAATTTTAACAATTTAAGAGGGGAAAGAAATAGATAGAAACGGATATAGAGGGGGGGCGGAGGGGCGAGGCGAACATGAGAGAGGGTAAGAAGGTTTTAAGTGGGGGAAGGAGGAGGAGGGGTGAGTTGTGGAATATGAAAATAGAAGTTCAAGCATGGATCAAATGCATCAAATCAGCATTCAATAAACCGTATTACATTTTTATTCTTAAAGATTGTGTGTAACGTAACATGAGATATTGTGAAAGTAAATGAGAGTAGGAGAAGGAGGAAAAGCGGGAAGAAGGTATAGGGGAACAAGGCATACAAATTCCTTTTTTTGCCGAAGGTATACAATTGGCATTACATAACATATTGGCATACTATAACATACTTTCTCCCTCTGGAGTTATAATAACATCACAACCATCTCAGGAATGACCATTTAGTGATCTCAAATACCTGCATAATGTGAGATTTTGTATAACTATCCAGTGTTTCTATATACACACCCCACTTGGTATGAAATTTCTTGACCCCCTTCTCCAAGTCAGAGAAAGTAGCGTGTATCAAAATAGAGGGTATTTAACAATTACGTCCTTAATTCCAGTACTGTCGTAGATGTAGACGAAGTCAACCTGCCCTGGATAGCATTTTTAGCTAATGTTAAAACAACTGTTATTACAGGGTTAATCTGAAGATCTCTCAGACTGTCCTTCCACACATCAAAAACAGCAAACAAGCACGCTTCATAATGAGGACGTAACTTTAGCTGAAAGGTAAAATTCAGAAAGACAGTCAATGCATTCCAAAATTAATTTAGCTATTTAGAGGCACGACCATGAGTTATATATCAATGTAGCATTGTTTGTCTTAGATTTAGGGCAAAGACCTGATTCAGACTCCACCATATGGCTTCTTTGTATTTGAGAAATATATGCTGTACTAATAGTCTTAACATAAATTTCCTGAAGTCTTGCTGAATGAAGAGCTATCATAGTATGATCTATATGGGCCAAAAATTCCTCCGGGCTGCGAAGATCCGGAAGATCTCGTTTCCAGGACTATGTTAATCAGATCTGTATATAGGTATCTAATTTTGACATTAAAGATTCGGAAAAACCCTAGTATAGATTCAAGATTGACTGGTGTGTTATCACTTATCGGTATTACCGCTCTTTGTTTGCTTGTGGCAGATCTGTAGGTAAATGTAGAAATTGGTATGTGGAAACGAGGATTAAGTCCATTCTTAATGGAAGTGACTTTTGCCAGGGCAATTTTATTTCTTCACCATGTTTCAGCCCTTTATTAGATGAACATTAAGGACCTGATTTATCAAAACATGTGTGACAGACCCGGGCCTTATATTGAGAATATCCTGCCAACCCGGTCTGTCCTCAGTGGGCCAACTGAACAACCATGGCCCACTCTGTTATTAAATGCTGCCCGGTGGCCAGATCTGTTATTGCTGTGGTGTCCAGAGAGGGAGGGGAGAGGCAGCTCACAGGAAGTGTGAATCAGCTGTGGAACCTGTGACATCAAAAAGTAGTGGCACGGGTTAAAAAGAGGAGGGTCAGGACCTTATCTAAAATCAGGAGGGGGTCTCTCCCTGATTGCTAACTATTGTTCTAGCAAGTCTGCAACACAGTCCGAATGGCACCATCACCGCAGGGGGGAGACCACTGATGTCATGCACTATTTCCAACATTGTTACCACCCAAACTCTCCACACCACCAGTCAGAAGAGGACAATGAGTGGGGGGTTGTGGAAGGGACAAAAGGGAGCTGTCTGGGGGAGGGGGGGAGGTTGTTGGAGAATCTTGAGACAGTGAGGACTTGGACTGTTGGAGATTAACCGTATTCTCGCAGGGCCTTAAAGGAATGCTTAAGGCAGGAGCTTCTTGTCAGAGATCGGACAGTGTACCTCTAGGACTGATTCTGTTACCACTCCATCGGGAGACACTCGCAGATTCTGGGGAATTGGTGAGCCTACATCGGTAGGGAGACTATACCCAGGGTCCCACCAAGCAGGTGGAGCGTTGGCCGAGCGGCTGGGATCAGCAAGATACACAGACCCACCTTAAGGATCAGAAACCGTGGCCCACTTGGATTGTCAGCTGTGGATTTTATTACCAGGAGTTTGGGCCTGCTAGGACTCTGTGCTTGGAGGTAACCTGCTGGGGACTTTGTTGGGGAGTTTTTACTTGCACTGGTGATTTTCTGACACTTGATATATTTGGTGGGGGAACAAGTTTCTCCTTGGGGAGCACTGTTGTATTTTACTAAGTGTGTACACTTTGTTTAATAAAAGGGATTATTATTTCTTTCCTGTCTCCTTACCTGTGTGACCTGTAAACCTAGAGGACAGGGTATCTAGTGAGCTTTGGTTCTAACCCCGGTGTCCTCACAACAGGCATAATGAGCGCAACCGGCGTTTAGTAACTAACGCACATATTTCGGCTTTGCGCACACCCAAATTTATCAAGGCAAGTGAGAAATGTGATTTTGCTTAGCTGATACCATTTTGTTGCCTGATAGCCATTTTGTTCTCTTATAGCTTAAAGACAGATTAGATACAGCTATTTTGTAGGAGTTGTTCATTGTTTGCAGGAGACTGTGCTCATGACCTTGAATATAGCAGACAGGAGATAAGCCAACTCCCCCCTGGGGAGTATTCCTGTGTGAAAATGAGAGACTGTAGTAACATCTGTGTGAAGGGAGCATGAGTGGTTAAAACCTTTTTGGGTGTAGTTTTCTGTAATACGTGATTTTTGCTATATAGATATGGACTTGTAACAATAAAGCAGAGGTAATTGTACACGCAAACCTTGCAGTGTCTTTAATTCTCTCTAGCTGATGAGCTCATTAATTATAAACTGACACTTACAGGTGAACAATCTGAATTAGATTCGACACAAGGATCTGAAGACACGTGTACTGTTGAATTCAGGGGTAGGTCTGTTGTACTCTAATACACAAGACACTCTGTGATACGTCCAAGCTTATGTGGATTATAAATTCGTAAAAAAACGCACATAAAAAAAAATGATATATAACTAATTAATGTCACCAGATAAAAATAAAGGCATCATTGATTAAACAGGTAAAAAAAAAAAGGGGGGGGGGTATTTTTTTCTCATGAAATACATTTATTAGTATGTTATTAATGTCTACTGAACATAAAATACAGTTTTACAGTTGCTCCTGATTGCAAACACATGTTATATCATACATAGGAGACTGTCATCACTACCGCTCAGGACTTAGATTAGCCCTGTAGCTGGAGCAAGAGATACGGCAGAACAAGTAACTTTGAGATACTCAGCGCTTGACTTGGACGTTGCTGCGTGCGCTTGAGTTTGGCACGTCCCTACTGTACACTGACTACAGCAAAACGCCCATTCCCTGCCCACTCCCTGAAATCGTAGGCTGAAGTAAGTGCCCTTTGTATTAGAAGGCGGATGGGACAGGGCTTCGCTTACTGGCGTATGCCCTGGTTCTGGGTATGCACAGAGTGATTTAGCGTACGATACGCTTAAAATCGGCAGATACGTGTCTTGATGAATCAGGCCCAAAGTATTTGTATTCTTCACACAAAAGCATCCCCAGCTCATTCCACGTTTCATCATTTAACAAAAAGTAATTTGTTATCTATTCTATATATTATATGTTATTCGTCTCCACAACCACTCATTAGCAAGTTAATATTTGTTAGCAACAGCTGTTGTAATAGGACACTATATTCTGCTCAACCTGTATTATAACAGGAAACCAGAGTCGTCTTCACCAGTATTATAAGAGGAGGCCACAGTCTGCTCCACATGTACTATAACTACAACACACTGAATCTGCTCCACCTGTATAAGAGGAAACCTTTTCTACGTGTATTATAATAGCATGACACTAGAGTCTGCTCCAACTGTATTATAACAAAACACCATAGTCTGCTCTAAATTAAATAATATAAATGACACCAGATTATGTTCCAACACGAGGCTGAAGTTAGCTTTTTATTCAGAAAACGTTATATGGGTTAGGGCATGAAATCAGGTGACACAGTCACCATATTTTATAATTTTGACTCATTAGCTGTAGTTTTGCAAGGGTTAAATCCCATTGGACCAGACAAAAAGCAAGTGGTTTGTATGTACCTGACCCACCCTCTGTTGGTTCACACTATCACGTGTTTGGCCTAATGGGATTTAACCCTTGCAAAACTACAGTTAATGATTCAAAATGATAAAAAATAATGACTGTGCCCACTTTGCCACCTGATTTCACGCCCTAACCCATGGATGGACCAGGATAAATACAATTGCAATTTGTGTAAGGGACATCCGTTAGTGTCAATCTAATGTTATATCAGTGATCCAACTTTATTTAATCCTTTAAATATAAAGTTTTCTGAATAAGAAGCTGGAACATGAATAAGAAGCTTCAGTCTCGTTGTTCTAACTGTGTTATAATAACAGGGCAGCAGTCAGCACACACGTATTATAGTACATATATAGTACAGGACGCCACAGTCTGCTCCACATGTACTATAACAACAAGACACCACAGTCTGCTCCACATGTACTATAACAACAAGACGCCACAGTCTGCTCCACATGTACTATAACAACAAGACGCCACAGTCTGCTCCACATGTACTATAACAACAAGACGCCACAGTCTGCTCCACATGTACTATAACAACAAGACACCACAGTCTGCTCCACATGTACTATAAAAACAAGACACCACAGTCTGCTCCACATGTACTATAACAACAAGACACCACGGTCTGCTCCACATGTACTATAACAACAAGACACCACAGTCCGCTCCACATGTACTATAACAACAAGACACCACAGTCTGCTCCACATGTACTATAACAAGACACCACAGTCTGCTCCACATGTACTATAACAAGACACCACAGTCTGCTCCACATGTACTATAACAACAAGACACCACAGTCTGCTCCACATGTACTATAACAACAAGACACCACAGTCTGCTCCACATGTACTATAACAACAAGACACCACAGTCTGCTTCACATGTACTATAACAAGACGCCACAGTCTGCTCCACATGTACTATAACAACAAGACACCACAGTCTGCTTCACATGTACTATAACAAGATGCCACAGTCTGCTCCACATGTACTATAACAACAAGACACCACAGTCTGCTTCACATGTACTATAACAAGACACCACAGTCTGCTTCACATGTACTATAACAACAAGACGCCACAGTCTGCTCCACATGTACTATAACAACAAGACGCCACAGTCTGCTCCACATGTACTATAACAACAAGACGCCACAGTCTGCTCCACATGTACTATAACAACAAGACGCCACAGTCTGCTCCACATGTACTATAACAACAAGACACCACAGTCTGCTCCACATGTACTATAAAAACAAGACACCACAGTCTGCTCCACATGTACTATAACAACAAGACACCACAGTCTGCTCCACATGTACTATAACAAGACACCACAGTCTGCTCCACATGTACTATAACAACAAGACACCACAGTCTGCTCCACATGTACTATAACAACAAGACACCACAGTCTGCTCCACATGTACTATAACAACAAGACACCACAGTCTGCTTCACATGTACTATAACAAGACGCCACAGTCTGCTCCACATGTACTATAACAACAAGACACCAGTCTGCTTCACATGTACTATAACAAGATGCCACAGTCTGCTCCACATGTACTATAACAACAAGACACCACAGTCTGCTTCACATGTACTATAACAAGACACCACAGTCTGCTCCACATGTACTATAACAACAAGACACCACAGTCTGCTCCACATGTACTATAACAACAAGACACCGCAGTCTGCTCCACATGCACTATAACAACAAGACGCCACAGTCTGCTCCACATGCACTATAACAACAAGACACCAGTCTGCTCCACATGCACTATAACAACAAGACACCACAGTCTGCTCCACATGCACTATAACAACAAGACGCCACAGTCTGCTCCACATGCACTATAACAACAAGACACCAGTCTGCTCCACATGCACTATAACAACAAGACACCACAGTCTGCTCCACATGTACTATAACAACAAGACACCACAGTCTGCTCCACATGTACTATAACAACAAGACACCACAGTCTGCTCCACATGCACTATAACAACAAGACACCACAGTCTGCTCCACATGTACTATAACAACAAGACCCCACAGTCTGCTCCACATGTACTATAACAACAAGACACCACAGTCTGCTCCACATGTACTATAACAACAAGACGCCACAGTCTGCTCCACATGTACTATAACAACAAGACACCACAGTCTGCTCCACATGTACTATAACAAGACACCACAGTCTGCTCCACATGTACTATAACAACAAGACACCACAGTCTGCTCCACATGTACTATAACAAGACACCACAGTCTGCTCCACATGTACTATAACAACAAGACACCACAGTCTGCTCCACATGTACTATAACAACAAGACACCACAGTCTGCTCCACATGTACTATAACAACAAGACACCACAGTCTGCTCCACATGTACTATAACAACAAGACGCCACAGTCTGCTCCACATGTACTATAAAAACAAGACACCACGGTCTGCTCCACATGTACTATAACAACAAGACACCACGGTCCGCTCCACATGTACTATAACAACAAGACACCACAGTCCGCTCCACATGTACTATAACAACAAGACACCACAGTCTGCTCCACATGTACTATAACAAGACACCACAGTCTGCTCCACATGTACTATAACAAGACACCACAGTCTGCTCCACATGTACTATAACAACAAGACACCACAGTCTGCTCCACATGTACTATAACAACAAGACACCACAGTCTGCTTCACATGTACTATAACAAGACGCCACAGTCTGCTCCACATGTACTATAACAACAAGACACCACAGTCTGCTTCACATGTACTATAACAAGATGCCACAGTCTGCTCCACATGTACTATAACAACAAGACACCACAGTCTGCTTCACATGTACTATAACAAGACACCACAGTCTGCTTCACATGTACTATAACAACAAGACGCCACAGTCTGCTCCACATGCACTATAACAACAAGACACCACAGTCTGCTCCACATGTACTATAACAACAAGACCCCACAGTCTGCTCCACATGTACTATAACAACAAGACACCACAGTCTGCTCCACATGTACTATAACAACAAGACGCCACAGTCTGCTCCACATGTACTATAACAACAAGACACCACAGTCTGCTCCACATGTACTATAACAACAAGACACCACAGTCTGCTCCACATGTACTATAACAACAAGACACCACAGTCTGCTCCACATGTACTATAACAACAAGACACCACAGTCTGCTCCACATGTACTATAACAACAAGACACCACAGTCTGCTCCACATGTACTATAACAACAAGACACCACAGTCTGCTCCACATGTACTATAACAACAAGACACCACAGTCTGCTCCACATGTACTATAACAACAAGACACCACAGTCTGCTCCACATGTACTATAACAACAAGACACCACAGTCTGCTCCACATGTACTATAACAACAAGACACCACAGTCTGCTCCACATGCACTATAACAACAAGAAACCACAGTCTGCTCCACATGTACTATAACAACAAGAAACCACAGTCTGCTCCCCCTGTATAATAATAAATATCATCACCTGCTATCAGACAACGCAATTTCTCCGCTCTTCTTCCTCCTAATCTACGTTGACCCGGAAGATACAATAGAATAAAAAAACAAACTTCCGGTGTTTGGAACGCAGACGGTGATCCAATGGGCCGCACGTACCGGAACTTGGGTAGAACGCACATACCGGAAGTCGGGTGGACCGCAAAACCCGAAAGTCGGTGGAACGCAAAGGCCGTACGTGTGTAACTTTGGATGAGAACAGGCAGTGACTGGCAGATATAGTATGATAGTCTTCTATATCCTCCTAAGAGCCGTATAATATCCCCTTAACATTCTCATAATGCCAACCTTCTTATTCTTATAGTGCCCACATTCATATCCTCATAGTACCCACATCATATCCTCATAGTGCCCGCATCATATCCTCATAGTGCCCGCATCATATCCTCATAGTGCCCACATACATATCCTCATAGTGCCCGCATCATATCCTCATAGTGCCCACCTTCATATCCTCATAGTGCCCCTTTCACATTCTTATAGTGCCCACATCATATCCTCATAGTGCCAACAAAGAACAATAAATTGAAGGAATTGGGCATCTGGTAAGGGCATAGTCTGTATATGATATGGAGGGAAGAGTGTATGTGGGTGTTCCATTTGCACAATGTCAGCTGGAAATATGTGATCTGTTATTTCACTTTTGCCTTTGGTGGTCTGACAAACACTTTCATATATTGTGCTGTTTCCTGGAATTCAACATTGTCATGTATACTTCTACCTACCAGGTGGCCTTAACCCCTTCAGTGCTAAGGACAAATCCCATTCGTCCTTGGCACTGAGGGAGTAATAAAATATTTTATTTACAAGCCCCCCCACAGGCATTTACTACTTGTGGTGCTAGGGAAGGCACAAGAATCTACCACATCCTGGCTTCACTCAGAGTCCCCACTTACAAAGGATGTGGCCGCTTAGTAGTTGTTTTTTGGTGATCACATGTGATGTGGGGGTTGTATTGGCCAGATCTCTCCCAATTTTAAAAATGGGCTACACATATTGTTTCTACACATCTTATGCATTTCATTGAAGACCATACAAACTAAACAAAAAATGTCCAAAACATAATTTGCAAGTGCAGATTTTATTATGAAAACATGTCCATGGTACCATGCTTTTTGTTGTTTTGGAAAGGTAGATTGATTTCAATGGAATAACCAAGTATTTCTTGGTGGTGTTTAGAAAAAACACACATTTGTTTTGTTCCCAGTGGAACGTATTTTCAAATAATACCAGTGATTTATTGAGTGAATAGAAGAAACTACTAGCAATAAAACAAACAACAATTAAGTGATTAATTGTATATATTTAGCCTCAGTTGTTTAAACAGTGATCACAGTCCAGGGAGCCCCTCTGTCATCGACACCTGAACTCATTATGGAGCAGTAGTCTGGACACCGTCACTTCTGGTCCCAGGATGAGGCTGCTTTGTTCTTGTTAAGCTCATTCATATATAGAAATTGTCTGGACAGTGGCTCCTGGACTGTGACCATATAAGGCAATAATATAAACATACATATATAATTCACTTAGCCAGAGCCATAACCAGGCAGGTGTGGGAGGTGCCGTCGCGCAGGGCGCAGTCCCAAGGGGGCGCAGTGGCCGACTGCACCTGCCCCTGAGGAGACTGAAAAAAAATAACAGACCTCAGAAATAGACTACCGGCCGCACGGCGCATCCAAAATCGCGGCCGGCACCTGGCTCCTCCCCCTTCGGAACTCTGCCCTCTGCGTCTGATGTCATGACGTTGCTAGGCAGCAGAGGAACAGAGAGGAGCCAGGCAGCGACGGCTGGACAGGATGAAAGACAAAAAAGGTAAGCTTCAAAAGAGGGAAAGGGGGATGTATGCTGCTATTAGGGAGGAGGGGCATGTATGCTGCTATTAGGGAGGGGGGATTTGTGCTCCTATTATGGAGGGGGGGTGTGCTGCTATTATATAGGGGGGGGTGTGTGTGCTGCATGCTGCTATGCTTAATGAGGGAAAGGGGGTTATGCTGCCACAATGTGTCAGGGAAGGGGAATGTATTAATATAATGTGTGATATGAGGGTAGGGAGGTTGGGTGTCTTAGTACATGGGTGGGAGGTAGGCTATTAATTTAATGGTGACGTTTGGGTGGGGGCTAATTATTTAATAGATAATATTTTATTTGTGGGCTGCTGGTGGGTCAATTTAATTTATTGATGGGGCTTTTTAAATAAATGGTGGGGTCTATTAATTTAAGGTGAGGAGACCGGACCTTTAATCTAACGCTGAGGTGGTTTGGGGCTATTAATTAACTGTGGGTCTGAGTTTGATGAGGAGAGCTATATATTAAATGTGAATATAAATTATTTATTTCCGGGGATGGTTGTATGAAATGGTTATATTTATTAAATGTAAATGCTATTTAATTTATTGCTGGGGCTTGGAGGGAAGCAAATATGTTTATTTATTAAATAGGAATAATATCATTTTAATGTTGGGGCTAATTATTAGTTTTCTAAATTTCATGCACCAATTGTTTTTCAAAATAGGGCCCCCAAAATTCCAGGATCCAGATATTTCCTCTGCACTGAGGCCATGTTGTGCCGTCCCTGGACATCGTATGGTGAGTAATTTTTCAGAAACTACAGTTACACACACTGAGCACGCACACACAGGTACAGATACTGGGCATACATGCACTGGTACATACACTGGACACACACACACAGGGACAGACACTCTGGGCTCACACATTTACAGTCTTTTGATGAGACTGAAGAAGATAATGAGGGGGTTTAATGAATATGAATGAAATTAATTTATGACGTGGGGATTAATGATTAAACTGGATGAGGGAGTTAATGTTGATAGGGGTTTTATGATGATCCTGGAGTTAACAATTTTGAAGAGGGGTTCATTCATGATTAGGGGTTGGTATTGTGAGGCAGTCACTAAAATGCTCTTTGTATTATATGGGGTCACTAGGATGGTATCTGTATTGCAGTCACAAGAATGCTCTCTGTATTGTATGACGGTCATAGGAATGCTCTCTGTATAGTATGACGGTCATAGGAATGCTCTCTGTATAGTATGGCGGTCATAGGAATGCTCTCTGTATAGAATGGCGGTCATAGGAATGCTCTCTGTATAGAATGGCGGTCATAGGAATGCTCTCTGTATAGTATGGCGGTCATAGGAATGCTCTCTGTATAGTATGGCGGTCATAGGAATGCTTTCTGTATGGTATGGCGGTCATAGGAATGCTCCCTGTATTGTATGGTGGTCACAGGAATGCTCTCTGTATAGTATGGCGGTCATAGGAATGCTCTCTGTATGGTATGGTGGTCATAGGAATGCTTTCTGTATGGTATGGAGGTCACAGGAATGCTCCCTGTATTGTATGGTGGTCACAGGAATGCTCTCTGTATAGTATGGCGGTCACAGGAATGCTCTCTGTATAGTATGGCGGTCATAGGAATGCTCTCTGTATAGTATGGCGGTCACAGGAATGCTCTCTGTATAGTATGGAGGTCACAGGAATGCTCTCTGTATAGTATGGCGGTCATAGGAATGCTCTCTGTATGGTATGGCGGTCACAGGAATGCTCTCTGTATAGTATGGCGGTCATAGGAATGCTCTCTGTATGGTATGGCGGTCATAGGAATGCTCTCTGTATAGTATGGCGGTCATAGGAGTGCTCTCTGTATAGTATGGCGGTCATAGGAATGCTCTCTGTATAGTATGGAAGTCACAGGAATGCTCCCTGTATTGTATGGTGGTCATAGGAATGCTTTCTGTATAGTATGGTGGTCATAGGAATGCTCTCTGTATAGTATGGCGGTCACAGGAATGCTCTCCGTATAGTATGGAGGTCACAGGAATGCTCTCTGTATAGTATGGAGGTCACAGGAATGCTCTCTGTATAGTATGGTGGTCACAGGAATGCTCTCTGTATTGTATGGCGGACACTAGGAGGCTCTTTATATTGTATGTGTGTGTGTACATGTGTGTGTATATATATATATATATATTATTCATTTCGTGTGATGGTGATAAGGGGGCACAATGTGATAAAGATGGCTCCATGGCACGGTGTGATAAAGGAGAAACTGTGATGGAGGGCACAGTGGGATGAAGGGGCAGTGTGATACAGATGGTACCGTTACAATTATGTTTCAATTTGTTTCAGTGAGTTTTATTTCAAAAACCAATTAATTTTTTATACATCTAGCATGTGATAGCTGCATTTAAAGTACTTTGATTCTATGGAGGCTTATTACATAAAGATCCTTACAAAGCCAGACGGTGAAGAATAGGGAGGGAGGGGGTTTCAGTGCGGTCTAGAACTTGTAAAGAGCTAGCCACGCCCCCACAGTAGGTTGACCACACCCACTCGACGATTGTCACTCACACTTAGTTGGGGGGCACCGGTGCCGTCTCACCCAGGACACTAAAATGTCTAGTTACGGCACTGCACTTACCACAGCATGGTTACATCATCCAAGTAGAAACAATATAATATACATGGCATTATAGGTACATGATCACATAAAAAGCACAATATCTTAATCACCCTTACAATCCGCTCTTGCTTTTTAGTGATCTAAACACCATTATGAGTCCTGTTGTGTTAATTGGTAATATATTTGCTGTTTTGGAACAACATTTGTCAAGAAAGAAGGAAATGAATTTGATGATAACCAAAATTACTACCACTATGTCTATGATGTATAGAACACTATGCAATATTTCTCCAAACCATCCCATCATTCCAATAAACCAATTGGAAGGCTATAACCAGCTGAACCAACTACCATCTAGATCTTGTTCAGGCTGCTTAAATTTCTCTTTAAATTCTTCTTTTAATTGTTTAACTTTGAGTACATGTCCTGCAATTAAATCAGATAAAGTATCAGAGATATAGCTACAGCCGGCAGGGCCTACTATTGACATTACCCCCCTCGTGCTGCTGTTAGGTAGTTCAGTACCAAACTGTGCTGGATTAACAACTTTGCATGAAATCGCAGTGTCACTTAAATCCTGTATGATGTCCACGATCTCATCCGTTACATTATCAAATAACTTGGCAACAGCTTCTAACAGATGCATATTGTTCACAGAACCCCCACATATTGACAGAGTATTCCAGCTTGCTATTACCAATGCTGATAAATTAAATCATGACTGTGTTGTCTGTTAACAGCTCTTTTTTTGCATCATATGGTGTGACACTGCTCTTACATCAGTGGAGTCTTGTATCCAAGGAGCAGTGGACAGTAGAGCTAAATTACAAGTACCTGTACCTCCTTTAGGTAAGAACTTGTATGCCTGATGGCCCCACACATAATAAACCCTCTGGATAGCTTATATTGTCCTCTATTTACTATATCTTGTGTATAACATTGGTGTCCAGTATTAAAGTAATTCTATAGTTTTAAAATAAGCATTGCCCAATCAATTGTATGTGTTTCGAATGCACAAAGTGATTTATTGTAGCAGATGTAAATAGTCAACAATTCAATACATTATTATATTATGATAAAGTACAGTACAGCCAATACCAAAAGATAAGTACATACCAATGCTATCTCATGCGCTCGCTGCGCACCCACGGGACCCGGTGGACAGTATATCTGTTAGAATACTGTGTCAGAGTTGACTGAGGCTGGGTGTGCAGCTATGCTCATATATACACATTCAGTGTTACAGAGAACAATAGAGATGACGTAGTTTGTTTCTATAGGTCCAGACGTTGGGTGGCTCCAGGGTAAACAGGTCATAGGCTGATTCAATCTAAGGAATTCAAAGGTGGGGAGTTGTCTCTCCAGGGGGTCTGCTCCTTTCATAGCCAGCATCATATAAAAGGTTTATTCTCTAATATCAATAACTAAAGTATGCAATGTGCGATCTTTTCGCCGACTGCACCGGACAGCTGATGATGATTAGGGGATCAATATGATATCAGGCATGACACCTTTCCTATAACCTAAACCTTTAATAACACTAAAATGTACATATAATCATATTATATATATATATATATATATAGACTAATAATAAACCAAATATTATCTGCTCATAAATTACAGTGTAACGAAACCAATATGAATATGAATAAATAACTAAATGTTGTAATGAGAGTGTGTTCGTGCGTATTTTACCGTGCGATCGCACCACGCCACGTGTTACAAGGCGTACGGATCGCAATCGCACGGCAAAACAATATTAAACCAATATACTTTCGTTCATCCAATTATACGACTTTGACACCAGCCAGGAATGTCTTAGTCGATGCCCTGACAAAGTTTTAAGCGTCTCCAGATGCTTTAATCAATGTTTCTGCTATCAAAGTTGCACTGGTCATCTATGGTTCCAAAACTGTGCACCTGGGCTCCCTGGGGTGCCTCAGCGATCTCACAGGGGTGCCTCGGCCAGTGGTGAGCAAGGCGGGGGACTACTTGGTAATTATTTTGGCTTAGGGGTGCCTTGAAAAAATTATGGAGACCCTAAGAGTGCTTTGAACTGAAAAAGTTTGGGATCTGCTGGTCCAATACATATGCAGCTCTAACATACTTGCCTATAATATACCAGCATTTGCCGTGATTGAATATTGGAATGATGACTGCACAGTATAAGAACGCACTGACAGGTTCAGGTTACTTCTCTCTCTCGTTTAGACATTTTTCTAAATGCTGTAAATTGAGGATAGATTAGTGACAGAGAACATCTATAGTTATCAGACTAATCACCATAAAGGTTACATCATCAAATATTTGGATTAAATTATCACGGAACAACCGTTGGGCCAATCAGCATACAGACAGGTATCACAGCAACCCTCCCTGACGTCACGAAGTTCTCGAGTGACGTAAAGATTTAGGTAATGCACATGAGCCAACAAATAAAGATTGGTGAGTCCTGTTGAGGGCCTGTCTTCCTCCCAATACTGACATACAAAAGTTTATTAAGGATTGTATGTTGGAGGAAGAGAAGTCCTTAACAGATGATGATGTGGGCAGCACGGTGGCGTAGTGGTTAGCGTTGGGGTCATGAGTTCAATTCCCAACCATGGCCTTATCTGTAAGGAGTTTGTATGTTCTCCCCGTGTTTGCGCGGGTTTCCTCCGGGTGCTCCGGTTTCCTCCCACACTCCAAAAACATACTGGTAGGTTAATTGGTGCAAACAAATTGACCCTAGTCCTTGTCTGTCTGTGTGTCTGTCTGTATCTGTGTGTGTTAGGGAATTTAGTCTGTAAGCCCCGATGGGGTAGGGACTGCTGTGAGTAAGTTCTCTGTACAGCGCTGCGGAATTAGTGGCGCTATATAAATAAATGGTGATGATGATGATTGGGGAAAGGGAGTGGATTAGGTCTTATACATTACAGACAGGGACAGATGTACCTTATTCCAGACAAACATATGTTTGCATAATTACTTAATTACAATTCAGAGATAGAGTATATATTACGGCATAATGAAGGACTGATTCACCCTTGAGAAAGTCTCCTCTGAGATGAAATGCGTTGGAACACCTTTCTGACCATCCTTCACTCTGTACACAGGAAGTGGCGTGACGTGCATCCCAGTGGTACGCACACAGACCGCAAACTCATTTAACCACTCAGGAGACACTGCCGTTTGGGAAACATCTTTACGCTACGGTGAACTTGTCCGTTAGATCCTGCACACCTCTTCTGATCACTGCCTTCTCTCTATTGTGACTTTTTAACGCTACGTACTCCTTGCACTGTATGGTCTGTGATTGATAATATTAGTACCTACCTGCAGTTACTGGTCGAGTCTGGAACCCTCATCCTTTCTCCTTGTGTCCAGTTGCTTTTTGTACTTATCCAGGGTGCAATTTTTTTTTCCTTTTTTATGAATCATTAAAGTGAGTTTTTTCCATATATTGCCTCAATCCATTCCTAATGCAGCTTATTTTTGTGTTTGACTTAGTTGGGGGGTGTATATTTACACATAATTATACACGTATATTTTTACTTTGAACTCCCTGATACATGTCTCTATTTGTTTGAGGTATATGCATCCCTGGACTGTGGTCTCCATGAGAAGCTGAAAGAGACATTTCGATTGATTTTGTGATCTTTTTCAAGGACTTTTTATCAAGTTGTTTTTTGGGTCATCTAATATCATTTACTTCAGGACTTTGTGGACAATATTTGGACATACATCATCCTCTTCTTTCCTCTCTGGTTGATTTTGTGTTTTTTGGGCACATATTGCTTATGCATATTCCCTTGCAACCCACTTCATAAGGTCTTTGACACACCCTGACCTCACCCCCCCTTTTTTTCACTTGGGCATATTCATTGTATATGTATAACCATTATCTTATAACATTTACTCACTTGTATACAAGAACATATATTATTATTATTATTAGTATGATTTAACTTCTGTCCTTTATCCATACTGGCACAATTTCAGAATATTACTGTTTTTCTTTAGAGAATATTTAATTTTTATTTTATATAATTTCTTACATTACATTTGATGTTTTCCATTATCATTACTGCGACGCAATTGGGACATCTTTATTTATTTAACTGCTCAAGGAGGGATATCTTGGTGCCACTGCTGCTGCGGCAATATTGTTTAGACAGGGCTTGAGCACAGTGTGCATAAGCCATTCATCCATAGTTTGTTATATGTATTGTATTAATTTTAATTTATAGAACGTTTAAGATTGTAATCAGTTTTTTTATAAAATGTGGAAATAAATAGTTAAGGCTTAGCCTTTAAGGGTAAATTACCAATCACTTGCATAAGTCAGAGAGTGGAATGTGATGTAAAGGGTTAACACAATGGTGAATGACTCATACAAGCCCCACCCTGTTCTATAGATAACTTTAATACAATGACCACTGTTAGTACATTTCTATATGTTCAGTAAAAAAATAAAAACTGGTTGTAACTAGTCTGAAGGGGTGAGAAGAGGGTAGTTGGATTTAAAGTGTTATTAAGCAGCCAACACCTCAGCTAGCTTTACCTTCAATTGGAACATTGTCAAAAAAGCTGTGTCCAACAATTGTTGTCTGTCAGTCATTGTAAACTCACACCAGAACATAAAAGTTAATGTCCATCCTGTGGTAACCTATTCTGTACGGAAAGTGCTGGCTGTGCGGCAGGAGTCCTCACACAATGACATGGTGAGAGTAACAGACCTGTAACCTACTACACTTCTAATAGAGAAGAGTGAAGATGTAGTATTGAATTATGAATTTATGCTCCACATACCTCATGCAATGTCTGCATTCTGAAATTTGTCTCAAACAAGGCATGTCTCATTTGTTAGATACACCAAGTAGGATGTTGCCGTCAAGGCACCAGCAAACATCACTATCAAAAGATGTAACACACTCAATCTGACAAATTTGTGAGAGAAGGAAAATTTAGAAGAAATTAATTTTGATGATTGTGCAGCTACGCATAACTGTATGGAATATTTAAATCTAACATTCAGGGTGAGACCTGACATCAGCCACATTTTTTAAGTTGATGCTTACTTAATATTTTACACTGAAGGGAGCCGTCACAGACAGTGACAGGAGACTCGTGCACCGGACATTCTGAAGTAGATTATTATTATTATTAATTTTTATTTATAGGGCGCCACAAAGTATCCGTAGCGCTGTACAAGGACAAACAATGGCACAGTACAAGGTGAAACAGCACAGTACAAGTAACAGTAAGCACTATAACTCTGGAGGCTCAGGCACAGCAAGAAAGAGAGGGAGGGAGGGGAAAAGTGAGTACAGGCAGGTAACTATGGCCCAAGAGGGTGGGCACGGATGACAGGTTGAGAGTCACTGAGGGGTGCGGAGAGAAGCGAGAGGAGACAGAGGGCAGAGGGACTGAGAGGAGGTGAGCTGAGTAGCTGGAGAGCGCAGTTAAAAGTGATGGAAACAGAAGGTAGGAGAGCCCTGCTCAAAGGAGCGAACAATCTAAAGGGAGGGGAAGACAGACAGACACATGGATGAGACGGAGAGACGGGAGGAAGGGGGAGAAGGGAAGAAGGGATGAGAAAGAGAGGTAGCCGACCGGTGGGAGTTTAGGCATGAGACTGGAAGGCTTTAAGGAAAAGATGGGTTTTTAATGTTCGTTTGAAAGAGGACAGATTAGGGGAAGTTCTGATGGAGCGGGGGAGCTTGTTCCAATGGAGGGGAGCAGCGCGGGAGAAGTCTTGGATACGTGCGTGAGAGGAGGTAATCAGAGGGGAAGAGAGGCGACGATCGTTGGACGATCGCAGTGAGCGGGAGGGAGTGTGAATAGAGATAAGGTTAGAGATGTAGGGAGCAGTGGAGTTAGCAAGGGCCTTGTAAGTCAGAGTGAGGAGCTTGAAAAGGATTCTGTAGGGGAAGGGGAGCCAGTGAAGGGCTTGGTAGAGTGGGGATACAGAGGTGGAACGGCGAGAGAGGAAAATAAGCCTGCACTTCAGAAGCCAAATGATTAGGACCGCCACATTCGTCTCAATTAGCAGAAATAATAGCACTTGAAAAAGCCTGTAAATTAGCTGAAGGGAAATCCGTAAACATCTACTTTAATACCAGGTACACCTTTGGGGTCGTCCATGACTTTGAGGCTCTGTGGTGCCTTAAAATTTTCTTGACCGCAGCAAGCAGCAACCACACGCACAACACATACAAAGACTACTGACAGACATACCGTTACTGCGGGTGGTAGCTGTCATCAGATGTTAAGCAAACACACAACACTGGTCCAGTCTCTAAGGGCAACAGATGAGCAGATGAGGCTGCAAAGAGAGTGGCTGCTTCACCTGTGATTCAAAACAAGGAGCCTGACACTGATAACAATTCAAAGAAATTGCTGGTATTTCAAGCTCTCAGCACAAAAACTAATCCGAATGCAAGAAATTTGTTTCCAAAAGAAAAAGGCCCTCTGGAAGTTGAAGGGACGTGGAAGGGGTTATGTGGAGATAAAACGGGTAGGCCAGTATCTCTAAAAGCATACTTTCCGAGTTAAGCAGAAATGGCGCACGGGTTGACGCATTTGGGTAAATAAGGAATGCGCATTATAGTTAACACGTACTGGTATGCTCCTGACTTTTCCTCCCATCTCCCATGCTGATGAGAAAGCTATTTCACGCCTTACCTGTCTGAGAAAGAACACCGGGAAGGCTATACCAACCGAACCGTTACACATCCCTCCAATAGCTGGCCCTTTCCCGATAATTCAGATTGATTTCATATGGTATCCTCCTCATATGAATTTAAAGTACATGTTGGTATGCATTGATGTTTTCTAACTAGGTAGAGGCCTATCCAGCCACAACTAATACTGCTGTTTTTACTGCTAAAATTTTTGCATCCTTCAAATTAACAGAGAGAGACAATTGGATCCATTATACTCAACAATCTGGAAGAGGTTTGGGACAAAGCAAATTCGATAAAACAGCTCCATCACTCGTGAGCCTATTTCAAGAGATTTGAATAGCAGTGAGAGTAGATTGAGCCAAAAAAAGGACTGACTTTATCACTCTACCATGGAGCATCACATTTTTTCTCTTTCCTTTTTCGCAGTACCCAGTATTTTTGAGGTCATGTCATGCCCATGGAGTTCGGTTCTGAGGATTGGATTGATGATGGGGAGATGGAGGATGAATTGGTAGTTCACTCGGTTTGGCACCACGCTCTACTCAACTCAGGGGTCAATAAACGATCTGCTCACACTGGAGTTTGAAGCAATGTGAGGGGGTATTTTTTGAAGTGTACTGCATTTGTAAATATTGTGGCCCCCTAATAGAAGGTGCATCCAACGGTGTCAGTCTAACAGTAGCCTAGATTTTGAGAGACACCCGTCAAATCACTATCATGTTTTACTGGGAGGCATTTTAAAATCAGAGGAATTGCTGGGTGTGCTCCCATGTACCTCAGTGACAAGACAATGTAGGATTAGTCCCCATTCCATTAAATGTCTCTGAGGTTCTTGACTTACGGGAGGGAAGACCAACAGATGGAAACTATAATGTTACCAAGTCCCCTAATTTCAAACTTTGCCAATACCCAGTGGACAGGTCTTTGATATGTATAAATGTCACCAAACACTAAGAAACCTGCATATTAAGAAGTAGCGTGGCTCAATCAGACAATGCCCTACTCCAGGAGGGTTGATGGGAAACCAAATGATATCAGGATACATGTGTAAGTCTAGAAAAGCGTCAGTTGGTAAAATGCAAACTGGATTCTGTCAAGGGCCTATCCAGACCAATACTTGTTTTGAAAAGATGGGGACTCTAGGCTTGGGTATATTTACTAGAACTTTATGTAGCACTATTCAAAAAATTGACCCTAGTCTCTCCCTCTCTCTGTCTGTCTGTGTGTGAGTGTGTGTGTCTATAGTAGGGATTTTAGACTGTAAGCTCCAATGGGGCAGGGACTGATGTGAATGAGTTCTCTGTACAGCGCTGCGGAATTAGTGGTGCTATATAAATAAATGATGATGATGATGGTTACTCTGTATCCTATATTCTCCAAAGGATGTTTATTATGTCTGTGAGCAATATGCCTATAAATGGTAATTTCCAAAAACCAAGGGAGTATGTTTCATAGGAAGAATAGTCCCCAAGATCATGAAAAGATGCTTAGTATTCACAGCTCTACCCCACCTTCATATGTACACATACAGTACAAACACAGATTTATAAGAAGCATTGTACCCTGGGAGGAACCCCTAACTACAAAATTTAATATCAGAGACTACAGGATTTCAGTTTCTGGTAGCAATGGACATAACCTGCAATGGACATGACCTGGATTGCCTGGTGAACCCTGAATTTTAATTATATACATGCTCTGGCAGGACTGATAACCTAACCCAAATGTATGATGACAGTTCAGGTATAGGGGTAAGGAGCTGTAGGCCTATTAGAAAAAATTAGTACAACAGAGAAAGGTTTTCAACTATTTCACAGCTGTCTTTGGAGGATACTGTGCAACCTTAGTGTCACAAGATTAAAGCACTGGAAGTTATCTGCTGGTACTAGCACTGCTCTAGAGCGAGGTGTTGAGTCTAACGCACCTCCGGTCTTCACCGGAGACCCCCCAAGGAGATATGGAATTTGCTCTGGAAGATTCGCAGGTCACGGTCCTCAAACTAAGGCAACGGAGTGTAGAGGGTGGTCAGACAGGCCAGTTCGGTAACATTTAGACAGCTAGGATGCACCAGGGGAATTCAGAAGAATGGTTGTAGGCAAGTCTGGTTAATATGGTTCGGTCAGCACAGTTCACAGGGAGATCCAAGAGACTCTTTTGGTTCAGACCTTAGCATCTCCCGATTTTAGACCCTGCGCTTTAGGCTCTATTTTGTTAGCTTTAGCGTTACAACATTACCCTTATAAAGCCCATTATTTTGATAGTGGGTATTTAATTATGATATCTGTATATTAGACTTATGCTAGTAAGTTTGGGCTCTAATCCGTGAAGAAGTAGTGTATTAATGCTGAACCAATTTTAAATAATAGAATGCTCCTACTAGGGAAAGTCTGATCCTTAAAATACAATATGCATGACATTGATATTAAGTACGGATGGTTGCGATACCTACTTATAAACGGAGATCACTTTTTAGAGTGCCATATTAGCTGCCTTAACTCATTGTCTATATCACTCAGCTTGACAACGAGATAACTATTTATTAAAAGGGGAGACATCAATACTTAGTTACAGATACAAATGACTGGCATTTGAGAGGTTTTTAATATATATTAGATATACTCAATTTAACCAGTAGGATTCTGATATATCATCAAAGTCAAACAGCGGCACAGCCTAGCATTCATTTGCTAGTTTTAACAGTACATGATTTATTGGTTCAGAAATTATTTCATTTGTGGTTTTATTATTTCGCTAATTAACTTGATATGTAATATGATATGTAAGATTTAATAAACAAATAATTTATATATGTTCTTTGCCCCATTACACATATTCTTCTTCGTTTCTCTTGTTGGTATATAGATTCATGAGTGTCAGAGGCAGCAGGATCAAACACAGGAAGGCAATCAGAACCAGGGGTAATCAGGAGCAGAACAAGAACAAGCCGAAGTCTTACACTGGAAGTCAATACACAGGCAATAGGAAATAATGCTGGAGCTGGGGGACCCAATACTTTGACCTCCTTAACTAGCATCCAGTCGCCTAGCAACAGGACGCGCATGCGCACTGGGGCCGGCACGATAGCCGTAAGAGCTGCGTCTGGTTGCTAAGTAACCAATCGCGGCCGAGAGAACAGAAGGTAGCCATCCCTGAATGAAAAAGGGACGGCGCCTGACTCTTAGCAACAGTTTTTTGTAGGGTCTTGCAATTAAATCATTAACAATACTGATAATTGTGACAGGATGGACCGCCTAAGCCACCCCATCTGTTGTTGCTGGGAACCGGCTGGACTTACTTTGCCACCGTTCCCTTTCGTTATCTCAAATGCGCCCTTTTGCCTCAGTAAGAGGGGCTTACAAAGGATGCACTACTGGACTCCTATACCGGCATCCAGAACCGAGTATCTTCTAGGTAACTGACGCTGCTAGCGTATCTCGTTGTAAGAAGTCAGGAGTACCAGCCCAGGTACCCTTACAACAGATCAGGGTTGCTGTGGATGGATCCCTTCTGGCCTATCACACTGACCAGGGTTGCATGGGTAGCAGGCAGAGCGGTGGTACTGGAAAGCTTGGATCCAAACCTCAGAAACAACCGGTGAACGGATTACATTTTGTGTCTAATCTGCAGGTCACAGGAATACAGCAATATTGAAGATGCTTTCAAGCAGGTCTTTGAAGCAAGATGTTTATTTGCTCTCACTGCTTAAAGGTACCAGGTGATCACTCAAGTCAGATGAAATCAGAAGAACATTTCAGTGTACAAAACAGTGCTTTTTACACTGTATTGGACACAGGCTATTTTTAGAATCAGGATTCAATGTGTTTACAGAAACATGGATTTACATGCATTGCAAAGCCAACAATATTTAAACTTATCTATGAAATTCTAGAGATGCTGTGATGTCCTGCATCTGGTTTTCAGATGCACAGAATCTAGGAGCCAGTCGTAATTAAAAGTTCCTGCCTTCAATGTTGGACCTACACATATTAAAAGATCTAATTAGCAAGGGGCTCCTCTTCAGACAGTCCAGAATACACATTCCCAAAGAAAGGTACAAACCCCAAACAAGCCACTTCCCCACATCACAAAACACAACAGACTTCCATCCATAAAGGCTCATTGTATCAGCTATATACATCAGAAAAGGTTGCTTTAGAAAGGTTAAAACAGAAAAAACTAATTTTCTACCCTGGTCTCAGAAATAATGACTTCTAATCTCAAAATATACACAATATCAAAAATAAGTGCATGTGCAATTATTTAAATAAACGCCCTGTGGTTTTTCTTTTAAATAAATTTATACCAAAAGTTATTTATCGGTTATCCACTCACAATAACCCTAAAGAAATAATTGATCATAAAATGGATGGGAGTTTCGTAGAGATCATAAAGCTTCTCTTTCTGCAGTGGGGGAAAAATGAATAGGTTGGGTCTCAAGGTTAAATTCTGTAAGATGATTCTCAGGGTTTGGTGATTGGGTAAAAGAACTAGTGCCAGCTTTGGGTAAGCTCCTTATTCTTATATATAGTGTCCTGTTAATAATTTATAAAATTTACAGGTGTGTTCCTGGTGTGTTGAAGTGTGGAAAAAGAGTAACCATTGTAAACAATGAAAGTTATACCACTGACAGTACTGATGAGAGCTACCAACAAAGAAACAGGGTTCCTAATTATGATCCCACATTAGAGCGTATGATGCAATAGTTTATATAGACTATCAAATTTTGGGCTTTTAAAGATAAACTAAAACATTGTCACCGCTAATTTGGTCGTATTTAATTGCTTTATAGCGGCAAGATGTAACCGCAACGCTTGTTGTATTAATATCACTTTCATCATATTCCCATAGATACTCATTTTGCAATAGGATATGCATAGGCATTGCTAATGACAAGGCCTTCATCAAAGAGGTCTGAGGATAATCAGAAGTGCTCTCCCATTGGATTTGGTATTTACTCAAAAATAATCAATCCCAAGGCAATACGTAGACATTTGAAATACTTAAGATGTACCAATATTTTCTGAGTTTTTGTCCAGAGTCAACTCTAGTTTGATATGGCAAACATCCTCTATTGCCTCTCACTATTCTACAAGGCATTTGGTTAGTAGACAATTCTCATTGTCTGTGTTTGTGCTAAATTCACTAATTCACTAGTTCTTATCCTAAAATCAACATTCATCATCATCGACATTTATTTATACAACGCCAGCAAATTCCGTAGCGCTTTACAATTGGGAAGAAACATTAATAAGACAATACTGGGTAATACATACAGACAGAGAGGTAAGAGAACCCTGCTCGCAAGCTTACAATCTATAGGACAATGGAAGTTTGAAACACAAGGACATGTGCTACATCATATTGCACAATGGACCAGCTAGAATGCAAAGGTAAAAGTATTGAGTAGGCTGTGTGTGTGGCAATGTTGGTCAGAAGGTTGTTGTCTTGCGTTAGCTGTGTAGAGGATGGTAATAGGGTAATCTAGGGAAATTAAGATGGTGGTTGAGGAATATCATAACCTTGTCTGAAGAGGTGGGTTTTCAGTGAATGCTTGAAGGTTTGAAGACTAGAGGAAAGTCTTACTGTGCGAGGGAGGGAATTCCACAAAGTGGGTGCAGCCCGGAAAAAACCCTGTAACCGAGAATGGGAGGATGTGATGAGAGTGGAAGAGAGACGTAGATCTTGTGCAGAACGGAGGTGTCAAGTTGGGAGATATTTTGAGACAGGTGAGGAAATGTATGTCGGTGTAATTTTGTTGATGGCCTTATATGTTAGTAGAAGAATTTTATATTGGATTCATTGAAATACAGGCAGCCAATGTAGAGACTGACAGAGTGGCTCAGCAGAAGAATAACGGTTTGCAAGGAAAATCAATCTAGCCGCTGCGTGCAAAATAGATTGTAGGGGTTCAAGTCTGACTTTGGGAAGACCAGTAAGGAGGGAATTGCAATAGTCGATGCGGGAGATGATGAGTGCATGAATTAAGGTTTTTGCAGTGTCTTGTGTCAGATATGTGCATATTCTGGAAATGTTCTTTAGGTGTATGTCATATGATTTAGATAGAGTTGATGTGTGGAATAAACAACAGTTGTGAATCAAGGATTACACCTAGGCAACGAGCTTGCGAGGTGGGATTTATGGTCATGTTATCAACAGAAATAGAAATGTCAGGCAGGAAGCTTCTGTTTTTGGGTGGGAATATTAATTATTCGAAAGATTGAGTTTGAGTTGGCGAGAAGACATCCAAGATGAAATGGCAGAAAGACAGTCAGTAACGCAAGATAACACAGATGGTGAAAGATCAGGAGAGGAAAGATAGATTTGTGTATCATCCGCATAGAGATGATACTGAAATCCAAAGGAGCTTATTAGTTTTCCCAAGAGAAGTGGTGTAGATAGAGAATAGCAGAGGACCTAGGACTGAGCCTTGTGGAACTCCAACTGATAAAGGAAGCGGAGCAGAGGTGGATCCAGAGAAATTAACACTGAAAGAGCGATTAGATAGGTAGGATGAGAACCAGGATAGGACAGTGCCTTCAAGACGTAGGGATTGTAGCGTTTGTATGAGGAGAGAGTGATCAACAGTGTCAAATGCAGCAGAGAGATCCAGGAGAATTAGAAGAGAGCAATGGTTATTATTTTGTGCTGTGATCAAATCATTGACAACCTTGGTTAGCGCGGTCTCTGAGGGAGTGTTGAGAGCGAAAGCCTGACTGAAGAGGATCCAATAGGTTGTTTGCTGTAAGAAAGTGTGTGAAGCGAGTGTAGGCAATTCTCTCGAGAAGCTTGGAGGGGCATGGGAGCTGGGAGATAGGGTGGTAATTTACGAGAGAGTTAGGGTCAGAATTCTGTTTTTTTTTAAATGGGAGTAATCACTGCATGCTTGAATAGTGATGAAAAATACCAGTAGAAACAGATAGATTACAGATTTTAGTTAGAGGGGGAATGAGCACAGGAGACAGGGACATACCAATTTGTGAGGGATGGGATCAAGAGGACAGGAGGTAGAGTAGGAAGATGAGAAGAGAGTAGAAACGTCCTCTTCATTTGTGGGATCAAACGAAGAGAGAGTGTCAGAGGGTGCTACAAAGGAATTGAGCCGATTGCTTGTCAAGGGAGATGGTATCATTTCTAACAATGACCATTGTCTTTGTATAACCTGTGTACCTGAAACCTGAAGTGGCAATAATATAATTTATGACTCTCTCAATTAATATATTGTACTACTCTGACCCATTAGAAGGCAGAGTTTCCTGTTTGTAGTCGTTATAAATTCGCTCAGTTCTATCAAACCTTAGCACAAGCAAAGTTTTATTTTGGATTTCTCTGCTTGTGTTTTTAAGAAAACTTGCTTTATTTGACAGTATAACACTATACTACCTTCTACAAGCCTTTCCCTTCAGCTTGCACCTTACTACTCAGAGGATTGACCAGAAGTGTTGTGTCTCTTATAGCTACCCCAGTCAAAGTTTCTTTCGGGGGAGAAACCAGCATTGTGACGTACTGTTCAGTTGTACTATCCTTGCTGCTTGCACGCTCTATTGCAATAAATGAATAATGCTTAATCAATTACTGGATATTCTATTTTATTAGTATACACTTTGCAAATGTATTTATGCCTATTTGCATCATTTACATTTATAATATTCACATATTTTACAATGTTGCTGCAACCCCTGTTTCATATTTATCAACTCATGGACATTTCTTTCCTCTTGTGTGTATAATCTGATGCTTTATGAGATATATACTTCTTGTAAAACCTCTCCCACACTCAGAACATGGAAATGGTTTCTCACCCGTGTGAATTCTCTGATGTGTAACAAGATTTGATTTCTGTGTAAAACCTTTCCCACACTCACTACATGGAAATGGTTTCTCACCTTTATGAGTTCTCCAATGTGAAACCAGAATTGATTTCTGTGTAAAACATTTCCCACACTCACTACATGGAAATCTTTTCTCACCTGTGTGAATTCTCTGATGTATAACAAGTTTGTCTTTAACTGTAAAACATTTCCCACACTCACTACAAGGAAATGGTTTCTCACCTGTGTGAATTTTCTGATGTGTAACAAGATGTGATTTCTGTGTAAAACATTTCCCACACTCACTACATGGAAATCTTTTCTCACCTGTGTGAATTTTCTGATGTGTAACAAGTCTGGACTTAATTGGAAAACATTTCCCACACTCAGAACATGGAAATGGTTTATCACCTGTGTGAATTTTCTGATGTGTAATAAGTTTGGAGTGATCTGTAAAACATTTCCCACACTCAGAACATGGAAATGGTTTTTCACCTGTGTGAATTCTCTGATGTTTAACAAGAACTGATTTCTGTGTAAAACGTTTCCCACACTCAGAACATGGAAATGGGTTCTCAACTGTGTGACTTCTCTGATGTGAAACCAGAATTGATTTCTGTGTAAAACACTTTCCACATTCAGAACATGGAAATGGTTTTTCACCTGTGTGAATTCTCTGATGTTGAACAAGAATGGATTTAACTCTAAAACATTTCCCACACTCAGAACATGGAAATGGTTTCTCGCCTGTATGAATTCTCTTATGTTTAACAAAATCTGATTTGTGTGTAAAACATTTCCCACACTCAGAACATGGAAATGTGTTCTCATTTGTGTGACTTCTCTGATGTGTAACAAGACTGGATTTAACTTTAAAACATATCCCACACTCAGAACATGCAAATGGTTTCTCGCCTTTATGAGTTCTCCAATGTGAAACCAAAATTGATTTCTGTGTAAAACATTTTCCACATTCAGAACATGGAAATATTGTATCACCTCTATGAGCTTTACTAGGTGTAGCAATATCTGAGATATTAGGAAAACATGCCTCATGATTAGAGGGATCAGATGATATATGTGGACTGTGAAGTACTGGATGCATATTTGGAGTAATGGGTCTTCCTTCTGGGAAATCTTGTTTGATGTTGTTATCTTCTATTTTAAAACCTGGAGACAAAATGAGATATCCCTCCGAGGTATTCCTGGTTGTGTGTCCATCTGCTGGAAATAAATAGATGTATGGTAATAGACATCGAGAAGCAAATTATCAGACATTTATTGAGTTCAAGATGTTCAATTGTTTCTATTTTTGTTTTTAATTTCTATTTGCAAACAAGAACACTTCATTACAAATCTAAATGTACATACAGCAATTACATAGATAAAACATTGGCTTAAAATATAACACATTACCAAGCACATTGTATAGACCCAGCCACAGGGCCACAGCCATACACAAACATTGGAGTCTTGGTGGCAGCACAGTAGGAAATGGCAACACAGATCGATTATGGCACAGAACGGAGGAGAACATTAGGAATGAGGAGGAGAATGGAGCAGGGCACAGACGGGTAACAGCAGAAAGTAGAGCATCATACAGACAGGTCAGAAGATGAAGAGCAACAGTACAAAGTATCCAACCACAGAGATTTGAGGAGCGCTATGTTACTATGATGGGTGTGTGATTATAATTCTGTGAGTGCAAAAAGGTAGAGTTTGTGTGAAGTATGTGCTGTGATGGGATGTATGCGGGAAATAACTTGCTTTAGTATTGCAGTGTTACACATACTGAGAATGAAACATTCAGGAACTATTACACAAAGAAAATAATGGGTAATGTCACATGTACTACTGCACAGGGATGATCATGGGTAATACCATCCATTTAATCACATTGATCAATGTTTGAATTACTATGGTGTCATCTCTTGTACTGATGTTTGGGAATCACAAGAGTGTGAGGAGGAGACTGGTCAGTTCCCTTGACTGGTAGCACGCACTGATATGATGTGAGGAGGAGAACAGGAATTTAATAGGGGTTGATGTCTCCTGACTCCCACCCACTGGGCAGATACTGTTTGTATGGGTGTAGAACAAGAGATTGTGGTAGTGTCTGAACAAGGAGAATGTGTCACTCTTTTATGTAATAAGTGTTTATTACTCACCGGTGCTGATATCTGTAGGGATTTCCTCCTCCTTACACTGCTGATCACCCCTCACATACATCTCTTCTTCTCCGTCTATATGTTCTACCTTAATATCAGTCAGATCTTCAACCTAATAAAAAAAAACAATAAAATAACACTTTAATAATGTCTGATTTTATTAACTGAGATTATACTGAATAATATCAGTGTATAAGACACACGGCTGTTCTACAGATCATATAGTGAAAATTGAGAATTAAACTCGCCGTTAATTTCCTTTCCTTGAGATAGTCCATGGCAGCCCTTACAATGGGTTAATACCCTGATCAGCTTAGTGTAGACAGGAAAAATTCGCCCCACCTGAACCCCATATAAGGAAGCTTCCCAAGCCGTCCTATAACATAACTATTAGAACAACGGTGGGAAAATATAGGGCTGCCATGGAGTATCTCAAGGAAAGGAAATTAACAGTGAGTATAATTCTCAAATTTCCTTTCCCAACTCCATGGCAGCCCTTACAATGGGATATACCAAAGCAGTACAATAGTCGGGAGCGCAATAAAAACCAACACCTTTATAACAGTCAAACCAAAATTTATTTACACCGTTTGCTGGTGTATCTTTCTCCCAAACTGTGTCTCCGTAGACGCTGAAACGTCAAGCAGATGCTTAGAAAAAGTGCGCATCGACGACCATCCGGCTGCCTTACAGATGACGGTTGCCGATGCATGCGTTCTATGTGCCCAGGAGGTCGCTCCCGCCCTAGTTGAATGCGCCTTCAGTATCTTAGACCTTTTCTCCCTGTAGGCCTGTGCAATCACTTCTCTAATCCACTTCGCCAATGTGGGTTGGATGGGGCATGTCCTCTGCAAGGACCTTCAGGAAGTACAAATAGTTGCTTTGTCTTCCTAAGATTGTCCGTCTTGACAATGTAAGTAGATATAGCTCTAACCACATCTAGAGTATGGAGTTGTCTCTCCTCACTGTTAGTGTGATGAGGGTGAAGAGACGGTAGTACCAATTCTTGATTGATGTGGAAGGAAGAGACAACCTTGGGTAGATACTCCGGATTCATCCTCAAAATCACTATCGTCATAAATGTCCAGGAAGGGTTCTTCACACCATAACGCATGTATGTCCCCTATCAGACGAGCCAAAGTGATTGCCACTAGAAAGAGCACTTTCAGAGTGAGCATTTGAGAGAAATATCCTGCAATGGTTCGAAGGGGTCAGCGGTTAAGGCGTCCAGGACAATAAATATTAAGGTCCCAAGGGGCTAAGAATGGTTTCACTCTTGGTCGTAACCTCTTCAGTGCCTGAAAGAATTGGTATCAAGAAGGATGTTAAGAGCAGATATTTGCACCTTTAATGTGGATGGAGATAGTCCTTTAACGAAACCATCTTTAAGAAACGCTAACACATCTGGAACACTGGCGAACATGGGATCCTTCGCCATGTTCCTCGTCCATCATATTATTTTTCTCCAAATTCTGTAATAAAGTATAGAAGAATTCTTTTTTCTTGCCTGAATTAAAATGTCTATTACCTCGTCTGAAACACCTTTGGTTTTCAATAGTTGCCGCTCAGTCTCCACGCCATCAAACCAAGGGAGTTCGGATTCGGATGCAGAACCGGACCCTGACGTATGAGATCTGGTCTGACTGGCAACGACCATGGATGTTCCAGCAGCATCCTCCGTGCTACCATGAACCAAGGATGACACTGCAAGGCTGGGAGGACTGCTATCAACTCCAACTTTTCCTTCCTTATATTTCTGAGTACCTGAGGGAATACTGGAAAAGAAGGAAACACGTACCCCAGTTTGAAGTTCCACTGCATTGACAGGGCATCTATCCCTAGGGCCCTGTTGTTTCTGTGATGGGAGTAGAAGAGGGGTAACCTTGGTATTGCTCCTCGTGGCCATCAGGTCTATTTCTGGTGTCCCAAACCTGTTTCGTATGAACTGAAAGACCTCTTTGTGCAATTCCCACTCTCCTGAATGGACTTGAAGTCTGCTTAAATAGTCCGCCACCACGTTGTCTTTGCCTGTCACATGAAGGCTGAGAAAGAATTCAGATTCGTCTCTGCCCATGCCATTAGTGTGGCTATTTCAGCCAGCATTGCTCTGCTCTTGATACCACCTTGCTTGTTTATAAAGGCTACTGCAGTCCTTGTTGTCGGAGAATACTCGCAGATGTTTGGCTCGTAGATAGGACAGGAAGTACTGGACTGCACGCCAGACCGCTTTCATTTCCAAGATGTTCCCCTGGAGAAGTCTCTCTTCGTCTCGTCAAGTGCCCTGCGTGACCATCGCCTGCATGTGAGCACCCCAACATACTGATCTGGCGTCTGTGGTAAGAACACACCAGTCTTGTATCAAGAGAGTCACACCTTGCTTTCTCAAGCATTGGAGCTGCCACCAATCCAGGGACTGTCTCGTCGACCTTTAGAGGTTGATTATGGAATCTAGAGACCCCACTGTACGATCCCATTCTGCAAAGAGGTTTGATTTAAGACCTCTCATATGCCATCATGTCCCTGGAAGGATTCCTATTGTTGAGGAAAACATCCCTAGGAGGCGAAGACAGGTCCGTGCTGAAATTTGAGGTTGAATCTGGACTTGATATTATTATTATTATTATTATTATTATTATTATTATCATCATTTATTTGTTAGGCGCCACAAGGTTTCCGCAGCGCCGCACATAGTACAAACAGTAGACTATACAGGGTATAAAAGTACAGAACAATAAACAAAAGTACCAATACTTCAGAAACTCCAGGCAGGCAGATGCAATAGACACGGAGCAGAAGAACGGGTAAGGAGACAGGAGGGAAGAGGGCCCTGCTCAAGCGAGCTTACATCCTAAGGGAGGGTTAAACAGACCAGGCACAAGAGGAGCCAGTTGAGGGAATGGGAGAGAGGGGAGAATGAGTGGAGGAGATGGGGGATAAGTGGATGGTTGGTAGGCTTTGAGAAAGAGGTGAGTTTTGAGTGCACGTTTGAAGGAGCACAGAGTAGGAGAGAGGCGGATGGAGCGAGGGAGGTCATTCCAGTGAAGGGGGGCTGCACGGGAAAAGTCCTGGATTCTGGAATGGGAAGAGGTGATCAGAGTGGAGGAGAGGTGGCGGTCATTGGCCGAGCGCAGGGAGTGGGTGGGAGTGTGAATGGAGAGGAGGTTAGAGATATAAGGGGCAGTAGAGTGGGAGAGAGCCTTGTAAGTGGTGGTGAGGAGTTTGAAAATAATTCTGTAGGGGAAGGGGAGCCAGTGTAGGGCAAGGCAGAGAGGGGAGGCAGAGGAGGAGCGGCGTGAGAGGTAGATGAGTCTTGCGGCCGCATTGAGTATAGAGCGGAGGGGGGAGAGGCGGGAGTGGGGGAGGCCGGTGAGGAGGAGGTTGCAGTAATCCAGGCGGGAGATGATGAGTGCGTGTATGATGGTTTTGGTGGCCTCCTGAGAGAGAAAGGGACGGATGCGGGCGATGTTGCGTAGTTGGAAGCGACAGGCTTTGGCAAGAGAATGAATGTGCGGGGCAAAAGAGAGAGAGGAGTCAAGGGTGACACCCAAGCAGCGGAGTTGGGTGACAGAGGAGATGGTAGTGTTGTTAACGACAATGGAGAGGTCATGGTGGGATGGGAGGCTGGGAGGAGGAAAGACAATGAGTTCAGTTTTGGAAATGTTGATTTTGAGAAAGCGCTCCGACATCCAGGAGGAGATGGCGGAGAGGCAGTCATATACCTGAGCGAGGAGGGTGGAGGAAAGATCAGGTGAAGAGATGTAAAGTTGAATGTCATCAGCATAAAGGTGATACTGAAGGCCAAAGGAGGAGATGAGAGCACCAAGGGAGGAAGTATAGAGCAAAAAGAGTAGAGGGCCGAGAACGGAGCCCTGTGGGACTCCTACAGCGAGAGGGTAGGGGGAGGAGGAAGAACCAGACATGGATACAGAGAAGGAGCGGTTAGCGAGGTATGAGGTGAACCAGGCGTGGACAGAACCAGAGAGGCCGAGAGAGAGAAGAGTTTGCAGCAGGAGGGGGTGATCCACGGTGTCAAAGGCTGCGGAAAGGTCAAGGAGGATGAGTAGGGAGAAATGACCCTTGGATTTGGCTGATAGGAGATCATTAGTAACCTTGGCCAGGGCAGTTTCGGTAGAGTGGAGGAGGCGGTAGCCGGATTGGAGAGGGTCAAGGAAAGAAATTGTCCGAAAGGTGCCTGGTTAGGCGGCTGCAGACAATTCGCTCAAGTAATTTAGAGGCATAGGGGAGAAGAGAGATAGGGCGATAGTTGGCAAGAGATGTGGGGTCGAGATTGGGTTTCTCGAGGATAGGAGAGATGAGAGCATCTCTGGACTGGATTTTGTCCAACCTTTCTTGAGAGAGACAGACCTTGTCCGTTCTTTTATTAATTTGTACTCCTAGAAACACATGCTTTTGCGAGGGTAGTGTCACGAGCCGCGGCGGTACGCCGCATCCTGGCATGAAATATGCAGCCGGGCGTGTGTTTTAGTTTCTGTGCTCTGTTATTATCCTTGTGGCATAGATGTAGGAGGGTGTAGGGACAGCCTCCAACACCAGGGGGAGCTCTCATATGATTTAAACTGGTTCACTTATATTTTTATACATGCTTCCTGGTTATGTTATTACCTATGCTAGTTCTAGCTAGTAATTAATTAGCTGCCTCCTGAGGCTGATTGTCAGCCCTATCCTCCTCTGTCCTGATTGGCTCTTAGTACTATTTAAGGCAGTGAGATCAAGCCTCACTGCCTGTTATAGCTTCTGTTTCCAGTCTGCTGTTCCTGCTCTGCTCCTTGCTCCTGCCCTTTGAATATTATGTTGGATTGCCCATGTATGACCCCTTGCCTGGATTTGGACCCTGCCTGTGTTTCTTGTGACCCCGACCTCTGGCATGTTTACCGACCTTCCTGTTTGCTCGTGACCCTTGACCTTGGCTTGTCTATTGGATTCGTTGTCTGCTGCCGGCCCTCGACCCTTGCTTGGACTTCGCCCCGCTTTCCTGGGTTCTCCCCAGCTGGTACGCACTTCACGACCCTCTGTCAGTCTGCGGCCCAGTCTGTCCCCACCACTAGGGGCTCCAGTGAACACCTGACTGGCAGAGTAGATTCCGGGTTGTGCTTTATCGGCTAGAGGGGTTCCTAACAGGTAGCAGATGGCTTTTTGATACATTGATTAACCAACTGTGCCGCTGCAGAAACCGGATTACTTGGGATGTAACCTCTAAAGCCGCTTCTTTTGACTTTGCCGAAATCAAATATCGTCCAGATACGACCACAAGCTACTCCTCTCTCCCCGAGTGGCGCTCTGAGAACTATAAGGACTTTGGTAAATGTTCTTAGAGACGTGAAAAGGCCAAACAGAAGACAAGTAATTTGGAAGTGTCATCCTTGAATGCAGAACCTCAGGAATTGCTGATGATGGATCGTGATCGGGATATGAAAATATGCATCCTTTAAGTCTATCGCCATCAGAAAATCTCCTGTTTACACTGCCTTGAGGATTGAGTTGATAGCCTACATCCTAAAGTGTTTTGCTTGCACATAGCAATTGAGAGCTCATAAATCTTGTACTGTTCTGAAGGCACCTGATACTTTCTGGATGAGGAACAGTTTGGAATAGAATCCCATGTTTTCTTTATCTGTCGGCACCGCCACAATGGCTTTTGTTTTCACCAGGCCTTTTAGGCTTTTCTCCAATGCTTGCTGTTCTAAGAAGGACGTGGGACTTCTTGACTGGACAAATCTGTTTCCTTTTGGCTAGGTACGAAATTCTATGGAATATCCCCCGGTGACTATCTCTTGGACACATTTGTCTTGTGTGGTCTGATTCCAAATTGCTGCAAAGCGTGATATCCTGCCGCCCACTGGAGTTAGTGGAGACTGGATATAATCATTGGGTTCTTTGCTGTCCTTGTTTTTGATCTGAAGGGCAGAAGGACTGTCTTGCCATATTATCTTTGTGTCTGTAATACTGTCTTCCAGGCCTATAGGCATGGGCTTCTTTAAACTATTGCCTTGGAGAATAAGTGAAGAAACGTCTCCCCTTTCTGTCTTGTGGTAGCCCCAAACAAGAAATTACCTTCACATGAAAGCATTGTCAGGCGGCTTTTGTATTGGTGATCTGCCGCCCATGGACGTAACCAAAGTGCTCTTGCTACAACTGCTGAGGCCATGCTCTTGGAAGAGAACACAATCGTATCCAACGAGGCTTCACACAAGAAATCAATGCTCTTCTGCTAACCTCTAAGGACTTTAGAAGGTAAAATCTATTTGTTCTATCTTTGATATCTGTATGCAATGTGCTGGCCCACAACCTAAGGGCTCTAGCTACCGAAGCCATGGCTATCCCAGACTTTAGAGTTATGCCTGAGGAGATGTGTAATATCCATTCTCCTATCCATGTCGTCTTTCAATGGTCCCCCATCATCCCAATGGTTGAGTGGTCCTTGAGGATAAGCCGTTTATGGCTGAATCCACCTTAGGTACCGAACACCATCTCAGCATATCCTCATCCTGGAAAGGGTACATGCGGTTTAGTCACCCCATGTTTGCATGACTTTTGTCTAAGGTTTGCCACTCCTTAGAGATCAAGGGGTAAATGTATCAATGTCCAGATTCTTCAACTCCGGCGAGATCGGCGTCTTCAGCGCTTAAATTTAAAGCGGCACTGCCTTGTAAAGGGAAGTTTCCCTTTACAAGGCAGCGCCGCTTTAAATTTAAGCGCTGAAGATGCTGATCTCGCCGGAATTGTAGAATCCGGACATTGATACATTTACCCCCAAGTCTTTTATCACCTTATGGGTATGGAACACTCTAGATTTCACTTGGCGTTCCGAAAACAGTGCATCCTGTAGTTTGACTGGAACTGTCAGGTTCCTCAATGCCTAGTGATTTGTTAGTATGCTTGAGTATAACATTCACGGTATTCAAATTAAACATTCTTTTAACTCAGCCTCAATATCTGACTCGGAAGCCCACTCCTGCAGGGAACTGAATGTTTCAGAGGATGGCCCTGGCCTCACATCCTCCATATCTTCTCCTATAGGAGTCCTGCCCCCTTTGTTCCCTGCTCTGGGGCCTAAAAATCCTGCATCGCCTTCACCATCCAGGAAGAAAACTGTTTGAATTGTTCTGGGGGGCCAGGCTCTTCTATCGTTTCAGGGGTGCATGACACTCATAACGGTTCAACATAATCTTTCGACAAGCGGCCATCAAAAGCTGCACACACCCGATTCTTAACTTTACATGTTCTTTTTCCCTGTACAGGTTCCACACAGGTACTGTGAACAATATAACAAAAAAAGTACTAGGTAATGTATTCTAAAGTACACAAACGCCCAAGCTAAGGGCTTACCTTGGTATACAGATAGCTGCTAGGTCCTGCAGCATACCAACAATGATCCTCATATAATGGGCGTCAGTTGCTTAAGAAAGGTGTCTTCCCTGACATCATCAAAGTGTGTCCATAGCAGGGTAACGATTTCCACCTGTCTTCCTCCTGGCAGGTAGTATGATAACGGGAGTCAGCGCTGCACAGCAATCCGGCCAGCGTACTGCGCATGCGCGCACTACGCATGCATGTCCTCCATGGGCACACACCCTGCTCTGGGCGCCCTAGGCAGTACCTTAAGACTTCCAAACATCCCACACTGAATGGAACGGTCCAGTCCCGGCACATGCCCCGCTGAACTGCACACACAGCCAGCCTCAAGAGGAAAGCCGAAAACCTCAGGTAAGCCCTCGAGAACAAGACAAACAAAACAAAAATGCTACACTGCACTATCCTGTCATACACATGCTGAGGCAGGAAGAAAAGACATTGAGGAAGAGGAGCAGCTATCTTATATGGGGTTCAGTTGGGGAAAATTTTTCTTGTCTACACTAAGCTGATCAGGGTATTAACCCATTGTAAGGGCTGCCATGGAGTAGGGAAAGGAAAAGTTATTTTGTTATATTTGCAAGACAATAAATTCCATCTACCTGACACTCCTGTGGGATACTGTAATTTTTCTCTGTACAATCCTGTGAATAAAGACGGAGGCATCTCTCTGGGGTGTTTCTGTTACTGGATCCAACTGTAGAAGACACACAGTGACTGATACATTGTTTAGGTGTAATGTTCAGATGTTGTGTGTACATTAACCGAAGCAACCTAGCAGAAATATAAGTAAATAAGGAGGCATCTTTTATATGTTTCAATCTTAAACTCATTGTAAAACGATGAGTGTCTACCAATAGTGTTTGATTTTAGGACATTCCCAAAAGATAAGGAACAATGTAATTTTAAGGTTTACACATCTCCAGCAGTGTGATAAGGCAGAGGGATACAGTATGTGCAGTACCATAGAAACATGGAACCATCTGGAAATAAATTTGCACAAGAGTCTGTGAACCCATATATGAAACGCAAATAAGACTGGGGATGAGGAAATATTTTCTTTTTTTAGGAGAGGGGACACAAAATGCTTCAATTGATTATATATCCTGAAAAAAATAAAAAGCAGAAGGGAAACAGATATGGAACTATGTGGAAAATGCAAAGTCGTCGTGGAAAAGCTCTCATTTTAATCACATGACACCTGCCAAACAATTGTGGGCAGATACTGTATAAGAAGTTCTGCCTCAGAATGGGTACGTGGTTTACAGTATAAAGTTGGGAGTGGTCATGGCACATCTTCATGCCCAAGTATTTCACTGCCTGCCTGGATCAAATTAATTAAAAAGAGGAGTACACATAGCAAATGTGAGAAGCTGGGCGAGTGTCTGGGTTCCGAGTATGAATACCACGGAGAGCAGTAGTGAAATGAAAACAAAGTCTTTATAAAGACTGATATAAACTAGATGGTAAAACAGCTAGCACAAGTCCATAGAAACAGCAGGAACAGGATACCAGGATTAGATGAGGAACCAGGAGACACTGGATACCACACACGATTGGAGAAATGGAATATAGACAAAAATTGTCGCATCAGTTCATATTCAGAGACTGCTGCTTAAAATAATTAGTATCCTCTGTATCTGATCTTCATATTTGTGATGAACAATATAAATATTAAATATCAGTCTGATTTCTTGAGGCGCTACTATCAAATAGAAACCAAATATGAAATGTAAAGAAATAGAATTTGTTTAAAGTAGTGCACTGTCAGTCTCAGAGCTGTCATCTTATCAAATGGTTGTAAATCCCATCTCATTTATAAAAATAACCCTTATTATTTATAATTAAAATATAAATCATAAAAACAGCAAATAACAAAAGTGAAATAGTTTAAAACTACTAAGCATACTTATAATTCCTCTATTATATTTTATAGTTTGTCTCCTAAATAAAGAAAAAGTAAGTAATGATTTTACCTTTCATTGTGGAAAATATTCTTTAAAAAGTGCTGTCTCTATTTTGTTTCAGCATTACATAAATATTATACCAAGATTATTCAAAATATTTATAAAGGTAGATACATTTGCTGCAATCTGCTATATACCCTAGAGCCTAGGTTCCTAAACTGTGCGCCGCGGCTCCCAGGGGTGCCGTGTGATGCCCGGCTTCTCACTGACGTCATCACGCCCGACATATTCAGTGAGAAGCAGCAGGAGAGAGGTTGCTGGGTCCCGGGCGCCGCCGGATTGGTAAATTTCAATTTTTTCTTTTTCTTCCTGTCCACGGCAGGATACAGTGGGGGCAGAGCAAGGGGGCACAGTGCGGATGCAGAGAGAGGGGGCAGAGCAAGGGGGCTCAGCGCGGATGCAGAGGGGAGCAGAGCGCGGATGCAGAGGGGGCACAAAGAATGCAGAGGGGGCAGAGGGCGGATGCAGAGGGGGCTGAAAGGATGCAGAGAGTGGATGCAGAGTGGCGCAGAGAGTGTGGATGCAGAGGTGCACAGAGTGTGTGGATGCAGAGGGGCACAGAGTGTGTGGATGCAGAGGGGCACAGAGTGTGTGTGTGGATGCAGAGGGGCACGGAGAGTGTGGATGCAGAGGGGCACAGAGTGTGTGTGTGGATGCAGAGGGGCACGGAGAGTGTGGATGCAGAGGTGCACAGAGTGTGTGGATGCAGAGGGGCACAGAGTGTGTGGATGCAGAGGGGCACAGAGTGTGTGGATGCAGAGTGGCGCAGAGAGTGTGGATGCAGAGGTGCACAGAGTGTGTGGATGCAGAGGGGCACAGAGTGTGTGGATGCAGAGGGGCACAGAGTGTGTGTGTGGATGCAGAGGGGCACGGAGAGTGTGGATGCAGAGGGGCACAGAGTGTGTGTGTGGATGCAGAGGGGCACGGAGAGTGTGGATGCAGAGGGGCACAGAGTGAGTGGATGCAGAGGGGCACGGAGAGTGTGGATGCAGAGGGGCACGGAGAGTGTGGATGCAGAGGGGCACGGAGAGTGTGGATGCAGAGGGGCACGGAGAGTGTGGATGCAAAGGGGCACGGAGAGTGTGGATGCAGAGGGGCACGGAGAGTGTGGATGCAGAGGGGCACGGAGAGTGTGGATGCAGAGGGGCACGGAGAGTGTGGATGCAGAGGGGCACGGAGAGTGTGGATGCAGAGGGGCACGGAGAGTGTGGATGCAGAGGGGCACGGAGAGTGTGGATGCAGAGGGGCACGGAGAGTGTGGATGCAGAGGGGCACAGAGTGTGTGGAGATGATGCAGGGGCACAGCATGTTTGGAGATGATGCAGGGGCACAGTGTGTGTTAGCTGTAAATTATTCTTTAACAGAAATATAATTGAAAAAAATATATATAAAAATATACTTTTCCCTGGGATTTATGTGTATTATTTTTGCATATAGCTAAATAAGTATCTCTGTCCTGACCTAAATACTTATTACGTTTTTTTGACTACTTATAAAACGGGACTGCTCGATAATTATTTTGGAGGGGTGCCTTGAAAAATTATGGAGACTATAAGGGTGCCGCGAACTGCAAAAGTTTGGGAACCACTGCCCTTGAGCCAGGACGATCATATAGGGTTGTCCGTTACTGGCTCAGTATTCAGGTCAGGGCCGGATTAAGACACTGTAGGCCTCTGGGCTAGGGGTACTGTGAGGCCCCCATTTTTCAAGCGACTTATGCCTAATCTGATATTATTGGGGGCTCCCCAGTAATATCGGATTGGGCATAAGTAGTTTGAGCTGTGTTCCTTTTAATATACCAAATCAGTATTCTCAAAATGCCAAAATGAACTAAAATACAAAAAAAAAAATTTTCTTACAAGGTTACTTATAAACAAATAAATATCACCCCCAAAAGTGCACACTTTGCCAGCCAGCCCCCAAACCCCGCCCTGCAAATATCTCCCCCAACACTGCACACTGTGCCAGCCAGCCCCCACCCCCCCTGCAATTATCACCCCCAAAAGTGCACACTGTGCCAGCCAGCCCCCAACCCCCCCTGCAAATATCGCCCTCACGAGTGCACACTATGCGTGCCAGCTAGCCAGCCCCCCCTTGTAATTCTCTGCACCAACCAGCCCCCAACCTCCCCTGCAAATATCGCCCCCCAAAAGTGCACACTATGGTGCCAGCCAGCCCCCCCCTTGTAATTCTCTGCACCAACCAGCCCCAAACCTCCCCTGCAAATATCGCCCCCAAAAGTGCACACTATGGTACCAGCCAGCCCCCCCCCACTTGTAATTCTCTGCACCAAAAAGACAATGTCTGAGCCAGCCAGCTTACCTCTGAGTTCTTCAGTCAGCTCACTCCCTGCTGCCTGCCTGCTTGTAGTGTCCGTTCCGCGGCGCGCACCTATCTCCTTACTGAGGAGATCTCGTGAGAGTGAGACTGTCTCACTCTCACGAGATCTCCTTAGCAAGGAGATTAATGAGCGCCGCGGACGGACCATTGCCAGAAGCCTGTCAATGGAGGTGAGTGACGTCACCTTCATTCAATAGGAGTCGCTGACCGCTGTACAGTCTGTAGCGCGGCCGGCGGCTCGCGCTACAGCTGAACAAAAAAAGTAATACTTCCAAGAAAGGGCCCCACGGATGCCCGAGGCCCCTGGGCTGTAGCCCAGTTAGACCTCGGGTTAATCCGGCTCTGATTCAGGTATATAGTTTGTGACTTGCTACCTACCTGGCATTGCTGTACTTGATGTTGGGGTTAATCGGAGCTAATCAGTTTAGTCTAGCAAGATTTATTTCACATTTATCTTGCTGTAATGCTTGATGTTAGATTATGAAATGGTTTTAGTTAGTTGTAAACTTTCCCACTTGCCTAGTGGCTTCCAAGAAAGCCCAGGCTAAGATATTTCAGCACGAGTAGAAAACAATATTGCAGGAAGACCCCTGAATTCAGCAATGTAGATTACCCTAAATGCCTTGGAGATGATTACCCTTGTTTCTCTAAATGGAACAAATACAAATTGATCCAAGTGAATAATGAGTGGAAGGTAAAAGGCATATTCAGCTTCTTAGGATTGTTGCAAAACAATTTTATTTCCACACTGAGAAATGAGGTGGAAAAGTATCTCCTACAGCCCAATAGATACTTGCCCTCATAAGGCATAATTGTAATGACAGGAAACGTCTGAGCCATGGCTCTCTCTAAACCAGAGGTGTCCAAGTTCCGTCCTCAAGGGCTACTTAACAGGTCATATTTTCAGGATTTCTTTAATCATGCACAGGTGAGTAAATCTATTAGGCTGGGTCAGTAAATATCCCACCTGTTTCTACAGACAGAAATCCTGTAAACATGACCTGTTGGTAGCCCTTGAAGACTGAACTTGGACACCTCTGCTCTAAACTATTCCTGGGAAGATCGTAGCATTTCAGGCTAAGAGGACCCAGGGCTCACCTTGAACCCTGAGCCCCTCTGCATAGATAACCATATAGTACGTGCCAGTAATGGCCGTGTAAAAGCATTCTTAGTAAATAAGGGAATTCTATTTAGAGAGGATTCCAATGTGAAACATTTGTAGACAAACAACCCTTTGTTATTAATTGTCTGATTGATCCTAATATAAAAGTGTGAAGAGGGGAAGTGAAAGGAAATCTCCAGTTGTTCCAATAGGAAAGATGGATTACTCATACATCATGGTTGGCTCTCTCAGGAAGGTTGTCTCCCAGTGTCTGTAAGTAGTTCATCACTTGCTCTCACCTTGTACCATTGCACATGCTGTGGTAATAGCATAAGGTGTCACAGTGTGACCTATCTGGTAAAATTGGAGTGTCAGTGGTTTGCAGAGCTGCCTCACAGCGCTGGTGTCATGGGTTAGACTCTAACACAAGTATTAGCTATGTGGAGTTTTGTATGTTCTCCCCGTGTTTGCGTAGTGCTCCAATTTCATCCCACATTCCAAAGACATACTGATTAATTCGCTTCTGACAAAAGTAACTCTATAGTGTGTGTTTGTGTATCCGTGTGGAAGAGAACATAGACTGTAAACTCCACTGAAGCAGGGAATCATATGAATTACTAAATATTCTCTGTAATGCGTTGCGCACTATGTAGGCACTATATAATAAATTCTAAGCAGCTGTAAATAAGGGAGGTCCAATGGTGGTCTCAGAATGGCGGTCACCAACTCTGCAGGGAAGGAATTAATATGGGAGCCCCCAGTGTTAGGTACTTCTCTTCAATGCAGTATGGTGGTAATTGCTGAAGGTGACAGCACTGTCAAAACTGAGTGAACTCCTCCATCTCACCAAGCATCTGATGATCTCTTTTGTTGCAAAACAAGAACCTCCATATTACATGATTCAGCTTATTATATCTACTAATATGAAGAAAGCTTTTGACTCAGGCAATCGGTCCTTATAATGGTCATCTGGTTTTACAGGGGGTTAAAGATGATCAATAGGAAGGGTTCTAAATACATAAATTTAGGAAGAAAATAGGATATTTATACTTGCATAAAATTCGTTTCTCTTAGATCATTGGGGGACACCGGAGACATTGTGGTAGAGTAGGGAAATAGGCATTGTGCACTTTAAGAAACATGTTAACTAGCCCTAGCTCCTCCCCTCTATATCCCCCTTCCTGTTTAGTCTTTAGTTTATGTTTAACCAAGTCCCACATTAAAGGGGACAATAGAGAGAAAAACAACAGAGAAAGTGGAAAACAACAACATGCTCTTGAACAAAATCACAACATGTCACACAAGAGGAGAAACCAGAGCCTTAACGGGTAGGAACGCTCAGAAGAAACGGTACGAAGCATCTTTGTCCAAAAACTTGCATCCCCTGATGCAAACACAAGAAAGCTGTATATCCGAGTAAACAATTGAACGGAGGACTAAGTGGCTGCTCGGCACAGCTGCTCAATCGAGGCACCATGCCGTGACGCCTAGGAAGCACTCACCGACCCGTGGATGAGCCCAAAGATTATCTTGAACATGCAGACTACATATATAATCCCCTGAACAATAGTCACCTTAGAGGCTAACCAGCTTCTCTTGTGTGCATCAGAGAGGACCAAATTTTCTGCAATCTTGCACATATCTTGGGTTCTGCGCACAGACAAAAGCAAAGTTCGTACCACATCCATAGAATGAAATAAAACTTTGCCCTCTACAGACCGAAATTTAGTCAGCGCAGGGATGAAAATATCCTGATTTATGTGGAACCTGGACACCACTTTAGGTAGGAATGAAGGTTTGATTTGAAGAACCACCCCATTCTCATGAAAGACAAGAAGAGGCGACTTGCAGTATAATGCTGTAAGTTCTGTAACTCTTCTAGCTATGAAATGACCAAAAGGAAGACAGTCTTCTACATCATACATTTCAAATTCACCATGTCCAAGGGTTCAAAAGGGGAATGAGAAGGTTTTCTGGACTGTCTGCGCTTGTATGGTGTAGGTATAAGGGATGGGCTGCCGTGCAGAAGAGGATCAGGAGTTCCTTTCCTGTGAGTCGACTGGTTTGGTTGGGTATCCGTGGCGCACCTTAGTGTGCTGGTTGTAGGTTGAGGCTGATTTGGTTCTGTTTTGGAAAAAAAGTTTGCAATTAGGCATACCTTTTTGTGCTTTTTTTCCCTTTGTACAGTATTATTACAGGTGTGTGTTCCTTCTGACGTCATTTTCTTTTCTTTCCTTTTGTCATTTTTGTCTGCAAAGTATTCAACACCAAGTTTAAATCCCAAGGCGCCAACGGAGGAACATACGGAGGCTGCACAAGAAGCACCCTCTGAAAGAAGGTTTGCACATCAAGTATAAGAGCGATTCTTCTTTGAAAGAAAACAAAGAGCAGACACCTGACCTTTAAGTGAACTAAGGCGGAAACCAGTGTCCAGCAAGAACATAAGTAACCTGAACAATCGAAAAGAAGAGGTAGGATGTAAACGTCATTGTACCAAGCCATGCGAGGCCAATCCGGCGCCACTAGAATGAACGGAACACCCTCTCTCTTTACCTTAAGACCCTGGGAAGCATGGCTACCGATGGGAATAGGTAAACTAAGCAGAACCGCCAAGGAACGGCCATGGCATTTACTGAGACAGCCAAAGGATCTCTTGCCCTGGAACAGAAAAGCTGGACCTTCTGGTTCAACCCAGACGTCATCATGATGACGTCCGGTTGACCTTACCTGTACACCAACTCGCGGAAAACCTCCGGATGGAGGGACCACTCGATGGGATACAGAGTCTGCCTGCTGAGAAAGTCCTCCTCCCAATTTTCTACCTCTGGGAAAAAAATTGCCATGAGTTTTAGCACACTACAAGATCCTGTGCATCTCTCACATGGCTAAAAGAATCTTAGTGCCACCCTGATGATTGAGGTATGCCACCGCCTCTGCCTGTTCTGGCAGTAAGATGTTGCTTTTCCTTACTAACTTTGATTTGATCTTAAAAAATCCGGTTCAATATGCTGTTGTCACAATCTGCACCTGTCTACAGAATAGCATCTCCTCTTTGGATGCTGTCTTTTCTTTACCAGATTCTGACTGCAAGGGGTTACGCCATCATTGGATTTGCATCCTGATCACCCATGTCTGGCCTTCATAAGACTGTAATTTCCAGCAAACTGGGCCAGTTCATCAATTGTTACTGCTGCGTGATTTGATTTCACTTCTGTTGCTCCCTGGTACTGTTGAGGAACCCTCGGCCTGACCTTCCTCCTGTCCGATTCTTCCATGAATCATCCGGTGTCTCCTGCTTCCTCAGCTAAACCTGGTCATCCTGGTATCCTGTATCTATAGTTCTCCAATTGTAAAGAAAAAACACTCTCTGTTGTTTGCTGAGAGTATACAATTCACATAGCCTCTGAGGAAATTGCCTAGATGGTGATGAAACCGGAAAGGACATTTTTATGACATTGGAGCTCATGAAAGGACTAAAGAAATATAGTTCCATTTACATGCTGAATTGGACATCCATACTATTGTCATGAGCTGCAGTATACCCTATTAGCAAAGGTAAATCACAGTGGAGCTTCTCTGCAGCTCACTCCCAGGCTGGAAGTGCCTCTCATTTCTACAAGATTGAGTTGGACTATCAGTGAGTACATTGGTGAAGCTAATTACACCTAGGTGTCAGTTACAGCAGAGACCTGTGCCCTCCGCTGTTTCTGGTTGACTCGGATCCCTACTACACAGCCTATTTCAACTGTGTAGTCTCGCATGCAGGAGGCTTCAGCCCTAACTCTTTGAATAAGGAACTAATTTAACACAATACTGCATTTAATATATACATAAGCAGGAATCAACTAGAGAACGGATATTCATTGGACATCATCATCATTTATTTACATAGCGCCACTGATTCCGCAGCGCTGTACATAGAACTCATTCACATCAGTCCCTGCCCCATTGGAGCTTACAGGCTAAATTCCCTAACACACATACAGACAGACAGAGACTAGGGTCAATTTTTGATAGCAGCCAATTAACCTACTAGTATATTTTTGGAGTGTGGGAGGAAACCGGAGCACCTGGAGGAAATCCACGCAAACACGGGGAGAACATACAAACTCCACACAGATAAGGCCATGGTCAGGAAGTGAACTCATGACCCCAGCGCTGTGAGGCAGAAGTGCTAACCACTGAGCCACCGTGCTGCCCAATAAATCAAGTCATATGTGAATAATGGTGGTGATCCATTTATGCCAGGTAAACAGTGCGATATATTGGATAACAGAAAACCATAAACATTGTATTATTATATTGTTAGAATCCTCAGAATTTTGATGATATTGCAAACAGAATAAAGTGGTTGTTAATAGATTTCAATAGAAAATAAAGTGTATATTTATTTATTTTATTTTTACTGTGTTGGTTCTTTTATATATAAAAGTTTGGCCATCCTCAGCACTGTGTTTTCTTTGCAGTTAGTATTGCATTTGGGGAGTCGGGGGCATGCACCATTCCCTGCAGTAGTGAGGCACACAGAGTGCACCAATAGGAAATCTTTTGCTTTTTATGTGCTCCAATCGTGCCTGGAATCCAGTCTCATGCTTCCTCAGCTAAACCTGGTCATCCTGGTATCCTGTTCCTGCTGTTTCTATGGACTAGTGCTAGCTGTTTTACCATTGACTGCTTTTAGTTTATACCTGTGTTCAAAATAGAGACCCTCTGATTCATTACACTGCTCTCCGTGGTCTTCATACTGGGAACTGACAGCTGCAGTGTCAGGATAGGTGTATTAACTCAAATAACCTGTGATCTCACAGCTTCAAGATAAATCACACACCTATAACCCATATTACATGTAATAACATAGGTAGTTGTAGTGCTAGTATACAGCTTGGATCAAATAACATTAAGATAATGTGATCATTACTGAGAACCACATATATAAATATTATTACTACTATTAGTGCACAGGGAGGATCATGGGTAATGTTACACAGGGTCTCATTCAGCTATTGAATCACTATGGTGACTTCCCTTGTACTGATATATAGGAATCACCAGAGAGTGTGGGGGGAGGAGACTGGTCAGATCTCTGGGCTGGTAGCACACAATGATATGATGTGAGGAGAACAGGAGTCTAATAGGGGCTGATGGTTCCTGACTCCCCCACTGAGCAGATACTTGTTCCTCATTAGTTTGTACAGACAGAGGAGGATGTAGAATAAGAGATTGATGTAGTACTCACCTGTGCGGATATCTGTAAGGATTTCCTGTTGATCAACCCTCACATACGTCTCTTCTTCTCTCTTTATATCTTCTGCCTTAATATCAGCCAGGTTATCACCCTAAATCACCCACAAAGCAATAAAATACTACTTTAATAATGTCTGATTAAATTATTTGAGATTAACCAGAAGAATATCAGTGTATAAAACACACACAGCTGCTCTACAGATCATATAGTGAAGTCACTTTGGTATTTGGTGAGAAACTAAACCCTACCTACCTGATAGTCTTGTGGGATAATATGATTTTCCTCTGCACAATCCAGTGAAAAAAGTGGACGGAGACATCTCCCTGGGGTATTTCTGTTACTGGATCCATCTGTAGGAGACACATTGTGACTGAATACATGGTTTTTAAGTGATTTATTGTGTGTATATAGGTGTCCCTCAAAACTGCTTTCTCCTATACAATAAATAATAGTCTACTCTTACCCCATGACATGAGGGTCTGTTCATTCTCCATCATCACGTCCTTGTACAGAGCCTTGTGTCCTTCTAAATACTCCCACTCCTGCATGGAGAAATACACAGTGACATCCTCACACGTTATAGGACCCTGACACACACAATGATACAGTCATCATCCAGACACATCCCCTGGTGTTACTGTATAATGTCCCATTCCCAGCAGTCACCTCTCCAGTCAGCAGCTGAATGATCTTGTTGGTTAGTTGCAGGATCTTCTGATCATTGTTTTTCTCATGTATCAGTGAGTGAGGTGGAGGAACTGTGACTTGGGCAGGATTCTGGGTCCTGCTCAATCTTTCTGACACATGGAGATGGCTACTGAGTATCACACGCTTATCAGATGTCTTCTTCACTACTATGTACTCCTGTGTATTGAGGGATACATCAATAAAAAGAATAAATGAAAAAAAAAACAATTCAGAGTTGCAATTTTTGGGTTAATTATGCAAAAAAGTACTAGTAACAGTTTCCTATGAAAGTGGAGTGAATATCTGAGATGGGTGCAGCTCCTGCCACCAATTTGTGTCCTATGTCTATGGCCGGCGCCCACAGATGAATCACCTTCTTTGGACAGATTTGTGCAAACAGCAAGATGACGTTGTGTTGGGAGCTGGAGGAAAACAGGACTAAGAGTAGCCGGTCCACTGAAGATGACAGGAGCTGCAGGAGAGGTAAGTTGTAAGTTTCTGATATGACTGTTCTATAATGGATGTCACAGAATCTCTCACCTCACCAGTCAGCAGGTAGATGATCTCCAGGGTGAGATTTAATATCCCATCAGTAATATGACTCGGTCCTTGTCCATCTTCAATGGATCAATGATTTACATAGGACGTGTCTCACCCACACGACTGATAAAAACTCACAACTCAAATTTCTAGGAATAAATATAATAATTATAATTAACATCACAGAATAACACATCACAGAAGTCCACCTGCCCAAGATAGCTTTTTTTTTAGCTAATATGATAACTGTTAACACAGGGTTAATCTGAAGATCTCTCAGACCACACATCAAAAACAGCAAACAAGCACGCTTCATAATGCGGACGTAACTTTAGCTGAAAGGTAAAATTCAGGAAGACATTCAATGCATTCCAAAATGTAGATATTTGGAGACACGCCCATACGTTATGTATCAATGTAGCATTGTTTGTCTTACATTTATTGCAAAGAAGTATCAAAGTCGTATAATTGGATGAACGAAAGTATATTGGTTAATATTGTTTTCTCATGCGATTGCACTGCCATCATGGCGCGATAACGCGGTAAAATATGCACGCACTCACTCGCACTACAACATTTAGTTATTTATATATTTCATATTTATATTGATTCCAATCCACAGGGATTTGTGAGCAGATAGTATTAAGTTTATTATTAGTTTATATATTATGATTATATGTACACTTTAGTGTTATTTAAGGTTCAGGTTACAGGAAACGTGTCTGGTATCATTTTAATCCCCTATTCATCAGCAGTTGTCCGGTTGCTTTGCCGAAGAGATCGCACATTGCATACTCTAGTTAGCGATGTTAGAGAATAAATGTTTAAAGAAATACTGACTATAAAATGCTAATAGACTAGTTGTAACTGGATTCTTGGCGGGAAGGTCAGAGCAAAACCCCTGGAGAGATGACCCCCACCTTTGGATATTTTGGTTTGAACTGGCCTATGACCTGCAGCACTCTGGACCTTCCTGATACTTGGACCAATAGAAGCAAGCCACATCATCTGCATTGTTTCACTGTAACACTGAGTATATATATTACTACTCTAGCTGGTACCAGGGCAGTCTTTCTGACCACAGTATTCTGGAGTGAAGTACTGTCCTCTGGTACCAGTGGGAGCGCAGCTTAGCAAGCGCATGCAGACGCGGTATGTATGTATCTTTTTGGTATTGGCTGTACTGTATTATAATTATGTATTGAAGTGTTAAATTTTACATCTGCTAAAATAAATTACTTTGTGCTTTGGAAACACAATACAATCGCTTATGTAATGCTTATTTGAAAACGATAGAATTACTTTAATAGACCTGATTCAGACTCCACCATATGCCTTCTTTGTATTTGAGAAATATATGCTCTTAACATGAATTTCCTGAAGTCTTGCTGAATGAAGAGCTATCATAGTATGATCTATATGGGCCAAAATTTCCTCCGGAGGGGCAAAGATTCAGAATATCTCGGTTCCAGGACTCCCAAACCTTCAGCCACACAGAGGCCACATCTGTATTAATCAGATCTGTATATAGGTATCTAAATTTATGTATTCGGAAAAACCCTAGTAAAGATTCAAGATTGACTGTTGTGTTATCACTTGTTGGTAATACCGCTCACTGTTTGCTTGTTACATAGTGGCGGATCTGTAGGTAAATGTAGAAATGGGTATGTGGAAACGAGGATTAAGTCCATACTTAATGGAAGTGACTTTGGCCAGGGCAATTTTATTTCTTCACCATGTTTCCAGGTGAGGCGGTGATTGGACAACAGACAGCAAAGAGAACAAGAAAAGTGTTTAACCAATAGTGAATTTCATCAGGTAGGATGAGGCACTTACTGGAGGCTGATCATTTAGACTCTGAAGATTCTCTCAGTCACTGGCATTCTCTGAGAGTCTCTATTGTTTAGTAAAACAAGAAAGCTTGACAGACAGCCGAAGCTCAGTGAGCTCAGCCCTTTGTTAGATGAACATGAAGGACCTGATTTATCAGAGCATACTGAGCACAACTGGCGTTTATTAAAAAACGCACATATTTCGTCTTTGTGCACAGACAAATTCATCAAGGCAAGGATCTCAAGATACGGGTACTGGTGAATTCGGGTGTAGGCCTGCTGTGCTCTAATACACAAGACACTCTGTGATATGTCCAAGTCTATGTGGATTATAAATTTGCAAAAGAACGCATATAAAAAAAAATGATATGTAACTAATTAATGCCACCAGATAAAAATAAAGGCATTAATGATTAAACAGTTAAAAAACATAAAAGGGGGGGGGGGGTATTTTTGTTTCTCATGAAATACATTTATTAGTATGTTATTAATGTCTACTGTACATAAAATACAGTTTTACAGTTGCTCCTGATTGCAAACACGTTATATCATACATAGGAGACTGTCATCACTACCGCTCAGGACTTAGATTAGCCCTGTAGCTGGAGCAAGACATACAGCAGAACAACAAGTAACTTTGAGATACTCAGCGCTTGACTTGGACGTTGCTGCGTGCGCTTGAGTTTGGCACATCCCTACTGTACACTGACTACAGCAAAACGCTCCTACCCTGCCATCGTAGGCTGAAGCAAGTGCCCTTTACATTCGAATACGGATGGGTTAGGGCTGCGTTTACTGGCGTATGTCCTGGTTCTGGGTAAGCGCAGAGTGATTTAGCGTACAATACGCTCAAAATCGGCAGATACGTGTCTTGATGAATCAGGCCCAAAGTATTTGTGTTCTTCACACAAAACCATCCCCAGCTCGTTCCACGTTTCATCATTTAACAAAAAAAGTAATTTGTTATCTATTCTATATATTATGGGGGGAATTCAATTCCCCCCGAGGTACCTATACGTAAAATCTATTACCGTTATTACGGTAATATTAACCCGGCTTTCTGCTCGCAGCTACAAAGCCGGCGTTGAAACTACCGTAATAACAGTATTTAAGCGCATTATTACCGTAATAATGGTAATAGTGCGCAGGACGCATTACTGTAAAAAGTAACGCAGCCTGCACACTATTACTGTTATTACGGTAATTGAATTCCCCCTATATGTTATTCGTCTCCACAACTCATTAGCAAGGTAATATTTGTTATTAACAGCTGTTGTAATAATAGGACACTATAATCTGCTCAGTCTGTATTTTAACAGGAAACCAGAGTCGTCTTCATCAGTACTATAATAAGAGGAGGCCACAGTCTGCTCCACATGTACTATAACTACAACACACTGAATCTGCTCCACCTGAATAAGAGGAAACCTGTTCTACTTGTATTATAATAGCATGACACTAGAGTCTGCTCCAACTGTATTATAACAAAACACCATAGTCTGCTCTAAATTAAATAATATAAATGACACCAGATTATGTTCCCACACGAGGCTGAAGTTAGCTTCTTATTCAGAAAACGTTATATGGGTAAGGGCATGAAATCAGGTGGCACAGTCACCATATTTTATCATTTTGACTCATTAGCTGTAGTTTTGCAAGGGTTAAATCCCATTGGACCAGACAAAAAGCAAGTGGTTTGTATGTACCTGACCACCCTCTGTTGGTTCACTCTATCACGTGTTTGGCCTAATGGGATTTAACCCTTGCACAACTTCAGCTACTGATTCAAAATGATAAAATATGGTGACTTTGCCACCTGATTTCACGCCCTAATCCATGGTGGACAAGGATAAATACAATTGCAATTTGTGTAAGGGACATCCTTTAGTGTCAATCTAATGTTATATCAGTGATCCAACTTTATTTAATCCTTTAAAAATAAAGTTTTCTGAATATGAAGCTGGAACATGAATAAGAAGCGAACTTCAGCCTCGTTGTTCCAACTGTGTTATAATAACAGGGCAGCGGTCAGCACACACGTATTATAGTACATATATAGTACAGAACGCCACAGTCCGCTCCACATGCACTATAACAACAAGACGCCACAGTCTGCTCCACATGCACTATAACAACAAGACACCACAGTCTGCTCCACATGTACTATAACAACAAGACACCACAGTCTGCTCCACATGTACTATAACAACAAGACACCACGGTCTGCTCCACATGTACTATAACAACAAGACACCACAGTCTGCTCCACATGTACTATAACAACAAGACACCACAGTCTGCTCCACATGTACTATAACAACAAGACACCACAGTCTGCTCCACATGTACTATAACAACAAGACACCACAGTCTGCTCCACATGTACTATAACAAGACACCACAGTCTGCTCCACATGCACTATAACAACAAGACACCACAGTCTGCTCCACATGCACTATAACAACAAGACACCACAGTCTGCTCCACATGCACTATAACAACAAGACACCACAGTCTGCTCCACATGTATTATAACAACAAGACGCCACGGTCTGCTCCACATGTACTATAACAACAAGACACCACAGTCTGCTCCACGTGTACTATAACAACAAGACACCACAGTCTGCTCCACATGTACTATAACAACAAGACACCACAGTCTGCTAAACATGTACTATAACAACAAGACACCACAGTCTGCTCCACATGTACTATAACAAGACACCACAGTCTGCTCCACATGTACTATAACAACAAGACACCACAGTCTGCTGCACATGTACTATAACAACAAGACACCACAGTCTGCTCCACATGTACTATAACAAGACACCACAGTCTGCTCCACATGTACTATAACAACAAGACACCACAGTCTGCTCCACATGTACTATAACAAGACACCACAGTCTGCTCCCCCGTATGATAATAATATAAATATCATTACCTGTTGTCAGACACCGCAATGTCTCCTCTCTGCTTCCTCCTACTCTACGTTCGCCCGAAAAATTACAATAGAAGAGCACTTCCGGTGTTTGGAACGCAGACGGAGGAGATCAAATGGAATGCACATAGTGGAAGTCGGTGGAACGCAAAGACCGGAAGTGAGAACAGGCAATGACTGGCAGATATATTATGATAGTCTTCTATATCCTCCTAAGAGCCGTATAATGTCCTCTCAACATTCTCATAATGCCAACCTTCTTATTCTTATAGTGCCCACATTCATATCCTCAGTGCCCACATTCATATCCTCATATTGTCAACCTTTATATCCTCATACCTGTCCCTTTACATTCTCAAAGTGCCAACCTTCATATCCTCACAGTGCCCCCTTCACTTTCTCATAGTGCCAAACTTCATATCCTCAGTGCCCACCTTAATTTCCTCATAGTGCCCTCTTGACATCCTCATAGTGCCAACCTTTATATCCTCATAGTGCCTCCTTCATATCCTCATAGTGCCCACATTTATATCCTCATAGTGCCCTCTTCACATTCTCATAGTGGCAACCTTCTTATCCCCATAGGGCCCCTTTCACATTCTCATAGTGCTAACCTTCCTACCCTCATAGTGCCAAGGGGGCTGGAGTTGGGAATGACTGATCTAGATCTTGTTCAGGCTGCTTAAATTTCTCTTTAAATTCTTATTTTAATTGTTTAACTTTGAGTACATGTCCTGCAATTAAATCAGGAAAAGTATCAGAGATATAGCTACATCGGGCAGGTCCTACTATTGTAAAATCCTTGGCTCTATGAGTCCACAAAAAAACACACAATGTCTCTGAAGAACACTAGTAGGATATGGAAGTTGCTGTCAATGGAGTGTAAACCAAAACAGGCACCCACCGGGTAAGTATACTCCCATATATCCCGTATATCTTATCTCTACATATTCTACTGTACGACAGATGTGTTTCAAGATCCTTGTTATTATGTAATGAGGCACCTCTGTTATGCCAGGCATTATTGTTCACTCCGCATCTGTTGACTAATTCATATCAATTAGTAAATACGACTTAAGACTCACTATCATCTGTATATATATATAATGATTATGATCTATATAGTCTGTATACAGAATTTTTTAAATCAATTCTCTGGTCAACACAATTTTTTAAACATTTTTTGAGTTTATCTTAACCAATGTAATCAAAACATGTTCTTTTATGAGTCATATATATGTTATTTTAATGTTCTGTCTTTGGTCATTCATGAGATCTGTTTGTATTTGAGTATGGTGTATACAGCACTCTAGTTCCAGTGAGTCTGTTATACCTCAATATGCAATCTTATGGTTTAAACACACACATTACCTTCTCTCGATAATCTATACTATTGAACCAATTTAACTCCCTTCCTGTTTATTAACGTTATCCATCTTTGCCGTTTGTTTCATAATTTTATCCACTGTTGCTGTTGTTGTTTTTTTGTTTTTCTGTTTTTTTGCTTTATGTTTATTTTTTCTTACCATTTATCCCTCTCTGTGTGTTGTGGTCTTTTTCTGCAACACATGATTATGTACTGGTGGTGTATCAGTGCACTTATTTACTTTATCATCCAATCAGCATTTTATGCATCAATTAATGGCTCCCAGGAACTCCTCTATATAACAGCGCATTACTCTCTGCTCAATTACCCTTGAAGAAGTCTCCGATCGAGATGAAACGCGTTGGGGCACTTTTTTGACTCATTCCGGCATCCGTAGATAGGAAGTGACTCTGCGCTCCACTGTGGAACGCATCTCACCCGCGGATTCCGGCGTACACGATCCGACGTTTGCAACCAGCCTGCCTGTTCTGGAGTTCCATCCTGAAGGAGATCATTGGACCTTGATTCTCCTTCATCCAGCAACGCTTCCACGCCGTTTTACCAACACTAGCGTGAGTTTGGTGGTGCACACTCCGGTCATCACTTCATCTTCCAATTTTTAATTGCTCACATGTTTTTCTGTTTATATTTCAGTTAGCGTTTCATGCTGTGCATGATTCACTGTAGTTGATTGTTATGGCCAATATTGGGTCTTAATAAACTGCTTTTAGTTACCCCCTCCTGGTCACATAAGATTGTTCAGTCAGCAAGTTTTATTCCTTACTACAATATCACTGTGTATCAATCGTAACACATATCACCAGCTGATATTACCCTCTTTTTTCTTCTTTTCTTTTTTTCTTTTTTTTTTCTCTTCTTTTCTCCTTTTCACTCTCCATTTTCTTCCCCCCCCCCCTCCCTCTTTCCCTTTTTTTTCCTTCTTCTTTTTGAGGTATATCCTAACAAACGTGGACATGTGTGGATTTCCGGATTGATCCCTATTTTGGTTTACACTCCATTGACAGCAACTTCCATATCCTACTAGTGTTCTTCAGAGACATTGTGTGTTTTTTTGTGGACCCATAGAGCCAAGGATTTTATGCTATTTTTGGGTTTTTCTCTCTATTCAGATCATTTTGCAGTTCACTCTATGGTATGCATTGATACACCACCTTTATTTTTGTTACATCCAGCCATTGTATATGATGTGTTTTATTTATTCTGCGACAATATTCACCCTTTCTCTTCACTAACACTTCGCGAGCGCAGTTGGAACATATTTATTTGTACTGTATCTACAAGGAGGGATTCCTTGGTTCCCCCGCTGCTGCAAGTGTGTCACCTAGTCTGATATTGAGCGCATATGTATATCTAAGGTCCTACTATTGACATTACCCCCCTTGTGCTGCTGTTAGGTAGTTCAGTACCAAATTGTGCTGGCTTAACACCTTTGCATGAAATCGCAGTGTCACTTAAACCCTGTGTGATGTCCAATATCTCATCCGGTACATTATCAAATAACTTGGCAACAGCTTCTAACAGATGCATATGTTTCACAGAACCCCCAAATATTGACAGAGTATTCCAGCTTGCTATACCAATGCTGATAAATTAAATCATAACTGTGTTGTCTGTTAACAGCTCTTTTTTTGCATCATATGGTGTGACACAGCTCTTACATCAGTGGAGTCTTGTATCCAAGTAGCCGTGGACAGTAGAGCTATGTACAAGTACCTGTACCTCCTTTAGGTAAGAACTTGTATGCCTGATGGCCCCACACATAATAAAACCCTCTGTATAGCTTATGCTGTCCTCCATTTACTATATCTTGTGTATACCGCACTAACATTGGTGTCCAGCCAGGAATGTCTTAGTCGATGCCCTAACAAAGTTTTAAGCGTCTCCAGATGCTTTAATCAATGTTTCTGCTATCGAAGTTGCACTGGTCATCTATGGTTACCAAACTGGGCGCCTAGGCTCCCTGGGGTGCCTTGGCGATCTCACGGGTGCCTTGGCCTGGGTCAGTGGTGAGCAAGGCGGGGAATTACTTGGTAATTATTTTGGCTATGGGGTGCCTTGAAAAAATTATGGAGACCCTAAGAGTGCTTTGAACTGAAAAAGTTTGGGATCCACTGGTCCAATACATATGCAGCTCTAACATACTGGCCTATAATGTACCAGCATTTGCCGTGATTGAATATTGGAATGATGACTGCACAGTATAAAAACGCACTGACAGGTTCAGGTTAGTTCTCTCTCTCGTTTAGACATTTTTCTAAATGCTTTAAATTGAGGCTAGATTAGTGACAGAGAATATCTATGGTTATCAGACTAATCACCATAAAGGTTACATCATCAAATATTTGGCTTAAATTATCACGGAACAACCGTTGGGCCAATCAGCATACAGACAGGTATCACAGCAACCCTTCCTTACGTCACAAAGTTCTCGAGTGATGTAAAGATTTAGGTAATGCACATGAGCCAACAAATAAAGATTGGCGAGTGGTGTTGAGGGCCTGTCTTCCTCCCAATACTGACATACAAAAGTTTATTAAGGATTGTATGTAGGAGGAAGAGAAGGTGACATGTATTCGTGTGGAGTTTATATATTCAAGATATTTCCCTCCCTTTGACTCACTTGAATTTTTATTCATACAGTGTAGATGTGGCATGTATATGTGGGTGTTATATATTTGGGGCATCAATGGGACAAGATTATTTGTTTATGTTTAATAAAGATGAAACAATATTTGTTGATTGACGATTATCTGTATGTGACATTTATGGTTTTTATGTCCGTGACATTTCAAATGAGGACAAACATACATCCTATATTATCCATATACATGTTTATATGTTTTTGTTTTTATTTACAGATCACTGTGTAATGTTTGCTGTTTAAAATGGCATGTATATATTTTCTTATTTTTTTAAATACATTTTTATATATGTGCTATTTAACACTTATGCACACTTTTATGTAAGGTATTATTGTTTTCATGTTGTCTGTATATAGTTTACGCATTGATGTTATTATGCCTCCTGCATTTCCCATATCACGTTGCAAACAGTGTTTTGTTATCAGTTTAGGTCTTATACATTACAGACAGGGACAGATGTACCTTATTCCAAACAAACATATGTTTGCATAATTACTTAATTACAATTCAAAGATAAGAGTATATATATGGCATAATGAAGGACTGATTCACCTTTGAGAAAGTCTCCTCTGAGATGAAATGCATTGGAACACCTTTCTGACCATCCTTCCCTCCGTACACAGGAAGTGGCGTGACGTGCATCCCACAGTGGAACGCACACAGACCACAAACTCTTGTTTAACCACTCAGGAGACGCCGCCATTTGGGAAACATCTTTACGCTACGGTGAACTTGTCCGTTGGATCCTGCACACCTCTTCTGATCACTGCCTTCTCTCTATTGTGACTTTTTAACGCTACGTGCTCCTTGCACTATATGGTCTGTGATCGATAATATTAGTGCAAAACTAAATAAAACATAAAATACAACAACATGTATATGAATCATCAACACCAGTCTCCAGTTTGGGGAGCCATTTCATCCAGTTGCTTTGATCAACGATTACACTGGCTTGTCTACATTTGTGGTCGTTTCGTATACCCAGATTCACTATCAGTCTGACAGGCACACCTGCTATATAGACCTCAGGAGGTTTCAACTGAGCAGCTCGAGTTCGAGCATTTGAAACATCTTTTGATACAGAGTCTTTCCAGGAGTAATATATTGGCCAATATATATATATATTTATTTTTTACTACTCCGTATTGGACTAATATCAACCATTGGCTCATCAGAGCACTGTTATTATTGCATCAGCTGGTTATCTTAGGATAAATGTAATATCTGTTTTTTATACATGCATATTAAATGTTATTTTTACATCAATCCATGTGTCATTGGTGAGATATTGCCGAATCACACTCAGCGCTGATTGTTTTATTTAGTTTTGCATTGTTCCTATTGAGACTCCATGGGTCTTTTCAGCTGCGGGTGTGTTTTTGGCTGTTTCCTCATTAAGTTATAATTGGTTGGTTGTTGGAGACCTCCTCCATTCCACCAGGACAATTTGTGTATCGATAATATTAGTACCTACCTGCAGTTACTGGTCGAGTCTGGCACCTTCATCCTTTCTCCTTGTGTCCAGTTGCTTTTTGTACTTATCCAGTGTGCATTTTTTTTTCCCTTTTTATGAATCATTAAAGTGAGTTTTTTCCATATATTGCCTCAATCCATTCCTAATGCAGCTTATTTTTGTGTTTGACTTAGTTGGGGGGTATATATACACACAATTATACACCTATATTTTTACTTTGAGCTCCCTGATACATGTCTCTATTTGTTTGAGGTATATGCATCCCTGGACTGTGGTCTCCATGAGAAGCTGAAAGTGACATTTCGATTGATTTTGTGATCTTTTTCAAGGACTTTTTATCAAGTTGTTTTTTGGGTCATCTAATATCGTTTACTTCAGGACTTTGTGGACAATATTTGGACATACATCATCCTTTTCTTTCCTCTCTGTTTGATTTTGGGCACATATTGCTTATGCATATTCCCTTGCAACCAACTTCATAAGGTATTTGACATACCCTGACCTCACCACCCCTTTTTTTTTAATTTGGAGTATTGATTGTATATGTATAAAGATTATCTTATAACATTTATTCACTTGTATACAAGAACATATATTATTATTAGTATGATATACGTATATATATTTGTTATATGTGTTATTGTGTTAACTTTAATTTATATAATGTTTAAGATTGTAATCAGTTTTTTTTATAACATGTTGTGGAAATAAATAGTTAAGGCTTAGCCTTTAAGGGTAAATTACCAATAGCTTGCATAAGTCAGAGAGTGGAATGTGATGTAAAGGGTTAACACAATGGTGATTGACTCATACAAGCCCCACCCTGTTCTATAGATAACTTTAATACAATTACCACTGTTAGTACATTTCTATATGTTCAGTAAAAAAATAAAAACTGGTTGTAACTAGTCTGAAGGGGGAAGAAGAGGGGAGTTGGATCTAAAGTGTTATTAAGCAGCCAACACCTCAGCTAGCTTTACCTTCAATTGGAACATTGTCAAAAAAGCTGTGTCCAACAATTGTTGTCTGTCAATAATTGTAATCTCACACCAGAACATAAAAGTTAATGTCCATCCTGTGACAACCTATTCTGTACGGAAAGTGCTGTCTGTGCGGCAGGAGTCCTCACACAATGACATGGTGAGGGTAACAGACCTGTAGTCTACTACACGTCTAATAGAGAAGAGTGAGGATGTAGTATTGAGTTATGAATTTACGCTCCACTTACCTCATGCAGTGTCTGCACTCTTAAATTTGGCTCAAACAAGGCATATTTAATTTGCTAGATACACCAAGTAGGAACTTGCTCTTATGGCACCAGAAAATATCACTATCAAAAGATGTAACAATCCGGCAAATTTCCTCCCATATGTGCTTTATATGGCACAAAGGGTGGAGGGTGAGGACGGAAATTTAGAAGAAATTAATTTTGACGTTTGTGCAGATACGCATAACTGTATGGAATATTTAAATCCAACTTTCAGGGTGAGACCTGACATCAGCAACATCCTTTTAGTTGTTGCTTACTTAACATTTTACACTGAAGGGAGCTGTCACAGACAGACAGTGACAGGAGAATTTTGCACTGGATATTCTGTAGTAGATGACAAATACAGCACAGAGGCAATATGATTAGGACCGCCACATTCGGCACAATTAGCAGAACTAATAGCACTTTAAAAGCCTGCGAGTTAGCTGAAGGGAAATCCGTAAACATCTACTCTGATTCCAGGTACAACTCTGGGGTGGTCCATGACTTTGGGGCTCTATGGTGCCTGAAAATTTTCTTCAGTTGGAACATTGTCAAAAAAGCTGTGTCCAACAATTGTTGTCTGTCAATCATTGTAAACTCACACTAGAACATAACAGTTAATGTCCATCCTGTGACAACCTATTTTGTATGAAAAGTGCTGGCTGTGCAGCAGGAGTCCTCACACAACGACATGGTGAGGGTAACAGACCTGTAGCCTACTACACTTCTAATAGATAAGAGTGAGGATGTAGCATTGAGTTATGAATTTATGCTCCACACACCTCATGCAGTGTCTGCACTCTTAAATTTGGCTCAAATAAGGCATGTTTCATTTGCTAGATACATCAAGTAGGATCTTGCCCTTATGGCACCAGCAAACATCACTATCAAAAGAATTAACACACTCAATCTGGGAAATTTGTGAGAGAAGAAAAATTTAGAAGAAATTCATTTTAACGATTGTGCAGCTACGCATGACTGTATGGAATATTTAAATCTAACCTTCAGGGTGAGACCTGACATCAGCAACATCTTTTTAGTTGATGCTTACTTAATATTTTACACTAAAGGGAGCTGTCACAGACAGTGACAGGAAACTTGTGCACTGGATATTCTGTAGTAGATGACAAATGCACCTCAGAGGTCAAATGATTAGGACCGCCACATTCGTCTCAATTAGCAGAAATAATAGTGTCACGGGCACTAGGAGTTCTGCCCAGGATTCACCAGTTGACTTATGTTTACCAGAGGGGCGGAGTTTGCACAGCGGTTCTCTGGCAGTAGGGTGAATAGTGGAACGTATATAACAGCAGATGGAGAGAGGATGCCAATGGAATTGATGATAGTCAATGACTTGCAGCTATACTGGTAGATGAGTCAGTGACTTGCATCTATATTGGTAGATGAGTCAGCGACTTGCAGCTATAGTGGAAAGGCAGGTTTTAACCACGGAGACATGAGTGGACGTGAGCAGGTGTAGGTAGGTAGCGGGAGAGTCAGTGGTCTGCGTTCAGCAAGTTGTACCACTGCTGTGATGAGAAGACTTGTCCAGGTGCAGGTAGGTAGCGGGGAAGTCAGTGGTCTGCGTATAGCAAGTTGTACCACTGCTGTGATGAGAAGACTTGTCCAGGTGCAGGTAGGTAGTGGGGAAGTCAGTGGTCTGCGTATTGCAAGTTTATACCACTGCTAGTAAGTGAGGATTTGTTCAGGTGCGGATAAGTGGATGCATGAAAAGAGTCAATAACTGAATGAAGACAATGGGAGCACAGAGGAACTTGTTGCAAACAGATATGCAGCGTTACTGCTAATAGTCTATAATGGTATGTGTACCACTGCTGAGTAGAGAAGCTTGTACAAAGCGGATATGCGAGAGAATAACTGATAGTCATTCACAGGTATGCATATCGCTGCTGAGTAGAGAAGCTTGTTTCAAACAGATATGCAGTGGGACAACTAATAGTCTAATGCGGGTATAGATACCGCTGCTGAGTAGAGAAGTCTGTCCTAGGCGGATATGCAAGATAACAGTTGATAGTCAATAACAAGTAAGCATACTGCTGATGAGTAGAGAAGCTTGTCCACGAGGATATGCAGGCACAGCAGGAGCGCTGAACGGCTGTAGCGGGTATGGGAACCGCAGGTGAGCAGAGCAGGTAGTCAGCAGACAGCTGAGGACACGAGCAGGATACAGAAGTCTGTAGCGGGAATGAGAACCGCTGATGAGCAGGGCAGATGATCCAGAAGCCAGCTGAGGACACGAGCAGGATACAGGAATCAGTAGCGGGTATGGGAACCCCCGATGAGTAGCGCAGGTAATCAGCAGGAAGCTGAAGACACTAGCAGAACACAGGAGACACCTTCAGAGACTCACAGGGAATGAGACTCAAGATCAGGCAACGATGTAATGAGCACAGGTGCCTTAAATAGGGAGAGGTGCCTGATCCACCAATTAGATTAAAAGCAAAGGTCATAAGTTCTTGGATGCTGCGCATGCGCAGTCCATCAAGATGGTGGACGGCCGAAGCTCAGGACAGGCGCCGGCAGGAAGGCTAGAGAACCACGCACCAGCGCAGAGGCACTCACGGTCCGGTGAGTGACAAATAGCACTTGAAAAAGCCTGTGAGTTAGCTGAAGTGAAATTCATCTACTTTGATTCCAGGTACACCTTTGGGTTGGTCCATGACTTTGGGGCTCTGTGGTGCCTGAAAATTTTATTGACAGCAGCAGGCACAGGCACAACATATACAAAGACTACTGACAGACATACAGTTACTGCGGGCGGTAGCTGTCATCAGATGTTGAGCAAACACACAACATTGGTCCAGTCTCTATGGGCAAAAGATGAGCAGTTACTGCTGCTTCACCTGTGATTCAAAACAAGGAGACTGACACTGATAACAACTTAAAGAAATTGCTGGTATTTCACAAAAACTTATCCGAATGCAAGAAATTTGTTTCCAAAAGAAAAAGGCCCTCTGGAAGTTGAAGGGACGTGGACGGGCTTATGTGAAGATAAAACAGGTAGGCCGGTATCTTTAAAAGCATACTTTTCGAGTTAAGCAGAAATGGTGAACGGGTTGACACATTTGGATAAATAAGAATTATGTATATTAGTTAACACGTACTGGTGTGCTCCTGGTTTTTTCTCCCATGCTGATGAGAAAGCTATTTCACGCCTTACCTGTCTGAGAAAGAACACCGGGAAGGCTATACCAACCGAACCATCACACATCCCTCTAATAACTGGCCCTTTCCAGATAATTCAGATTGATTTCATACAGTATCTTCCTCATATGAATTTAAAGTACATGTTGGTATAAATTGATGTTTTCTAACTACGTAAAGGCCTATCCAGCCATAACTAATACTGCTGAGTTTGCTGCTAAAATTGTGTAGAAAATTGTGTATAGATTTGGGATCAACAAAGTTAATGCGAGTGATCGGGGTACAGATTTCTCAGGTGATAATTTTTAGACCATGTGTAAACTTATGGGCACTGATAGCAAACTACACACTCCCTACAGGCCACACAAGCTAGTGGGGAAGTAGAGAGATTTAACAATACTATCAAGAATAAGATGAGTAAAGTGATGGCTGAGACTGGGTTAGCATGGCCAGAAGCATTGCCACTAGTACTGCACAGCATCAGAACCACTCCTTGACCAACTCTTAATCTGTCATCATTTGGTCGGCAACCATAATTTATGATCGATCCCCAGGATGATTTAAAGTGTAACAGTGAAGTGAATTTCCAATTAAAATGAGCAAAGGTTTAAAACTGCTGTCTCCAGATATACCAGGAACTAACTGTCTTGATATTGAAGCTGAAGAATATGTAATGATCCAAAACTTTTTGCACTCAGGTTGTCTAGTAGGGCATTGGGAAGGGATATATCAAGTGTTGATGATCAGCACCGCATCCTGGAAGATAACAGAGAGAGACAATTGGATCCATTACACTCATTGCAGGGGAGTCAACAATTTGGAAGAGGTTTGGGACAAAGCAAATTCAATAAAAAAAGCCCCATCACTTGTGAGCCTGTTTCAAGAGATTTGAAATGCAGCGAGAGTAGCCTGAGCCGAAAAAGGACTGACTTTATTACTCTACCATGGAGCATTACATTTTTGATCTTTCCTTTTTCGCAGAACCCAGTATTTTTGAGGTGATATGAAGCCCATGGAGTTCGGTTCTGAGGATTGGATTGATGATGTGGAGATGGAGGATGAATTGGTAGTTCACTCGGTTTGGTGCCACGCTCTACTCAACTCAGGGGTCAATAAACGATCTGCCCACCCTAGAGTTTGGAAGAAATCTGAGGGGGTATTTTCTAAAGAGTACTGCATTTGTAAATATTGTGGCTCCCTAATAGAAGGTGCATCCAATGGTGTTAGTCTAACAGTAGCATAGATTTTGAGAGACACCCGCCAAATCACCATTATGTTTTAGTGGGAAGGGTTTTAAAATCAGAGGAATTGCTGGGTGTGCTCCCATGTACCTCAGGGATAAGGCAATGTAGGATTAGTCCCCATTCCATTAAATGTCTCTGAGGTTCTTGACTTACGGGAGGGAAGACCAACAGATGGAAAGTATAATGTTACTAAATTCCCTAATTTCAAACTTTGCCAATACCCAGTAGACAGATATTTGATATGTATAAATTTCACCAACACCAAGAAACCTGGATATTCGGAAGTAGCGTGGCTCAATCAGACAATACCTTACTCCAGGAGGGCTAATGGGAAACCAAGTGATATCAACCAGTTAAATCTGATCAAAGGTACATCTGGTTTCCAGAGAACATGATACATGTGTAAGTCTACAAAAGTGTCGGTTGGTAAAATGCAAACTGGATACTGTCAAGTGACTATCCAGGCCAATACTTGTTTTGAAAAGATGGGGACTCTAGGCTTGGGTATATTTACTAGAACTTTATGTAGCACTATTCAAGGTTACTCTGTATCCTATATTCTCCCTGAGGATGTGTATTATATCTGCCGGTATAACGCCTATAAATGGTAATCTCCAAACTCCAAGGAAGGATAGTCCTCAAGATCATGAAAAGATGCTTAGTATTTACAGCTCTACCCCACTTCATATGTACACACACAGTACAAACACAGATTTATAAGAAGCATTGTACCCTGGGAGGAACCCCTAACTACAAAATTTAATATTAGAGACTACCACCCAACTTCGCTGCCTGGGTGTCACCCTCGACTCCTCTCTTTCTTTTGCCCCCCACATTCATTCCCTTGCCCAAGCCTGTCGCTTCCAATTACGCAACATCGCCCGCATCCGTCCTTTTCTCTCTCAGGATGCCACCAAAACTGTCATCCACGCACTCATCATCTCCCGCCTCGATTATTGTAACCTCCTCCTCACTGGCCTCCCCCACTCCCGTCTCTCCCCCCTCCGCTCTATACTCAATGCGGCCGCAAGACTCATCTTCCTCTCACGCCGCTCCTCCTCTGCCTCCCCTCACACTGGCTCCCCTTCCCCTACAGAATCCTTTTCAAACTCCTCACCACCACTTACAAGGCTCTCTCCAACTCTACTGCCCCTTATATCTCTAACCTCCTCTCCATTCACACTCCTGCCCACTCCCTGCGCTCGGCCAACGACCGCTGCGTCTCCTCCACTCTTATCACCTCTTCGCACTCCAGAATCCAAGACTTTTCTCGTGCATCCCCCCTTCTCTGGAATGACCTCCCTCGTTCCATCCGTCTCTCCCCTACTCTGTGCTCCTTCAAACATGCACTCAAAACTCAGCTCTTCCTCAAAGCCTACCAACCATCTACTTAACCCCCATCTCCTTCCTTTAGCTCGTCCTCCCTTCTCTCCTCTTGCCTCAACGGGCTCCTCTTGTGCCTGGTCTGTTTACCCTCCCTTAGGATGTAAGCTCGTATGAGCAGGGCCCCCTCCCCTTATCTCCATACCTGTTCTTCCGCTCCGTCTTTACTGCATATGACTAGCCAGAGTTTCTGAAGTATTGGTACTTTTTGTTCATTGTTCTGTATGGTTTCACCCTGTATAGTCTACTGTTAGTACTGTGTGCGGCGCTGCGGATACCTTGTGGCGCCTAACAAATAAATGATAATAATAATAATAATAATAATAATAATACAGCATTTCATTTTCTGTTAGCATTGGACATAACCTGGATTGCCTGGTGAACCCTGAATTTTAATTATATACATGCTCTGGCAGGACTGATAACCTAACCCAAATGTTTGATGACAGTTCAGGTATAGGGGTAAGGAGCTGTGGGCCTATTAGAAAAAATTAGTACAACAGAGGAAGGTTTTCAACTATTTCACAGCTGTCTTTGGAGGATACTGTGTAACCTTAGTGTCACAAGATTAAAGCTCTGGAAGTTACCTGCTGGTACTAGCACTGCTCGAGAGCGAGGTGTTGAGTCTAACGCACCACCGGTCTTCACCGAAGTCCCCCCAAGGAGATATGGAATTTGCTGTGGAAGATTCACAGGTCACGGTCATCAAACTAAGGCAACGGAGTGTAGAGGGTGGTCAGACAGGCCAGTTCGGTAACATTTAGACAGCTAAGATGCACCAGGGGAATTTAGAAGAATGGTTGTAGGCAAGTCTGGTTAATATGGTTCGGTCAGCACAGTTCACAGGGAGATCCAAGAGACTCTTTTGGTTCAGACCTTAGCATCTCCCGATTTTAGACCCTGCGCGTTAGGCTCTATTTTGTTAGCTTTAGCGTTACAACAATACCCTTATAAAGCCCATTATTTTGATAGTGGGTATTTAATGATATCTGTATATTAGACTTATACTATTAAGTTTGGGCTCTAATCCATGAAGAAGTAGTGTATTAATACTGAACCAATTATAAATAACATAATATTCCTACTAGGGAAAGTCTGATCCTTAAAATACATCATACATGACATTGATATTAAGTACGGATGGTTGTGATACCTACTTATAAACAGAGATCACTTTTTAGAGTGCTATATTAGCTGCCTTAACTCATCGTGTATATCACTCAGCTTGACAACGAGATAACTATTTATCAAAAGGGGAGACATAAATACTTAGTTACAGATACAAATGACTGGCATTTCAGAGGTTTTTAATATTTATTAGATATACTCAATTTAACCAGTAGGATTCTGATATATCCACAAAGTCAAACAGCGGCACAGCCTAGCATTCATTTGCTAGTTTTAACAGTACATGATTTATTGGTTCAGAAATTATTTCATTTGTGGTTTTTTTATTTCGCTAATTAACTTGATATGTAATAAAGATTTAATAAACAAATAATTTATATATGTTCTTTGCCCCATGAGTGCCCCATTACACATATTCTTCTTCTTTTCTCTTGTTGGTATATAGATCCAAGAGATTGTCAGAGGGAGCAGGTTCAAACACAGGAAGGCAATCAGAACCAGGGGTAATCAGGAGCAGAACAAGAACAAGCCGAAGTCTTACACTGGAAGTCAATACACAGGCAATAGGAAATAATGCTGGAGCTGGGGGATCCAATACTTTGACCTCCTTAACTAGCATCCAGTCGCCTAGCAACAGGACGCGCATGTGTACTGGGGCCGGCACGATAGCCGTAAGAGCTGCGTCTGGATGCTAAGCAACCAATCGCGGCCGAGAGAACAGAAGGTAGCCATCCATGAATGGAAGAGGAACGGCGCCTGACACTTAGCAACAGTTTTGTGTAGGGTCTTGCAATCACATCATTAACAATACTGATAATTGTGACAGGATGGACCGCCTAAACCACCCTGTCTGTTGTTGCTGGGAACCGGCTGGGCTTACTTTGCCACCATTCCCTTTCGTTATCCCAAATGCGCCCTCTTGCCACAGTAAGAGGGGCTTACAAAGGATGCACTACTGGACTCCTATACCGACATCCAGACCCGGGTTTCTTCTGGGTAACTGATGCTAGCGTATCTTGTTGCAGGGGTACCTGGGCTAGTACTCCTGACCTCTTACTGCAGATAAGGGTTGCTGTGGACGGATCCCCTCACACTGACCAGGGTTGCATGGGTAGCAGGCAGTACGGTGGCTCCGGAAAGATTGAGTCCAAACCTCAGAAACAGCCGGCAAAACGGATTACATTTTGGGTCTAATCTGCAGGTCACAGGAATAGACCAATATTGAAGATGTTTTCAAGCAGGTCTTTGAAGTAAGATGTTTATTTGCTCTCACTGGTTAAAGGTACCAGGTGATCACTCAAGTCAGATGAAATCAGAAGAACATTTCAGTGTACAAGACAGTGCTTTTTATACTGATTTGGACACAGGCTATTTTTAGAGTCAGGATCCAATGTGTTTACACAAACATGGATTTACATGCATTGCAAAGCCAACAATATTTAAACTTATCTATGAAATTCTAGAGATGCTGTAATGTCCTGCATCTGGTTTTCAGATGCAGAGAATCTAGGAGCCAGTCGTAATTAAAAGTTCCTGCCTTCAATGTTGGACCTACACACATTAAAAGATCTATTTAGCATGGTGCCCCTCTTCAGGCAGTCCAGAATACACATTCCCAAAGAAAGGTACCAACCACAAACAAGCCAGTTGCCCACATCACAAAACACAACAGACTTTCATCCATAAAGGCTCATTGTATCAGATATATAGATTATATATATATATATATATATATATATATATATATATATATATATATATATATATATATATATCAGAAACGGTATTTGCTTTAGAAAGGTTAAAACAGAAAAAGCTAATTTTCTATCCTTGTCTCAGAAATAACGACTTCCAATCTCCAAATATACACAATATCAAAAATAAGTGCATGTGCAATTATATAAATAAGCGCCCTGTGCTTTTTCATTTAAATAAATTTATACCAAAAGTTATTTATCAGTGATCCACTCACAATAACCCTAAAGAAATAATTGATCATAAAATGGATGGGAGTTTCGTAGAGATCATAATGCTTCTCTTTCTGCAGTGGGGGAAAAATTAGTAGGTTGGGTCTCATGGTTAAATTCTGTAAGATGATTCTCAGGGTTTGGTGATTGGGTAAAAGAACTAGTGCCAGCTTTGGGTAAGCTCCTTATTCTTATATTTAGTGTCCTGTTAATAATTTATAAAAGTTTTACAGGTGTGTTCCTGGTGTGTTGGAAGTGTGGAAAAAGAGTAACCATGGTAACAACTGAAAGTTATACCACTGATGGTACTGATGAGAGCTACCAACAAAGAAACAGGGTTCCTAATTATGATCCCACATTAGAGCGTATGATGCGATAGTATATATAGACTATCAAATGGCGGGCTGTTAAAGATAAACTAAAACACTGGTCAAATCAATTAACCTGAATTACTTATAAAATGTTTTCCCTGTGTGCATGCGATCGTAATTCCACGAGACTGTGTATGTCACCGCTAATTCGGTCGTATTTAATTGCTTGATAGAGGCAAGATGTAACCGCAACGCTTGTTGTATTAATATCACTGTTTCATCATATTCCCATAAATACTCACTTTGCAATAGGATATGCATAGGCATTGCTAATGACAAGGCCTTCCATTCATCAAAGAGGTCTGAGGATAATGAGAAATGCTCTCCCATTGGATTTGGTATTTACTGAAAAATAATCAATACCAAGGCAATACGTAGACATTTGATATACTTAAGATGTACCAATATTTACTGAGTTTTTGTCCCGAGTCAACATGAGCTTGGGATGGCAAACATCCTCTAATGCCTCTCACTATTCTATAATGCATTTGGTTAGTAAACAATTCTCATTGTCTATGTATGTGCTAAATTCACTAGTTCTTATCCTAAAATGAACATTGTAACAATGACCAGTGTCCTTGTATGACCTGTGTACCTGAAACTTGAAGTGGCAATAATATAATTTATGACTATCTCAATTAATATATTGTACTACACTGACCCATTACAAGGCAGAGTTTCCTGTTTGTAGCCTTTATAAAGTCCCTCAGTTCTATCAAACCTTAGCACAAGCAAAGTTTTATTTTGGATTTCTCTGCTTGTGTTTTTAATAAAACTTGCTTTGTTTGACAGTACAATTCTACTATTACTATTCTACCTTCTACAAGCCTTTGCCTTCAGCTTGTAACTTACTACTAAGAAGCTTGACCAGCCGTGGTGTGTCTCTTATAGCTCCCCCAGTCAAAGTTTCTTTCGGGGGAAAAACCAGCATTGTGACATACTGTTCAGTTGTATTATCCTTGTTGCTTGCATGCTCTATTGCAATAAATGAATAATGCTTAATCAATTGCTGAATATTGTATTTTATTAGTATACACTTTGCGAAAGTGTATTTATTCCTATTTGCATAATTTACAATATGCACATCTACTACAATGTTTACAGTATTGCTGCAACCCCTGTTTCATATTTATCAACTCATGGACATTGCTTTTCTCTTGTGTGTTTTATCTGATGCTTTATGAGAGATAGTCTTCTTGTAAAACCTCTCCCACATGCAGAACATGGAAATGGTTTCTCACCTGTGTGAATTCTCTGATGTGTAACAAGACCTGATATCTGTGTAAAACATTTCCCACACTCAGAACATGGAAATGGCTTCTCACCTCTGTGAAATCTCTGATGTCTAACGAGATCTGATTTCTGTGTAAAACATTTCCCACACTCAGAACATGAAAATGGCTTCTCACGTTTGTGAAATCTCTGATGTGAAACAAGACCTGATTTCTGTGTAAAACATTTTCCACATTCAGAACATGGAAATATTGTATCACCTGAACGAGCTGTGCTAGGTGTAGCAATATCTGAGATATTAGGAAAACATGCCTCATGATTAGAAGGATCAAATGATATATGTGTACTGTGAAGTACTGGATGCATATTTGGAGTAATGGGTTTTTCTCCTGGAAAATCTTGTATAATGTTGTTATCTTCTATTTTAAAACCTGGAGACAAAATAACATATCCCTCTGAGGTATTCCTGGTTGTGTGTCCATCTGCTGGAAATAAATAGATGTACGGAAATAGACATTGAGCACATTTTCAGACATTTATTGAGTTCAACATGTTCAATTGTTTAATTTCTATTTGCAAACAAGAACACTTCATTACAAATCTAAATGTACATACAGCAATTACACAGATAAAACATTGACTTAAAATATAACACATTACCAAGCACATTGTATAGACCCAGTCACAGGGCCACAGCCACATACAAACATTGGAGCCTTGGTGGCAGCACAGTAGGAAATTGTAACACAGATTGATTAAGGCACAGAGCAGAGGAGAACATTAGGAATGAGTAGGAGAATGGAGCAGTGCACGGACAGCAACAGCAGAAAGTGGAAGAAAGTGAAAGGGCAGATCAGGATACAGAGACAGGTCAGAAGGTGAAGAGCAACAGTACAAAGCATCCAACCACAAATATATGAGGAGCGCTGTGTTACTATGATGGGTGTGTGACTATAGTTCTGTGAGTGCGAGAAGGAAGAGTTTGTGTGAAATGTGTGTTGTGATGCAATGTATGCGGGAAATAACCTGCTTTATTATTGCAGTGTTACACATACTGAGAGTAAAACATTCAGGAATTGTTACACAAGGAAGATAATGGGTAATGTCACATGTACTATTGCACGGGGAGCATCATGGGTAATACCATCCATCTCATCACATTGATCAGTGATTCAATCACTATGGTGACGTCTCTTGTACTGATGTATGAAAATCACAAGAGTGTGAGGAGGAGACTGGTCAGATCTCTTGACTGGTAGCACACACTGATATAATGTGAGGAGGAGAACAGGAATTTAATAGGGGTCGATGTCTTCTGACTCCCACCCAATGGGCAGATACTTTTTATATGGGTGTAGAACAAGAGATTGTCGTAGTGTCTGAACAAGGAGAATATCTCACTCTTTTATGTAATAAGTGTTTATTACTCACCGGTGCTGATATCTGTAGGGATTTCCTCCTCCTTACACTGCTGATCACCTCTCACATACATCTCTTCTTCTCCCTCTATATTTTCTACCTTAATATCAGTCAGATCTTCAATCTAGATAACGGAAAAAAAAACCAATAAAATAACACTTTAATAATGTCTGATTTTATTAATTGACATTATACAGAATAATATCAGTGTATAAGACACACGGCTGTTCTACAGATCATATAGTGAAAAGTTTTTTTGGTATATTTGCAAGACCATAAATTCCATCTACCTGACACTGCTGTGGGATACTGTAATTTTCCTCTGTACAATCCTGTGAATAAAGAGGACGGGGACATCTCTCTGGGGTATTTCTTTTACTGGATCCATCTGTAGAAGACACACAGTGACTGAATACATTGTTTAGGTGTGACGGTCAGATGTTGTGTGTACATTAACCTAAGCAACCTTTAAGTTGATACAGAAAGCAAAAATATAAGTAAATAAGGAGGCATCTCTTATGTGTTCCAATCTTAAAAGTCATTGTAAAACAATAATATAGGCTGGATCTATGAGATACGTCAACACCAGTAAGATTTTTATAAGAGAGGATGAATGTCTACCAATAGTGTTTGATTTTAGGACATTCCCAAAAGATATGGAACAATGTATTTCTAAGGTTTCCACATCTCCAGCAGTGTGATAAGGCAGAGGGAAACATTATGTGCAGTACGATAGGAACATGGAACCATTTGGAAAGAAGTTTGTACAAGAGTCTGTGAACCCATATATGAAACGAAATAAGACTGGGGATGGGCGGCACCCACTTTGTGGAATTCCGTCCCTCGCACAGTAAGACTTTCCACTAGTCTTCAAACCTTCAAGCGTTCACTGAAAACCCACCTCTTCAGACAAGTTTATGATATTCCTGAACCACCAGCTTAATTTCCCTAGATTACCCTATTACCATCCTCTACACAGCTAACGCAAGACAACAAAACAACCCTCTGACCAACATTGCCACACACACAGCCCACTTAATACTTTTACCTTTGCATTCTAGCTGGTCCATTGTTGAATATGATGTAGCACATGCCCTTGTGTTTCTAACTCCCATTGTCCTATAGATTGTAAGCTTGCGAGCAGGGTTCTCTTACCTCTCTGTATGTATTACCTAGTATTGTCTTATTAATGTTTGTTCCCAACTGTAAAGCGCTACGGAATTTGCTGGCACTATATAAATAAATGATGATGATTATGATGATGATGATATGGAACTATGTGGAAAATGCAAAGTTGTTGTGAAAAAGCTCTCATTTTAATCACATTACACCTGCCAAGCGATTGTGGGCAGATACTGTATAAGAAGTTCTGCCTCAGAATGGGTACGTGGTTTACAGTATAAAGTTGGGAATGGTCATAGCACATCTTTGTGCCCAAGTATTTCAGTGCCTGCCTGTCCCAAATGAAGTAAATAGAGGAGGACACATAGGAAACGTGAGAAGCTGGACGAATGTCTGGGTTCCCAGTATGAATACCACAGAGAGCAGTTGTGAAATGAAAATAAAGTCTTTATAAAGACTGGTAAAAACTAGATGCAGTCAATGGTAAAACAGCTAGCACAAGTCCATAGAAACAGCAGGAACAGGATACCAGGATCAGGGGGGATCCATCCACAGAAACCCTGATCTATAGGACGAGGTCAAGGGTACCAGCCCAGCTACACCAGTAACAGGGTATGCTCGCAGGGTCAGTTACCCAGAAGAAACCCGATTCTGGATGCCGGAAAAGGAGTCCAGTGGTGGCAGCATTTGTAAGCCACTCCTATTGCGCAAAGAGGGTTGGGTTGTCTCTAAATTACATAACAGCCCTTTAAGTCGATACTTTATCCATTAGGTTTATCAGCATGGCACAGGTTTGTACTAACACGAAAAAATCGAATTACACACAGCCATTTTCCTCATTGTTTGGCATCCTCTGTGCAGGATACAATATTCTGCCCAATACCCAAGATAAATCAAGCAAGATAAGGGCAAAACCTGTCTGGTACTGTTGTGGATGGGCCCTTTATACGAATGGCTGTTGTTTGCCTATACTCACAATGAGAGGATGTGAGCAGAGGAGAAGCTTCCATTTGATAAGGTTGTAAACTTTCCCACTTGCCTAGTGGCTTCCAAGAAAGCCCAGGCTAAGATATTTCAGCACGAGTAGTAAATAATATTGCAGGAAGACTCCTGAATTCAGCAATGTAGATTACCCTAAATACCTTGGAGATGATTACCCTTTTTTCTCTAAATGGAACAAATCCAAATTGATCCAAGTGAATAATGAGTGGAAGGTAAAAGGCATATTCAGCTTCTTAGGATTGTTGCAAAACAATTTTAGTTCCACACTGAGAATTGAGGTGGGACAGTATCTCCTACAGCACAATAGATACTTGCCCTCATATGGCATAATTGTAATGACAGGAAACGTCTGAGCCATGGCTCTCTCTAACCCAGAGGTGTTGCGTTCAGTCCTCAAGGGCTACTTAACAGGTCATATTTTCAGGATTTCTTTAATCATGCACAGGTGAGTTAATCTATTAGGCTGGGTCAGTAAATATTCCAACTGTTTCTGCAGACAGAAATCCTGAAAACATGACCTGTTGGTAGCCCTTGAAAACTGAACTTGGACACCTCTGCTCTAAACTATTCCTTGTAAAATCATAGCATTTCAGGCTAAGAGGACTCAGTGCTCATCTTGAACTCTGAGTCACTCAGCATAGATAGCCATATAGGACGTGCCAGTAATGGCCGTGTCCAAGCGTGCTTAGTAAATAAGGGAATTCTATTTAGAGAGGATTCAAATGTGAAACAATTGTAGACAAATAACCCTTTGTTATTAATTGTCTGTGACTGGATCACTCATAAATAACTTCTGGTATAAATTTATTTAAAGGAAATAGCTTATGTATATAATTGCACAAAGTTGAAAAATAGTTTTTTGTGTCTAACCCTTCTTAAGCAAATGTCTCATTTCTGATGTATATATCTGATACAATCAGCCTTTGTTTACAAAGTATTTTGTGTATTGTGATGTGGGGAAATTACTTGTTTGAGCGTTGTACTATTTTCTTTGGGAATGTGTATTCTGTGACTGTCTGAAATTATCCTGCCAGTTGGACCTTTTGACTTGCCAGTAGGTCTCCTGCCTCTGAAATAAGATGAAGGATATCACAGCAAGGTTTTTAAGACTTTCATAGATAGTGTAAAAATTGTTGGCTTTGCAATGCATGTAAATCCGTATTTGTGTAAACAGGTTACATCCCGATTCTAAAAATAGCCTGTGTCGGAACTGTATAAAAGGCACTGGCTTGTATTGAAAACTTGTTGTTCTGAATTCATCCAACTTGAGTGATCACCTGGTACCTTTAACTAGGGCAAATAAACATCATGCTTCAAAGACCTGCTTGAAAACATCTTCAATATTGCTGTATTCCTGTGACCTGCAGATTAGAGCCAAAATCTAATCCGTTCCCGGCTGTCTCTGATGTTTGGACCCAAGCTTTTCCAGTACCATCGCTCTGCCTGCAACCCATACAGCCCTGGTCAGTGTGATAGGCCAGGGGGGATCCATCCATAGGTTCCCTGATCCATAGTAAAAGGTCAGGAGTACCAGCCCAAGTACACCAGTAACGGGGTACAATTGCAGCGTCAATTACGCAGAAGAAACCCGGTACTGGATGCCGGTAAAAGTCCAGTGGTGGCTGCATGTGTAAGACCCTCCTACTGCGACAAGAGGGCGCATTTGGGATAACGAAAGGGAACGGTGGCAAAGCAAGCCTGGCCGGTTCCCAGCAGCAGCAGACAGGGTGGCACAGGTGGTCCATCCTGTCACAGTGTCTGATTGATCCTAATATATAAGTGTGAAGAGGGGAATTGAAAGGAAACTTCCAGCTGTTCCAATAGGAAAGATGGATTACTCATACATCATGGTTGGCTCTCTCAGGAAAGTTGTCTCCCTGTGTCTGTAAGTAGTTGATCACTTGCTCTCACCTTGTACCATTGTACATGTTGTGGTAATGACATGAGGTGTCACAGTGTCACCTATCTGGTAAAATTGGAGTGACAGTGGTTTGCAGAGCTGCCTCACAGCGCTGGGGTCATGGGTTCGACTCTAACACAAGTATTAGCTATGTGGAGTTTGAATGTTCTCCCCGTGTTTGCGTAGTGCTCCAATCTCATCCCACATTCCAAAGACATACTGATAGGTTAATTGGCTTTGGACACAAGTAACTCTATAGTGTGTGTTTGTGTATCCGTGTGGAAGAGAACATAGACTGTAAGCTCCACTGAGGCAGGGACTCATGTGAATTACTAAATATTCTCTGTAATGTGTTGCGCACTATGTAGGCACTATATAAACAATTCTAAGCAGCTGTAAATAAGGGAGGTCCATTGGTGGTCTCAGAATTGCGCTCACCAACTCTGCAGGGAAGGAATTAAAATGGAGCCCCCATTGTTAGGTACTTCTCTTCAATGCAGTATGGTAGTAGTTGATGAAGGTGACAGCACTGTCAAAACTGAGTGAACTCCTCCATCTCTCCAAGCACCTGATGATCTCTTTTGTTGCAAAACAAGAACCTCCATATTACATGATTCAGCTTATTATATCTACTAATATGAAGAAAGCTTTTGGCTCAGGTAATCTGTCTTTAAAGTGGTCATCTGGTTTTACAGGGGGTTAAAGATGATCAATAGGAAGGGTATAAGCCTTCTAAATCTAGAGATTTAGGAAGAAAATGGGATTTTTATACATTAAATACGTTTCTCTTAGATCACTGGGGGACACCGTAGACATTGTGGTAGAGTAAGGAAATAGGCATTGGGCACTTTAAGAAACTCGTTAACTAGCCCTATATCACGCGCCAGGTGTTCGGGCAGCGCACCCGACAGACTTGCCTGTCTTAAGTCAAATTACGATTACCGGCATCTCTTCGTATTGTTAACTCTTTCCATGTGTCTCTGTTAAAACCTCTGAAGATTAATCATTTTTCATCGGTATCTCCTTCCACCACTCCAGGAGCCCATCAAGAGGAGGAGTTCGAACTCGAACAAATCCTAGACTCAAAAAATTGTAAAGGCGGCCTGAAGTATCTGGTAGATTGGAAGGGGTTCGGTCCTGAAGAGCGCTCTTGGGTTCGTGCCTCCGACATCCACGCCCCCTATCTGCTGAATAAATTTCACAAGAAGTTTCCCTTGAAACCTTCCAGTAGACGTGCAGTACCTGTCTTTAAAGGAGGGTGCCGTGTGTTCGGGCAGCGCACCCGACAGACTTACCTGTCCTCGGCGCTCTGCCATCTTGGATCCGGGTCTGCGCATGCTGCACTAATCCCTCCGCTTCCTCCTGATTGGTCCCTCTCCTTGGCGGCTAATTTAAAAGGCACCTCCTCACTTTCTTCTGTGCCTGTTCTTTGAGTTACCTCCTGGTGATAAGAAGTGGCTTCCTACGTGTCCTGCCTTTTGTCTGCTAAGCTTACACTCATCTACTGCATTCCCTATCCTCTCGTCTGCGGAGCTGACGCTCACCTCCTGCTTCATCTGCCACACAGTGGTCTGCAGAGCTGACGCTCATCTTCTGCATCTACACTACAGTTGTCTACAGAGCTGACGCTCACCTCCTGCTTCATCTGCCACACAGTGGTCTGCAGAGCTGACGCTCATTTCCTGCATCTACGCTACAGTTGTCTACAGAGCTGACGCTCCTCCTGCTTCATCTGCCACACAGTGGTCTGCAGAGCTGACGCTCATCTCCTACATCTACGCTACAGTTGTCTGCAGAGCCGACGCTCATCTCCTACATCTACGCTACAGTTGTCTGCAGAGCTGACGCTCATCCCCTGCATCTACGCTACGTCTGTCTGCACAACTGCCACTCCTCCTACGGTGCTATTCCCTGTAGTCTTCCTAAGGGCTTCCGCACAGTACTCTTAGTGGGGACCGCGACCTGCGAGGCAGACGCGGCTAAGCCCATTCTGCTTTGCAGCGGTTCCTGGTGAACACGTCTCCTCGTGGGACTCCGCGCCCCGCTGGAGTAGTGCCAATCTGTACGAACCTCTAGGATTCGCTGCATCAACTGAATTCCATCGTGAAAACCGTGACACCCTAGCTCCTCCCCTCTATCTCCCTTCCCGTTTAGGCTTCAATTTATGTTTAACCAAGCCCCACATTAAAGGTGACAAAAGAGACAAAAGCAACAGAGAAAGAGGAAAACAACAACATGCTCTTGAACAAAATCACAACATATCACACAAGAAGAGAAACCAGAGTGTTAAGGGTGGGCGCCCGGTGGAATAAGAAAAACAGATTTTACGTAAGTATAAAAATCCTATTTACTCCCACGTCCAATTGGGGGACACAATGAAGACATCTGGCAAGTCCCAAAGCCACCATCACGGGTAGGAACGCACAGAAGAAACGGTACAAAACACCTTTGCCCGAAAGCTTGCATCCTCTGATGCAAACACATGAAAGCTGTACATTCCAGTAAACGTGTGAACGGAGGACCAGGTGGCCGCTCGGCACAGCTGTTCAATCGAGGCACCATGCCGTGACACCTAGGAAGCACTCACCGACCAGTGGAGTGAGCCCAAAGATTATCTTGAACAGGCAGACTACATATATAATCCCCTGAGCAATAGTCACCTTAGAGGCTAACCAGCTTCTCTTGTGTGCATCAGAGAAGACCAAATTTTCTGCAGTCTTGCACATATCCTGGGTTCTGCGCACAGACAAAAGAAAAGCTCCAACCACATCCATAGAATGAAATACAACTTTGCCATTCAAAGACCGACATTTGGTCAGCGTACGGATGACAATATCCTGATTTATGTGGAACCTGGACACCACTTCATGTAGGAATGATGATTTGAAGAACCGCCCCACCTCTGGATGGAGGCACCAGTCGATGGAATGTAGGGTCTGCCTGCTGAGAAAGTCCACCTCCCAATTTTCTACCCCTGGGATAAAAATTGCCATGAGTTTTGGCCCACCGAAAGATCCCATGCATCTCTCGCATGGCTAAAATAATCTTAGGTCCACCCTGATGATTGAGGTATGCCACCGCCTCTGCCTGTTCTGGCAGTATGATGTTGCTTCTCCTTACTAACTTTGATTTGATCTGAAAGAATCCTGTTCAATATGCTGTTGTCACAATCTGCACCTGTCTACAGAATAGCATCTCCTCTTTGGATGCTGTCTTTTCTTTACAAGATTCTGTCTGCAAGAGGTTACGTCATCATTGGATTTGCATCCTGATCACCCATGTCTGGCCTTCATAAGACTGTCATTTCCAGCAAACTGGGCCAGTTCATCAATTGTTGCTTGATTTGACTTCACGTCTGTGGCTCCTTGATACTGTTGTGGATCCCTAAGCTTCTGACCCTGGCTTGCCTGATCTTTCTCCTGTCTGATTCTTCCATGAATCATCCAGTGCCTCCTGCTTCCTCAGCTAAACCTGGTCATCCTGGTATCCTGTATCTATAGTTCTCCAATTGTAAAGAAAAAACACACTCTGTTGTTTGCTGAGAGTATACAATTCACATAGCCTCTGAGGAAATTGCCTAGATGGTGATGAAACCGGAAAGGACATTTTTATGACATTGGAGCTGAACGGATGAAAGAAATATAGTGCCATTTAGATGCTGAATTGGACATCCATACTATTGTCATGGGCTGCAGTATACCCTATTAGCAAAGGTAAATCACAGTGGAGCTTCTCTGCAGCTCACTCCCAGGCTGGAGGTGTCTCTCATTTCTACAAGATTGAGTTGGACTATCAGTGAGTACATTGGTGAAGCTAATTACACCTAGGTGTCAGTTACAGCAGAGACCTGTGCCCTCCGCTGTTTCTGGTTGACTCGGATCCCTACGACACAGCCTATTTCATCTGTGTAGTCTCGCATGCAGGAGGCTTCAGCCCTAACTCTTTGAATATGGAACTAATTTAACACAATACTGCATTTAATATATACATAAGCAGGAATCAACTAGAGAACGAACTAGTTGGACATCATCATCATCATCACCATTTATTTATATAGCGCCACTGATTCCGCAGCGCTGTACAGAGAACTCATTCACAGCAGTCCCTGCCCCATTGGAGCTTACAGGCTAAATTCCCTAATATACACACACACACAGACAGACAGAGACTAGGGTCAATTTTTGATAGCAGCCAATTAACCTACTAGTATATTTTTGGAGTGTGGGAGGAAACAGGAGCACCGGGAGGAAACCCACGCAAACACGGGGAAACTCCACACAGATAAGGCCATGGTCGGGAATTGAACTCATGACCCCAGCGCTGTGAGACAGAAGTGCTAACCACTTAGCCACCGTGCTGCCCAATAAATCAAGTCATATGTGAATAATGAAAATCATAAACATTGTATTATTATTATTATTATTATTATTATTATATGTGAGAATCCTCAGAATTTTGATGATATTGCAAACAGTATAAAGTGGTTGTTTATAGATTTCTATAGAAAATAAAGTGTATATTTATTTATTTTATTTTTACTGTGTTGGTTCTTTTATATATAAAAGTTTGGCCATCCTCAGCACTGTGTTATTTCTTTGCAGTTAGTATTGCATTTGGCAAGTCGGGGGCATGCACCATTCCCTGCAGTAGTGAGGCACACAGAGTGCACCAATTGCTTTTTATGTGCTCCAATCGTGCCTGGAATCCAGTCTCATGCTTCCTCAGCTAAACCTGGTCATCTTGGTATCCTGTTCCTCCTGTTTCTATGGACTAGTGCTAGCTGTTTTACCATTGACTGCTTTTAGTTTACACCTGTGTTCAAAATAGAGACACTCTGATTCATTACACTGCTCTCCGTGGTCTTCATATTGGGAACCGACAGCTGTAGTGTCAGGATAGGTGTATTAACTCAAATAACCTGTGATCTCACAGCTTCAAGATAAATCACACACCTATAACCCATATTACATGTAATAACATAGGTAGTTGTAGTGCTAGTATACAGCTTGGATCAAATAACATTAAGAGAATGTGATCATTACTGAGAACCACATATATAAATATTATTACTACTATTAGTGCACAGGGAGGATCATGGATAGTGTCACACAGGGTCTCATTCAGCTATTGAATCACTATGGTGACTTCCCTTGTACTGATATATAGGAATCACCAGAGAGTGTGGGGGGAGGAGACTGGTCAGATCTCTGGGCTGGTAGCTCACAATGATATGATGTGAGGAGGAGAACAGAAGTCTAATAGGGGCTGATGGGTCCTGACTTCCCCACTGAGCAGATACTTGTTCCTCATTAGTTTGTACAGAGGAGGATGTAGAATAAGAGATTGATGTAGTACTCACCTGTGCTGATATCTGTAGGGATTTCCTGTTGATCACCCCTAACATACGTCTCTTCTTCTCCCTCTATATCTTCTGCCTTAATATCAGCCAGGTTATCACCCTAAATTACCCACAAAGAAATAAAATACTACTTTAATAAGGTCTGATTAAATTATTTGATGTTAAATAGAAGAATCTCAGTGTATAAGACACACACAGCTGCTCTATATCATATAGTAAAAACTCACTTTGGTATTTGGTGAGACCCTAAAACCCTACCTACCTGATAGTCTTGTGGGATAATGTGATTTTCCTCTGTAAAATCCAGTGAAAAGAATGGACGGAGACATCTCCCTGGAGTATTTTTGTTACTGGATCCATCTGTAGGAGACGCATTGTAACAGAATACATTTTTTATGTGATTTATTGTGTGTATCTAGGTGGCCCTCAAAACTGCTTTCTGTTAAATAATAATTAATACTCTACTCTTACCACATGAGATGAGGGTCTGGTGATTCTCCATCATCACATCCTTGTACAGAGGCTTGTGTTCTTCTAAATCCTCCCAGTCCTGCATGGAGAAATAGACAGAGACATCCTCACATCTTATAGGAACCTGACACACACAATGATACAGTCATCACCCAGACACATCCCCTGGTGTTACTGTATATTGTCCCATTCCCAGCAGTCACCTCTCCAGTCGGCAGCTGAATGATCTTGTTGGTTAGTTGCAGAATCTTCTGATGATTGTTTTTCTCATGTATCAGTGAGTGAGGTGGAGGAACTGTGACTTGGGCAGGATTCTGGGTCCTGCTCAATCTTTCTGACACATGGAGATGGCTACTGAGGGTCACACGCTCATCAGATGTCTTCTTCACTACTATGTATTCCTGTGTATTGAGGGATACATCAATACAAAAGTAAATGGAAAAAAAACACCAATTCAGAGTTGTTATTGTTAGGGTTAATTATGCAAAAAGTACAAGTAACAGTTTCCTATGAAAGTAGAGTAAATATCTGAGATGGGTGCAGCTCCTGCCACCAATCTGTGTCCTCTGTCTATGACCGGCCCCCACAGATGAATCACCTTCTTTGGACAGATTAGTGCAAACAGCAAGATGACTTTGGGAGCTGGGGGAAAACAGAGGCCTAAGAGTAGCCGGACCACTGAAGATGGCAGGAGCTGCAGGAGAGGTAAGTTGTTTCTGATATACAGTGCATCCAGAAAGTATTCACAGCGCTTCACTTTTTCCACATTTTGTTATGTTACAGCCTTATTCCAAAATAGAATAAATTTCTTTTTTCCCCTCAAAATTCTACACACAATACCCCATAATGACAACGTGAAAAAAGTTTTTTTGAGATTTTTGCAAATTTATTAAAAATAAAAAACTAAGAAATCACATGTAAATAGGAATTCACAGCCTTTGTCATGAAGCTCAAAATTCTGCTCAGGTGCAAAACTATTAAAAGATGAAACAGGCGGAGTAATGGTCAACTGTCATTGAATAAATCACCGCCTGGCTCTAGTTAGTGCCCAAGCTGCTGAGATGACTTATTTAGTCAAATTTAATAATATCTTAAGATATCTTAAGTTCTTCTTTTTTCAAAATTCCCCAGTTAGAATGGCTGGTTTAACCGAGATCCAGAATGTACTGAACAGTCCTCAGATTAAACTTAGAGGCTAGTGGCACTAGGGGGCTGTCTGTTGTCGTTACAGTACAGTCTGTAAAAGACTCCTTGGTGAGTGTCATTGCTGCTCTGGACACTGAACGAAATGACATCACAGCTGAAGGTATAAGCAAATGTATGAGAACATACTAATTACAGCTTCACTTATAATGCTTTCAGATGTGCTGCCTCATTTTAAGTAGAAGCACACTGAATAATCTGATTTCACCAGAGGAACCAGATCCTACAGACTTTGATTTTGAAAAAGCTGTAGACAACTGGGCCTCTAAGAAGAGAAGAATTAATATATAAAATGTTGATCTCGAGGTTAAATCAGTATAAGGTCAGGATTTCAACATGTAATTATTGCGAAGGACCCCAGCCGGCTACTTCTTGATGCCATCTGGCTGGCAAAATTTTCTGGGGAGAACACTAAAGAGTGATGTCACTGTGCCACTTCCAGAATCTCTCACCTCTCCAGTCAGCAGGTAGATGATCTCCAGGGTGAGATTTAATATCCTTCTGTCCTTGTCCATCCTCAGTGAATCAAGTAATTTATACAGCACACGTCTCATCCACACGACTTCTAATAAAGACTCACTGTTTCCTCACAGCTCAGTTTTCTAGGAATAAATATAATAATTATAATTAATATAACAGGATAGACATGTAACATATTGATATGAAACACTGAGTGATCATTAAGTCCTCCTCTTTTCCCCGAGCCATAATTCCCTGGTCAGTGTTTCCCAGAAGTTCCTGTGATCAAGCTTCACAAGACTGCTCAAAGACCTTCACATGATACTGTATTACTAAAGGTTAAATCACCATTTGTAGCGTGTACACACATATATATATATATATATATACACATACATACATACATACACACACATATACACATAGTATATATCTAATGAATGCTAATTAAAGGCATTAATGATCAAAAAGTAAAACAAAACAAAAAAGGGGAGGGGGTTTCACATGGAATATATTTCTTAATATGCTGTTGATGTCTACTGGACATAAAATACATTTTTACAGTTGCTCCTGGTTGCAAACACATCTTATAGCATCTATAGCATATGAGACTGTCATCACTACTGATCAGGACTTAGGGCTACATTTACTAAACTGTGGGTTTGAAGTAGAGATGTTTCCTATAGCAACCAATCAGATTCTCGTAATCATTTATTTAGGTACATTCAACAAAATGACAGCTAGAATCTGATTGGTTGCTATAGGAAACAGCTCCACGTTTTGAAACCTGCACTTTAGTAAATATATCCCTTAGACTATCCCTGTAGCTAGAACAAGAGATACGGCAGAACAAGTAACTTTGAGATGCTCAGAGCTTGAGTTGGATGTGGCTTCGTGCACTTGAGCTCGTCTCGTCTCTACCAGACATTGACTACGGCAAAACGCCCCTTCCCCATCCCATTCTTCACACAAAGGAATCCCCAGCTTGTTCCATGTTTGACCATTTAACAAAAAAAGTTATTCATACTATATTATCTAAATATTATGTGTTATTAGTCCCATTAGACCGTTTATTAGCTAATTAATATTTATTAGCAGCAGCTGTAGTAATAATAGGCCACTATAATTGCTCAACTGTATTATAACAGGAAACCAGAGTCTCCTTCACCAATATTATAATAAGAGGACACCGAAGTCTGCTCCACATGATCTATAACTACAAGACACTGGAGTCTGCTCCACCTGTATAAGAGGGAACTAGAGCCTGCTCCATCTGTATAAGAGGAAACTAGAGCCTGCTCCACCTGTATAAGAGAAAATAGAGCCTGCTCTACCTGTATTATATCACATGACACTAGAGTCTGCTCCAACTGTGTTATAATAACAGGGCAGCAGTCAGCACACACGTATTATAGTACATATATAGTACAGGACGTCACAGTCTGCTCCACATGTACTATAACAACAAGACACCACAGTCTGCTCCACATGTACTATAACAACAAGACACCACAGTCTGCTTCACGTGTACTATAACAACAAGACACCACCGTCTGCTCCACGTGTACTATAACAACAAGACACCACCGTCTGCTCCACATGTACTATAACAACAAAACACCACAGTCTGCTCCACATGTACTATAACAACAAGACACCACCGTCTGCTCCACATGTACTATAACAACAAGACACCACCGTCTGCTCCACATGTACTATAACAACAAGACACCACCGTCTGCTCCACATGTACTATAACAACAAGACACCACCGTCTGCTCCACATGTACTATAACAACAAGACACCACCGTCTGCTCCACATGTACTATAACAACAAGACACCACAGTCCTCTCCACATGTACTATAACAACAAGACACCACCGTCCGCTCCACATGTACTATAACAACAAGACACCACAGTCTGCTCCACATGTACTATAACAACAAGACACCACAGTCTGCTCCACATGTACTATAACAAGACACCACAGTCTGCTCCACATGTACTATAACAAGACACCACAGTCTGCTCCACATGTACTATAACAAGACACCACAGTCTGCTCCACATGTACTATAACAACAAGACACCACCGTCTGCTCCACATGTACTATAACAAGACACCACAGTCTGCTCCACATGTACTATAACAACAAGACACCACCGTCTGCTCCACATGTACTATAACAAGACACCACAGGCTGCTCCACATGTACTATAACAACAAGACACCACAGTCTGCTCCACATGTACTATAACAAGACACCACAGGCTGCTCCACATGTACTATAACAACAAGACACCACCGTCTGCTCCACATGTACTATAACAAGACACCACAGTCTGCGCCCCCTGTTTTATATTCTTAATAATAAATATCATTACCTGCCGTCAGACACTGCAATGTCTCCTCTTTGCTTCCTCTTAATCTACGATCACCCGGAAAATGCAATGGAAGAAAACACACTTCCGGTGTTTGGAACGCAAAAGGACAAAAATGGAACGCACAAGTCGGAAGTCGGGTGGACCGCACAGACCGGAACTCGGTGGAAGGCACAGACCGGAACTGCGTAACACTGGGTGACAGGAGGCAGTGACTGGCAGATATATTATGAGATATAATGATAAACATATAACATAGGTAAGAAGTAAAGTATGTACATGAATTGTGAAGTTGTAAAGTATTAGGAGGTTATGAAATTGGAATTACCTCATAATTCCCATCTCAATAACGTTAAATTGCCACTTCATAGTCATATAATACCTACATAAGAGCTACATAGTGTAGTGCCACCTTCGCATTCTCATAGTGCCCCCTTCACATCCTCATAGTGCCCACCTTCTTATCCTCATAGTGCCCCCTTCACATCCTCATAGTGCCCCCTTCATATCCTCATAGTGCCCCCTTTATATCTTCATAGTGCCCCCTTCACATCCTCATAGTGCCCCCTTTATATCTTCATAGTGCCCCCTTCACATCCTCATAGTGCCCCCTTTATATCCTTATAGTGCCCCCTTCACATTCTCATAGTGCCCACATCACATTCTCATAGTGCCCCCTTCACATCCTCAGTGCCCCCTTTATATCCTTATAGTGCCCCCTTCACATCCTCATAGTGCCCCCTTCACATTCTCATAGTGCCCCCTTCATATCCTCATAGTGTCCACATCACATTCTCATAGTGCCCCCTTCACATTCTCATAGTGCCCACCTTCTTATCCTTAGTGCCCCCATCACATTCTCATAGTGCCTCCTTCACAATCCAATTGATAGTCACCTGATATCCTCCTAATGCCCACTTTATTGCCTCTGTATTCCTGCCTCATTTTCCTCCTGACATTCTCCTAATGGCCAACTCATTATAGCCTCATCTTTCCCACTGTTAATGCCTCATGACCTCCTAATATTAATTCTAATTAATTCATATAAATATATATCAAATAATTATTACTTAACTTGGTGTATAATCAATATGTAACAACAACACCCCGTGAATTACTGCCACTCCCCTTTTGTGAATGCACTCACAAGATATTGATTGGATTGTAGCGTTGTATATTAGAAATATCCCATCTTCTTTAGTATAAACACATGCAGTTTTCCTTTAGGATCAACTTGAAGATCCTGATTATAGTGTAGCGTTGTGTATCAAAGGTATCCAATCTTCTTTAGTGTAAATACGTGCAGTTTCCCTTAAGGATCAGCTCGCTCCATAAACGTAAAAAAGGAAATGCCACACGAATGAAGGTAGACCCTTACCCCAACAACACTCAACATGCACATACAAGAATACAATCCTTATGATGGTATCGGGGTACCCGGCTTATTCCATCTGCAAATGTCAAGGATGGTGAAACAGTCCACTCCCTGCGTGTGTTCTCCAGCTGTCTCCCCACCAACGCGTTTCGATTTAAGCAATCTTTCTCAAGGCATGTGGGATCTGACAAATACACCTCCTTTTAAAGGAGCTCCAACCAATCACAGCTATACTGGCACAGATGGTGCATTTTGATTCATTAATATATCAAACTTTCGGTATGTCCTTAATGAAAATAGCATTTATGATGCAATAAAAATAACCAAATAAATTGTATTCACATAGTAATAAAGTTTTTATACTCTGTAATGAATATCTAAATATAAGTGTTTGATAAAAATATGCAAAAAAAAATAAATTTGTAATTTGTTTTTATTATACATCAAAAATAAAAAGTTATCTGGAATATAACTGCTTAATGCAGCAGCAGTCTCAGGATCTGTTTCCAGTATCTAACATGACTTCACTGTGATAGAGTGGTGATGGTTAGTATTGTAATTAACCACATCCTCATAGTGCCCCCTTCACATTCTCATAGTGCCCCCTTCATATCCTCTTAATGCCATCCTTAATATAATCATAGAACCCTTTTCACATTCTCATAGTGCCCCTTTCATCTCCTCATAGTGCCCCCTTCACAGTCATAGCTTTTACACCTTATATCCTCTGTATGCCCATCCACAGCTTCAGTATACCCAGTGGCGCACGCAGGGGGGGTTTCTGAGTCTCTAGAAACCCCCCCCCCCCTGCGCTAAGTGGCCACTATAGCTGCACTGTCCTATACAGCAGCCACGGCGCTGTCAAAGAAGCGTCCGCGGCGGTTCTGTATTGTATACAGCACCGCTGCAGACGCTTCTTAGACAGCGCCGCGGCTGCTGTATAGGACAGCGCTGGCGAAACGGAGCTGCTGCGCATGCTCTCTCTCGGGTTTTTTTTGGGTCGGCGGGGGGAAACCCCCCCCCGACAATCCTCCGTGCGCCGCTGATACCCATCTCATAATGCTTACCTTACAAGATCATATTTCCTGCCTATAATGCCCACCTTAACCCCCCGTAATACACAGCCTTATAATGGTCACCTTATAGCCTTTGAGAAAGCAACAGTGAAACGTTCATCAGGACGAGGAGGTTCATGCTATGTATGTGACAACCGTGCCTCTCATTAATGGTCTTATCTAATATGTACAAAACTAACAGATTGTAAATGTTGTGGAGAGTGCAGTAAATCTAGCACCGGTGATTACTATGAGACACAGTCTCGGTCGTTCATGAATTGATACTCGTTAGCTCCAGACAGCAGAGCGCCATAATTATTGTTATATATACAGCCAAGCTCCTGAGTACTTTGTAGCAATGAGGATATTGTGGCAGTGAGAAATAAATAACAATTATAACTATCAGCACACCACAGTTTATATGCTTACTCCCACACAAAAGTAAAGCTAGGTTTAATTTATTATCATATATAGATTATGTATAAGGCAATCTGATAAGAGTGTCTCAAATTAAATTAAGTTCAGAGATAAGCAAAGACCTGAATGTTGAGAAAAATAATTCACGCCCTATACAATGAACCTTTGAAAGTAATGGGTAACTCAGTGGATCCCAAACTTTCTCAGTTCGAGGCACCCCTAGGGTCTCAATAATTTTTTCAAGGCACCCCTAAGCCAAAATAATTAGCAAGTAGTCCCCCTCTTTGCTTTCCACCGGCACTGGTCGCAGCACCCCTGTGAGATAGCCGTGGCACACAGTTTGAGAACCACTGGTATGGAGATATCTTCCCAGACGTGGGGACTAAGTGGACAGTGTAAGATGTAATAAATGAGACCCATATAGATCTGTCTTATCTATATATCTTTAGTTAAGAACTTCCAGCGCATTTGGTAAATCTTAACACACAGAAAACCAGTGACTTCTTATGTGATTAGTCAGTGTTCCAGGTTGAATGAGGTTCTTTCGGTTTCAAAGAGTTAATGACTCATGAATGCAAGATTTATTATGAAAATTAGCTTTATTTTTACAATAAACATAACATAAAAGAAAAAGTAAAGTAGCTTCCAATATGTTCAAGTAACAGTCAATTTCCAGGACCCCTCTTTCACATGAAAGCTGGAACAACAATAGGCACCTTTCTTCATCAAGGTCCAGTCATGAGGCTGGGATCTGTCTCGCTGCATTCCAGCTTTATACGCAGAGAACAAAGGGTCTTGGAATCATCTTACATATAAGGGTATAAACAAATTTTCAGACTCGCAATTGGTACAATACTGATAAGAATATATTCTCTCATGTGCAGAAGCATCCGAGACACCGGTCTGGTATAATATGTGGAGATGTTGGTCTGCATGTGTGTTAGGGGAATTAGATTGTAAGCTCCAATGGAGCAGGGACTGATATGAATGAGTTCTCTGTACATCGCTGCGGAATTAGTGGCGCTATATAAGTAGATGATGATGATGATGATTCGGTCCAGCCTTTGATCAGATAAGCATTTTACAATACACACAGAAAAGTATGAATACAACAAAAATAGAGCTCAGTTGCCATTTTGATAGGCCTGTTACAGCCAGGCATATACGATAGTGGTTACTTTTGCACTATACTGAAGTACTAAGAACCCCTATAATAAGATGACATGAATAATAAAGGGATAACTGTAAATGATGAGACCGTACTTTTTTACACTTTCAACATGTAAAGAAGTGGTCAGATGCTATTCAGTTACCATTGTAATGTAGCACAGATTAAGTGTCAGTCTCACACAAGTAATACTGACCCAATTGCACTAGGTAATAAAATGGCAGATGAAATTTCAATAGAGTAGTAAGACGACCGTTACTTACTAACATTTCTTCACAGTACATGAATTTGTTGTTGTTTCAGTTAATTACTGATTAGAAATTAATCAGAATGTAAAAGTTTTGTTTTCCCCCGGAAGTGGCCCTCTGAAAGTCGAAGAGATCGGTACAAGATACCAATAGTATGTGGAGAGATTGTAGATAGACCAGTGACCCCAAAGGCTTACCTACCATAATAAATAATGGATTCATGAGTCATTAACTCTTTGAAACCTCTCCTTCTATTATTCTTTGCCTTCCACGCCCTATTTGGTTATTGTCCTCCATCTTGCTATTGTCTCCCTGCTTATTCTTACCTGTTATCAGCTGTCCTTATTATCTTACTGTTCTGCTATCATTCTTACCTGTCTTCATTGTCCTTATTATCTCACTGTACTGTTGTTCCATGCCCTCCACGCCCTAATTCGTTATTATCTTCCACCTTTTCATTGTCTTCCTGCCTTTGTTCTTACCTGTTTTTCACTGTCCCCACTATCTCACTGTTCTGTTACTCTCTCTCCCTACTATGCCTCCCCGCTCTCACTCCATACCCATACTCTCCCCCCGCCCTACCTCTCCCGTTCCTCCCCGCCATCCCCCGCGCGCTGCTCATCTTGCTAACCTCATCCCCATTTACCCCCTCTCCTCTACCCCTTTCTTCTGTGCCCTCTGGAATGCCAGATCCGTCCGCAACAAGCTGACTGCTATCCACGACCTCTTTCTATCCAACTCCTTTAACCTTCTTGCCGTTACTGAAACCTGGCTCTCCGATTCTGATACTACTTCCCCCGCTGCCCTCTCCTATGGTGGCCTCTCCTTCACCCACTCCGCCAGGCCTGGTGCCCGCCCTGGCGGTGGAGTTGGCCTCCTCCTCTCCTCCACCTGTACTTTTCGTGTCATTCCCCCTGAACCCTCCCTCTCCTTCTCCTCTTTTGAAGCTCACTCCATCCGCCTCTTCTACCCCATCCATCTCCGCGTCACTGTCATCTACCGCCCCCCTGGCCCCACCTCCCTCTTCCTTGACAACTTTGCTAGCTGGCTTCCTCACTACCTCTCCTCCGATCTCCCCTCGATCATTCTCGGTGACTTTAATATCCCCATCGACAACCCCACCTACCCTGCTTCCAGCAAACTGCTCACCCTCTCTTCCTCCCTTGGTCTCACCCAATGGACCTCCTCCTCTACCCACTGCCTTGGTCACTCCCTTGATCTTGTCTTCTCCTACCTATGTAATCTCTCCGACTTCTCCATCTCTCCCTTTCCTCTATCCGACCACCATCTCCTCTCCTTCTCTCTCTCCTCTTCTCCTGCTCCCCCCCCCTGCCCAAACCTACTCTGTCCATACGCAACCTCGATGCTCTTGACCATGCCTCTCTGTCCTCCTCTCTCGATACCCTCCTTTCTCCCCTTTCCTCCCAGGCCTGCCCCAACCAGGCGGTCTCCCTCTACAATCACACCCTCACCTCCGCTCTGGACGCGGTCGCCCCTGCCCACTCCGTCCACCCCCGCTGCTCCAAACCCCAACCCTGGCACTCCAAATTTACCCGCTTCCTCCAAAAATGCTCCCGTTCCGCCGAACGTCACTGGAGAAAATCCCGCTCCCTGGCTGACTTCCTCCACTTTAAATTCATCCTTTCATCCTACAGCTCTGCCCTCTCACTCGCTAAACAATCTTTCTTTAAATCCCTCATCTCTTCCCAGTCCTCTAACCCCCGCCGCCTCTTTGCCACCTTCAGCACTCTCCTGGCCCCCTCCCCTCCCCCCACCCCCTCCTCCCTGACTGCCTCTGATTTCGCCTCCTTCTTCTCCTCTAAAATCGAGGCCATCCGACTTGAAATCTCCTCCTCCACTCTCTCTTCCACCCCTCCCACTCTTCTGTCCTCCCCCCCCCAACCACCTTCCCCTCCACTCCTTCCGTCCCACCACCGGCGAGGAAGTCCACTCTCTCATTTTATCCTCCCCCCCCACTACCTGCCCCCTGGATCCCATCCCCTCCCACCTTCTTCGCTCCCTTTCCCCCACCACCTGCTCCCACCTCGCTCACCTCTTTAATCTCTCCCTCTCCACTGGCATCTTCCCCTCCTCCTTCAAACATGCTCTCGTATCCCCCATTCTTAAGAAACCTAATCTCGACCCCACTTCTCTCTCGAACTATCGCCCCATATCTCTTCTCCCTTTTGCCTCCAAAATTCTTGAGAGGCTCGTCTGCAGCCGTCTCACCTCCTACCTTTCTGAATACTCCCTCCTTGATCCTCTCCAGTCTGGTTTCCGCCCCCTCCACTCCACTGAAACTGCCCTGGCTAAAGTCACCAATGACCTCCTCTCTGCAAAAGCCAGGGGCCACTTCTCCCTTCTCATCCTCCTTGACCTCTCTGCAGCCTTTGACACCGTTGACCACCCCCTCCTCCTTCACACCCTCCAGTCTTTCGGCCTCTCCGGCCCAGTCCTGTCCTGGTTCACCTCTTACCTTACTCACCGTTCCTTCTCTGTCACCACCTCTGGGTCTCTCTCCCCCCCATCCACCCTTCCAGTTGGGGTCCCTCAGGGCTCTGTTCTGGGACCCTTACTCTTCTCTCTATACACCTCCTCCCTGGGTGAACTCATCAGCTCCTTCGGCTTCAGCTACCACCTTTACGCTGATGACACTCAACTATACCTCTCCTCTCCTGATCTCTCTCCCTCCCTCCTCTCTAGGGTGTCCGCCTGCCTCTCTGCCATCTCCTCCTGGATGTCCTCTCGATTCCTCAAACTTAACCTTGCCAAAACTGAGCTCATAGTTTTTCCTCCCTCTCATACCCCATCCCCTTCTGACCTCTCCATCACTGTCAACAATACCTCTATCTCACCTGTCCCCCAACTTCGCTGCCTTGGTGTCATCCTCGACTCCTCTCTCTCCTTTGGCCCCCACATCCTCTCTCTTGCTAAATCCTGCCGCTTCCAGCTGCGCAACATCGCTCGCATCCGGCCCTTCCTCTCCCAAGATGCCACCAAATGCCTTATCCACTCTCTGATCATCTCCCGCCTGGACTACTGCAACCTCCTCCTCACTGGCCTCCCCCACTCTCATCTCGATCCCCTTCGATCCGTCCTTAACGCTGCAGCTAGGCTTATTTTCCTCTCTCGCCGCTCCTCTTTTGTCTCCCCCCTCTACCTAGCCCTTCACTGGCTCCCATTCCCCTTCAGAATCCTCTTTAAGCTCCTCACACTCACCTACAAGGCCCTCGCCAACTCCACTGCGCCCTACATTTCCACCCTCCTCTCTATTCATGCTCCATCCCGCCCTCTCCGTTCTGCCTCTGACCGTCGCCTCTCTTCCCCCCTTATAACCTCCTCCCACGCGCGTATCCAAGACTTCGCCCGCGCTGCCCCCCTCCACTGGAACAAGCTCCCTCCCTCCATCAGAACTTCCCCTAATCTGTCCGGCTTCAAACGGGCCCTAAAAACCCACCTTTTTCTTAAAGCCTTTCTGTCTCCCACTTAACTTCCTACCTTATCTTCTATCTCTGTCCCCCTACTCTCCCTCTCTCCCCTGCGTCTCTCTGTCTGTCCACCCCTCCCCTTAGATTGTACGCTCCTCTGAGCAGGGCCATCTCTCCTCCTGTTTCCACCACTTCTAACTCTGCTCTCCAGCTACTTAGCCCTCCTCCTCAAAGGTCCTCCACCCCACGTCCACTTTCGCTCCCTCCTCCCCCCTGGGGGTCTCCCTGTCTTCCGCGCCCCCCTTCTTGGGCCCCGTCATTTTCGGATCCTCCCTCCCCTTTCCCCGCCCTCTCTAGCTGTGCATTGAGCGTACTGAGTTGCTGTGTTTACTGTACTGTGCTGTCTCCCATTGTATTGTGATTTTGTTTGTCTCTGTACGGCGCTGCGGATGCCTTGTAGCGCCTTATAAATAAATATTAATAATAATTAATAATAATACCAGCACTAGCAGAAGCAGCCTATGGTCTGACTCATTTAGGCATGGATGATATGTGTAGACTTGTTCAGGCCTACTGGTGTGCACCTGGTTTCTCTTCTCATGCAGGTAAAAAGGCTGGTTCATACTTTATTTGCCTGATGAAGAATCCAGGTAAAATCATATGTGTAGAACCATCACAAATGCAGAGGGCCTATTCATCACCATTCATCATCACCATTTATTTATACAGCGCCACTAATTCCGCAGCGCTGTACAGAGAACCTATTCACATCAGTCCCTGCCCCATTAGGGCTTTCAGTCTGAATTCCCTAATATACACACACACACAGACTAGGGTCAATTTTGATAGCAGCCAATTAACCTACCAGTATGTCTTTGGAGTGTGGGAGGAAACCGGAGCACCCGGAGGAAACCCACGCAAACACGGGGAGAACATAAAAACTCCTCACAGATAAGGCCATGGTCCGGAATTGAACTCATGACTATTCCAGGTAATATAAATTTACTTCATCCAAGTGGCAAAATGTCGAAATCTACAGTATGTACTAGTGTGAGTCGACATGTATCTAGTTGGGTAGAAGTGTATGTAACTGAAAGTTGCACTGCAGTATTTACAGCATAGGAATTGGTACAGGAATTTGTGTAACAAAAAATAGGATCGAGTGAGCGCTCCTGGATGGAAGGGGATGATAGGATTTTGGGATGCTGCCTCAGTCCCTATGGAGTTATCTCAAATCCCCACTGATTAATATTGTAAAATACAATATATTTAGGGAGAGGGCACAAGTAGGGGTGGGATACAACAATAAGGATGGTTATTAGTATGCACTCATTCCACTTTCTGAATATAAGCCCTAATTTTTCTATATGTGAGCAAATGGTTTCCTAAATCTAAAATGATTGGCCAATAGCAAATGAGTAAACCTTAAGTTGGGAATTAATCAAAGTGTAGAAACCAAATAGTGTCCATATAGCAAACAGTTCAATTGAGTACAAATAGTGAACCAAGTTCATTCACCCAAAATGAATGGTAAGATGTGGATTGCAGTAATGTCCAGATAATGTAATTCCAGCAGGTGCTGCAATCATTCTCCTAATTCCCTCCTTCATCTAATGATCCTCATATCATTCGTGCGAAACATGTGAAGAGGGAAAGAATAGATACAAATAATATAATACTGTTAAAAGTATTTTATGATACTGAAAGATTAAAAACACTTACAATTCAGTACTGTAAACGTGCATATAAAAGGTATCTTTTTCGATAAGTCCTGTGATCCCGTCCAGTGCTCCTATGCAGGCAGGCAGTGACTCGCTCCTGTCAGCTGCAAGTCAGACTGCTGCCGGGGGAGTCCCAGGGGTTTCGGCTTAAACAAAACAAACTCTAAAGTGTCTCTGTGAGCACAGTTTGCAGATTGACGTCATACCTAGGCGTGCCGTCATTGGCTGACTTCAGGTATAAATTCATTGTTCTCGGTGTGAGGATTCACAACACTAGCTCCAGATGACAGGTCTCAGAGAAATATTCATTATGACAGCTAGAAACACCTTCTCTCAATTACTGAAATCAGCACTCTGCTAAGAACAGCAATTTAGCTGGTTTGCTCCCTTGGACCACTGTACAGCTTTCTCTACTCTGCAATCAGCCCTTCGGTGAAAAGAGCAAGTCAATCAGAACAATTTATCTCACCTATTTAGCCTTTATAAAGTCCCACAGTTTTACCAAACCTTAACACGAGCAATATTTAATTTTGGATTTCTCTGCTTGTGTGTTTATGAAAAGTTGTTTTATTTGTCTGTACAACACTATTCTACCTCCTCAATATGTTGACATTAGATTTGTCCATTACAAATCTACCTTCTAAAACCATTTGACTTCAGCTTGTACCTTACTACTAAAAGGCTTGACCAGAGGTGGTGTGTCTCTTATAGCAACTCCAGCCAAATGTTATTTTGTGGGACCTGCCAGTATTGTGACATTCTGTTCCATTGTACTACCATTCTTGATTGCACGCTCTGTTGCAATAAATTAATAATGCTGAATTAATATCTGGATATTCTATTTTTTCAGCATACACTCTGTAAATGTATTTATGCCTACATCATTTACATTTATAAAATGCACATCTTTTACAATGTTTTCAGTATTGCTGCATACCCTGTTTCATAACTATCAGCTTGTAGACATTGCTTTTCTCGTGTGTATTATCTGATGCTTTAAGAGAGATAGTCTTTGAGTAAAATATTTCCCACACACAGAACATGGAAATGGTTTCTCACCTGTGTGAATTCTCTTATGTTTACCAAGATCTGATTTCTGTGTAAAACATTTTCCACACTCAGAACATGAAAATGGTTTCTCACCTGTATGAATTCTCACATGTTTATCAAGATTTGATTTATGTGCAAAACATTTCCCACACTCAGAACATGGAAATGGTTTCTCACCTGTGTGAATTCTATTATGTCTAACAAGATATGATTTCCGTGAAAAACATTTCCCACACTCAGAACATGAAAATGGTTTTTCATTTGTGTGAATTCTCTTATGTTTAACAACATCTGATTTCTGTGTAAAACATTTTCCACACTCAGAACATGGAAATGGTTTCTCACCTGTGTGAATTCTCACATGTTTGTCAAGATTTGATTTCTGTGTAAAACATTTCCCACACTCAGAACATGGAAATGGCTTCTCACCTGTGTGAATTCTCTTATGTTTATCAAGATTTGATTTCTGTATAAAACATTTTCCACATTCAGAACATTGATATTTTGTATCACTTCTATGAGCTGCACTAGGTGTAGCAATATCTGAGTTTTCAGGAAAACATGCCTCATGATTAGAGGGATCAGATGATATATGTACACTGTGAAGTACTGGATGCATATTTGGATTAATGGGATTTCCTCCTGGAAAATCTTGTATGATGATGTTATCTTTTCGTTTAAAACCTGAAGACAAAACAAGATATCCCTCTGAGGTATTCCTGCTTGAGAGTCCATCTGCTGGAAATAAAATAGATGTTTGAAAACAGACATTGAGTAGCAACTTTTCATACATTTAGTGAGTTCAAGATGTTCAATTATTTCTTTTAAATTTGCAAACAAGAACACTTCATTACAAATATAAGCTCGTTGCATAGACCCAGGCACAGGGACACACAGATTGCACAGCCACATTGGACAATGCAAAAATGCAGACTTTGGTGTATATTATTTCCCAGGCACACACATACTTCCCAGTCAGTATCATAGGACAGGGAGCCTTATTAGCCAGTGACATTGTCCAAACACAATGCTCATACAGACACTGGCCTCCCACACACAAACATTGGAGCCTGGAAGCAGATTAGACATGAGCTAAATTAACACCACATACTATCCGTTCGTCTACACCACTCAAAGTTCACCAAGTGGACACGAAAGTAGCAAAACAAAACAGTGAAGCAGTCTCTATACAACAACATCAGACAACATAGCCCCGGGCCAGAGTAATGCTACTAATTTTGGCTGAAGCCTCTGTGTAGACAAGCACTGAGAGGGAAGGAGAGCAGCTTAACAGAGCAATACAGCACAGTAGGAATAAGCAACACAAAATGATGAAGGTACAGAACAGAGGAGAGAATTAGGACTGAGTAGGAGAATGGAGCAGGGCACAGACGGGCAACAGCAGAAAGTGGAAGAAAGTGAAAGGGAAGAGGAAGATACAGAGACCGGTCAGAAGATGAAGAGCAACATTACAAAGCATCCAACTACAGAAATTTGCATGCAGCTATGGTACAATGATGGGTGATTATAGTTATGTGACTGCAGGAAGGTAGAGTTTGTGTGAAGTGTGTGTTGTGATGGAATGTATGGAGGAAATAACCTGATTTATTATTGCAGTGTTACACATATTGTGAATAAAACATTCAGGCGGAACACAAGGAAGATAATGGGTAATGTCACATGTACTACTGCCTGGGGAGGATCATGGGTAATACCATCCATCTCATCACATTGATCAGTGATTAAATCACTATGGTCACGCCTCTTGTACGGATATATAAGAATCACAAGAGTGCGAGGAAGAGACTGGTCAGATCTCTTGACTGGTAACATACAATGATATGTGAGGATGAAAACAGGAATTTAATAAGGGCCAATCTCCTGACTCCCCTCCGGGCAGATACTTTAGTGTGGGTGTGGAACAAGAGATTGCGGTACTGTCTCAAAAAGGTGAATATCTCACACTTCTCTCTAAAAAGTGTATTATTACTCACCTGCGCTGATATCTGTAGGGATTTCCTCCTCCTTACACTGCTGATCACCTCTCACATACATCTCTTCTTCTCCCTTTATATTTACTACCTTAATATCAGTCAGATCCTCAACCTAAATAACCAATAAAATAACACTTTAATAATGTCTGATTACATGAATTGAGATTATACAGAATAATATCAGACATACACAGCTGTTCTACAGATCATAAAGTGAAAAGTAATTTTGGTATTTTTTCAAGGCCATAAATTCCATCTACCCGACACTCCTGTGGGATACTGTAATTTTCCTTTGTACAATCTTGTGAATATAGAGGACGGGGACATCTCTCTGGGCTATTTCTGTTACTGGATCCATCTGTAAAAGACACACAGTGACTGAATACATTGTTTAGGTGTGATGGTCAGATGTTGTGTGTACATTAAACTAAGCAACCTATAAGTTGATAGGCGAAGCAGGAATAAGTAAATAAGGGGCATCTCTTATATGTTTTAATCTTAAAGTCATTGTAAAACAGTAAAAACAAGCTGCATTGATGAGAAACCTCAACACCAGTAAGATCTTTATATGAGGGGATGAATGTCTACAAATAATATTTGATTTTAGGATATTCCCAAAATATAAGGAACAATGTATTTCTAGGGTCGCCACATCTACAGCAGTGTGACAAGACAGAGAGAAACATTATGTCCAGTAACATAGGAATATGGCATGCATCATCTGGATAGAAGCTAGTACCCAGCTTCTCCTACCTTACTACTGATAGAGGCATTGTGTATTAATATGATCATCTCAGGTCATTGTTTATCTGAAAAACTCCCAAAAAACTTGTTCCCACTTTTTAGCACAATCCAGCAAGGAATCAACTGCAGATATCCCAAACATAGATAAGAGGCTGTGAACCCATATATGAACTGAAAAATAAGATTAGGGATGGGGTAACATTTTCTTGTTTAGGAGAGAGAACACAAAATACTTCATTTGATCCTATATCCCGAAAAAAATAAAAAAAGCAGATGGGAACCAGATATGAAACTATGTGGAAAATAAAAAGAAGCCATGGATAAGCTCTCAATTTAATCACATTACACCTACCAAGCTATTGTGGACAGATACCATTTAAGAAGATCTCCCTCAGTATGAGTAGGTAGTTTACAGTATAAACGTGGGAGAGGTCACAGGATATCTTCGTGACCAAGTATTTCACCGACTGCCTGAACCAAATAAAGTAAAAAAAAAAAAAAAAGAGGACACATAGAAAACCTGACAAACTAGGTAAATAAAGATTTTTATGCTTCGTGAATTTTTACAATTGTTCATGAGGTTGTGGATAGAGATGTTTGGCACAGGAATAGAGAAAAGTCATTTCCAAAAGCAGCAACTTTATGGTGGGCGGGGCCTAATGTAATTCCTGTGATGTTTGGGATGTCTCTAATTACGTAATAACCCTTTATGTCGATACTTTATCCACTAGGTTTTTATATCAATTTACACACAGACATTGTCCTCTGTGCAGAATAAAATTTCTGGTCAACAACCAAGATAAATCAAGTAAATAATGGCCAGCCATGTCTGGTACTGTTGTGGATGGGCCCTTTATCTGAAAGGCTGTCGTTTGTCTATACTCACAATGAGAGGTTAAGAACAGAGGGAAAGCTGATATTTGTTAAGGTTGTAAACTTTCCCATTTGCCTAGTGGCGTCCAAGAAAGCTTGGCTAAGAAAACAATATTGCAGGAAGACCCTTGAATTCAGCAATGTAGATTACCCTAAATGCTTTGGCGATGATAACCCTTTTTTCTCAGAATGGAACAAATCCAAATTGAACGAGTAATGGGTGGAAGGTAAAGGCATATCCAGTTACTTATGATTGTTACAAAACAATTTTAAATCCACACTGAAAAGTGAGATGGGACAGTATCTCCTACAGCAAAATGTATACTTTTCCTCATTAGGCATAATTGTAACGACAGGAAATGTCTGAGCCTCAGCTGTCTCTAAAACTAGTTCTGGGAAGATTACAGCATTTCAGGCTAGGATGACCCAGTGCTCACCTTGAACTCTGAACCACTCTGCATAGATAACCATATAGAACTTGACAGTAATGTCCATGTCCCAGTGTTCTTAGTAAATAAGGGAATGTTATCTAGAGAAGATTCAAATGTGAAACAATTGTAGACAAATAACCCTTTGTTATTAAGTGTCTGATTGATCATAATATAAAAGTGTGAAGAGGGGAAGTGAAAGGAAATCTCCAGCTGTTCCAATAGGAAAGATGGATTACTCATACATCATGGTTGGCTCTTTTCAGGAAGGTTGTCTCCCTGTGTCTGTAAGTAGTTGATCACTTGCTCTCACCTTATATCATTGTACATGTTGTGGTAATGACATGAGGTGTCGCAGTGTCACCTATCCAGTAACATTGGTGTGACAGTGGTGTGCAGAGCTGCCTCACAGCGTTGGGGTCATGGGTTCTATTCTAACAAGGGCACTATCTATGTGGTGTTTGTATGTTCTTCCCGTGTTTGCGTAGTTTTCCTCCAGGTGCTCCAGTATCATCCCACATTCCAAAGACATACTGATAGGTTAATTGGCTTTTGGCACAAGTAACCCTAGTGTGTGTGTGTGTTTGTGAATCCGTGTGGAAGAGAACATAGACTGTAAGCTCCACTGAGGCAGGGACTGATGTGAATTACTAAACATTCTCTGTAAAGCGTTGTGCAATAAGTAGGTACTATATAAAAAACTGTTAATAATAATAATAATAATAATAATAATAATAATAATGACCAATTCTGCAGGGAAAGAGTTACAATGGGAGCCCCCAGTGTTTGGTACTTCTCTTCTTTGCATTAATGTTTCAAAACTGAATTAATTTGTCCATCTCACCAAGCACATGATCTCCTTTTTTGTTGCAAGAGAAGAACCACCATATAACATAATTCAGGTTATTAAGCAAGCTGTTGGCTCAGTCAACCTCAGTCTTTGTAGTGGTCACCTGGATTTACAGGGGGTTAAAGATGATCAATAGGCAGAGTCCAAGCCATATCCACAGATTTAGGAAGATTTGTGGCTAATGGCAACTTGAAATGAAAGTTTAAACCTGCTTGGCATCCCCTCATGTTGTAGATTATGTTATATGTGTTTAATGATTTATTGCATAGTTCTTAAAGGTCACAAAGTGGATCCTGTAATCAGCGATAGACTCCGTATTATGTCCTTTAAATGAGATACCTTTACTTAACTTCATCAGGGTACCCAGCCAAACAGAATCACCAAGACAGTCCGTGTCAACCGCTAGAACAAAACTCTGTGGGATGTCCTTCATTAGCGGTGGCCATATTGTGCTGGAAGTGCCAGGGTGCCCAAAGCATGATTTCACCTACAAATACTGTAACGGATTAAATCTGTGGCGGCGCAAGATGCTCAGGTATCAGGGTGATTATGCTCTTTTTTCCCCTTAGACTTACCAAAGTCACTGCAGGGGACCTGCTGCAGATTATGTGAAGTATGAGGGAGGGTATGTGACAGTCCCTCTGCTATTCGGGTGCCCATCTGGTGGGCACTATCTAGCACCAGCCATGCTCAAGCCATACCACCAGAGGAACCAGTGGGTTACACACCACAGTGGTCTTCTTTGGAACTGTACTGGTCTTAAATTTCCTACAGGACCAGTCATGGATCAGTGAATTATGCTGGTGATTGATTCTTTAGGGTCTGTGAACGCCCTGAATGAAAGCTTGCACATCAGGTATGACAACAAGTTTTCTTGAATATCTCACACCTGACCTTCAAGAGAACTAATACGCAAACCTGCATCCAACCCATCCTGCAAGAACCCAAGTAAACTGGCCAAGCAAAAAGAAGAAGTAGGATATCCTTTCTTTTCACACCAGCCAATAAATGTTTTCCAGAATCGATGATAAATTATTCATGAGGCTGGTTTCCGAGCACAAAGCATGGTTTGCACAACACGTTCAGAAAAACCCTTAGCTCTTAGGATCATGGCTTCAACAGCCACGCCGTTATAGCCAGACAATTTAAACCTAGATGACTAAAGGGACCTTGAGTTAATCGGTCTGGGTGTAGCCACAACCACCACGTCCAAACTTCTGCCATGGAGAGCACCTCGGTGTACCAGGCCCTCTTCAGCCAATTCGGCACCATTAGAAGAACTGGAACACCCTCTCTCTTTACCTTTTTAACACCCTTGGGAGGATGGCTACCAGTGGAAAAAAGTACACTAAGCGGTACCTCCAAGGGACAGACATGGCGTCTACCGCGACTGCCTTGGGATCTCTTGCGCAGAAATAGAAGAGGGTAACCTTGTGGTTCAACCGGGATGCCATCATGTCGACATCCAGCTGACCCCACCGTTTCACTAACTGCTGAAACACCTCCATATTGAGGGACCATTCTCCTGGGTGCAGGGTCTGGCTGCTTAGGAAATCTGCTTTCTAATTTTCTATTTCGGGAATAAAGATGGCCATGAGTGCTGGAACGTGAACCTCGGGCCACTGAAATATCTTGTGTGTTCTCCGCATGGCTAAAGGGCCCTTGGTGCCGCCCTGATGATTGGGGTATGCTACTGCTGTGGCATTGTCTGACTGAATCTTCACTGGCTTTCCCTGCAGCAAGTGTTGCACGCTTATAAGAGCATGAAACACCGCTCGCAGTTCCAATACATTAATTGGAAACCTTGATTTCTTCTGAGTCCAAAGACCCTGAAACCGAGCGTGAAGACAGACAGCCCCCCAACCTCGAAGGCTGGCCTCCATTGTGATCAAAGTCCAATTCCAAATTGAGATTTTGTGTCCCCTGGCGAGATTCTGTTTGTGTACCCACCAAAGAAGCGAGTGACACATCTGCGGAGACAGACAGAATACCTGGGCCGCCAGATTCAGATGGGATTTGTTCCATTGCAACAGAAGGTCCAACTGGAACTGCCGTGTATAAAACTGAGCAAACTGGATCGCCTCAAACGTGGATACCATCTTCCCCAGAACTTTCATGGAGAAATGTATCGAAGGCCTCCCTAGCGCCAGCAGGGATTTCACCATCTTCTGCAAGGCTAGAATCTTGTCCTGGGGTAAGAACACCCATCATAGTCGGGTGTCGAATAAAAGACCCAAAAAGATCATCCCTGGAATGGGATCAACTTGGACTCTAGGGTGTGGATTACAACTTGGATATGTGATTGAAACACCTCTGGATAATCTGCTTTTAAAAGAAGATCATCTAGGTAAGGGATGATTATAATCCCTTAGGATCTTCTCAGAGCAGCCATGACCCACATGATCTTGGTGAAGATACGTGGGGCCGTGGCCAGACCAAAAGGAAGAGCCGAATTGGAAGTGATCTGATTGAACCGCAAACCTCAAAAGAGACTGATGACCGTTCGAGATAGGCATCTTTGAAGACTATAGCCTCCATGAATTCTCCTTGTTCCATGCCATGAATGACCGAGCACCAAGACGCCATCTTGAACCTGGGCACTCTGACCTGGGTGTTCAAAAATTTCAGATCTAGAATTGGTCTGAATGAGCCATCTGGTTTTGGCACGAGGAAAAGTAAAACCTCAAACCTCTTTGAGAATCTGGCACCGGAATAATCACTCCGGGAGAAAGGAGGTATTGAATTGCTTGTTGTAAAGCCAGTCGTTTTCGTGGACAAGTAAGAAGACCTGTGGTGAAGAACCGTCTGGGAGAAAGCCCGAGCAAATCGATCTTGTATCCCTGGTCTACCACCCACCCGAGCCCAGACATCGGTGGAAGACTGAAAACACCGATCTCTGAACAAGAGAAGATGGGCTCTACCACTGCCGACAGTGGAGGAACAAAATGCCTGTCATGCGGACTGCTTATCTGCAGGTTTCGCTGCTGGACGTCGAGCAGACCAGGCCTTGCACTCCCACTGCAAACCACCCCTGGGAACGAATGACTAGCCTCTAGAAGATTGGCCTGAGGAATACTGACCCCGAAACCTTTCTGAGGACCGAAAGGACCGGAATCTCTTTCCTCCAGTTGCATGACTGATAATGGAGTCACGCTGAGGACCACACAAAACACCCCCAGAAAAAGGTATGGTTTCAAGAGCCTTTTTAGACTCCACATCAGCCTCCCAGGACCTAAGCCAGAGAGTGCGAGGAGCCGAACCTGCAGAGGCAGAAATATGTGCACCAATCAGTCCCGCATACATAACTGCCTCTTTTAAATAATCTGTAGCCCTCTGAATTTGCTGCACTAACGGAAGCAATTCAGAGGACGAACTGCCTACCAACAAACCTTCAGACAGCTCTTCTGATTAGAGTTCTACAGCTTTGTTAACCTACGCAGATGCTAAAGCAGGCCTCAAAGAGGCACCTGCTGCTACAAAAATGGACTTAAGGACGGCCTCAATCTTATGGTCTGTACCATCCCTAAGAGTGGCTGCGTTAGGAAGAGGAATAGTAGTTACCCTTGATAACCTTGCAACAGCAGCATCCACCCGTGGAAGCGTCTCCCATTTAGCAAGAACTTCAGGAGGAAAAGGATAACACGGCTGCAGTCGCCGAGACACTTGGAACTTCCTATCTGGGGAAGCACAAGGCTCTGACAACAAATATTCCAACTGGGAAGAAGCCAGGAAAGAGAAAGATTTATTTTTCCGGCGTGCAAAAAGAGAAGCCTCTGCAGCGTCAGGAACCTCTTTCTCAGGAAAATCCAGTACCTGACGCATAGCTTGAATTAATTCGTCCACACTCTGACGATCAGAATAAACCTGCTCCACCACCGAAGGAGCATCTATATCTGAATCCACAGCTAATTCACCCTCCTCCTGGGAATCACAGTCAGAATCTGACTCATGTTCCTGAAGAGGTGCCGACACTATCTACTCTATCTAGGGAATGTTCCCTGATGAAGCCCGCCCAGTGCGGGGGAAACGCGTTGGATTATTGTACACATTACCACTGTGACCAGCCGAACTTTCGGCAATTATTGGTCTCACACCAGAACTGAGATCCCTGCCCGCTAAATACCACACTGAGCACTTTCGTGGATTTGCAGCACTGCATTACACTGTCTGAGTGTACATCCACAACAAACAGCTGGGACGCCAGCGATGCTCTGCGTATGCACGCACTGAAGGAATCCAGCCTACCAGCACTTCACTGTTCAACTACATACCGGAGAGGACTCCTCTGCATCAACAGGAAACATCAGGAGCTGATCGCTTCATCGCAAAAGTAAGTCCAAGTCGCCTTACACACGTGAATCCAGCCGTTTGAGCTGGTTGCCAAAACGGACATCATTTACTGATTGTGGGAACACAAACTGCTTACTACACCTGCATCTATTATAGGATTTATCTGCACCTAAGGGAGGATTTCCTTCCAGAACTGGAAATCCTACAGCACAATCCGGCTGTTTACACTGGTCATTGACATTACTGACACCTATGCCATTTATTGCTATGGCGACTATTGTGACTCCGTTCACTATGTGATCATATGTATTTTCTCTGATGTCATTTGTTTTATGGGTCTGGCTAGACCACGTTTTTCTGTGTACCAATAAACACACTATACATTTTATGTTTTAGCGCCGAGGTACTTTCTATTATGAACTAGAACATATGTCTGTCGCTACAGAAAAAGCGGAATGAGAAGATGGTGCAGCCACAACCTGTGACCGCACCAACTATGCAAGTTGAGCCACCGTAGAGAGATATCAGGTCCAAACAGGTTCTGCTGTGTCTGAACAAGCAGCTGCTGCATCACTCTGTATTCTCTCAGACAGCCGGCAGGCTGCGCACATAGCCTGCGCGTCTGACTGACCAGATGGTAACTTAACGTGACATACAGCACAGGTGAAACTCAGCATAGATGTAACACCAGCCTTACCACGCATGGATTTTCCCCTATCCGACATGTTAACAGATGGGGCAAAACACACTAAAAACAGTTGTGATAAACAGTGTAACAAAACACAATATAAATATCAAGCAGCACATAAAACTGAAGAGAAAGTGAGCCTGCAATACAGTCAAGAAAGCCCCACAGAAAAAAAGACAAACTTTTGAAATTAACAACCCCCAACCCTTTACCTTACAGGACTCAGGGCAGAAAAGGGGAGAAGTTGAAGATATAAAATGGCTGTCTATTCTGGTGTCTGCACACTGAGTGAGAGACCAACACGGAGGAATGCAAAACACCACTCCCCCAGGGCCCAGCACTTTCAGTGCCTAGCAGGGCTCACTATCTTAGACCCTAGCCTGACCCAGTCTCCTGAGCTAAAAATAGAACTGTTTTTTTTTTTCCTTTAAAATGACTGATTCTAGTAAGAAGCAGCTTGCTCAGGAGACCACTGCGATTTTCTACCCCCCTCTCTCTGTGCTGGGAGAGGGTTTCACTTACCTGCTGCCATCCCTGCTCATGCAGTGCGTGCAGCTTAGTTGCTGTGAGCACAGGAGGACGGACACAGCCTGCGGCGACTTTGCCCGGCTTTTTGAACATTGGGAAAGGGGGGCTGGCAAAGGAGGCACCTCCACGGCACCTTTGATCACCCCCCTCCAGACAGTGCACAGCCGTCCCTGCTGTGCTCTGTACTTTCACTTTTCCGGCTGCTCGGCACGCTGTTGTAGTTAGTTTTTTCGAATAAAACAACAGGCAGAGAAAAATGAAGAGGCAGTGTTACTGACCACTCTCCAAACTTAGAAGCCGGCAGCCGGGGATATCGTTGACTGACAAACGCTGTCAGGTCTAGGAGACACAAGTATTTAGAGAAAGAAGGTATTTGGAAGCACTCCTATCCACATGGAAAGGAAATTCAATAATCACCACTAAATAATTCAGGGCAAGAAGCCTTTATTAATATATGAAAAACATATCCATCTAGATGATGGTATACAACCTCATTGGTAAAAAAGTGAAATATTAAAAACAGATAGAATATGGTGAAAAAAAGATAGAGCAATGTGTGTTAAAATTAGGAATAGTGGAGCCAGGTAATATGAAATTATATGTCTTTAGGTGTCCATATTTGATAGTAGGACAGAGTGGAAACATATATAATAACCTGATATAAGCGCCCCAGATGACCGTGGCAAACACCTAAGATTGCCTGATTAAAGTATGTATAAAGCGCTCTTGCCAGGGATATCTTACATTGACAACCCCATGCTAAATAATAATTAGTAGTGATTGGCAAAATCACAAGTGAAATATATATCACAGATCAGTATATGCCATAGAGTAATATCAGAGGTCCCTTATTAGCAACATTGATATAATACCATCAATATGAATGTATTGACTAGTATTACGTATGCCATGGATTCCCTAGTCAAGTGTATTATCAAGCGCCTAATAGATACAAAGCAACAAGCACACAGTCAAAAAAGTCTCAGAGCGCTAGCGGCACCACCGCTCGCTGGCTCCACTTCCGGGTATGACGTCACTATTGACGTCAATTACCCATAACCTCAACGTACGTTTCACTTTTAGAACAAGCTTTATCAAGAGGAGCCGATTGTAGCAAAAGACAGGTCTTTTATCACGAGGACATCCAATCAGATGTCTAGAAAATGACTGACATATAGAATAGCCAATGATTGTATCAATATGGAATAATCCTATTATATCTATACAGCGGTTCACATTTATCCAGTCTAAATTAGACAATATCCCATATTAAAACAACTATATTACTATCGCTAAACTGCAAATAGAATTGGTAAGTTAACATATGATATTGGATCATGGGAGAGTTTATTAGAAATGTGAGAAAGTAATAAAACTCTATATTGTTTTAATGAGAATTTATTAATTGTATATTGGCCAATAATTGGGAAAAATCCCAAAGTTCTTTTGGGCTATAAAGAGTAAAAAAGATAAACTAATGATATTTGGAATTTATTATAATATAGAAAGTATTATGGATATCAATAAACAGAAAGATGGTCACCATAGATAATGAATATAGTGTATTAACATTATAGTATGTAAAAGATAAAGGTAAGTGTAGATCTTGGGAAATATTAATATATAATAGACACACTATATCAAATACTTATCATGAAATCAGATTCATGGTATATGTGTATGATAGTCCACTATTAAGATAGATCTCAAAAATATAACTGATTCTCAGAGAGCAAATAGATTCATATGGATTAAAGTATCATAATAAATGGAATTTGGTCTCGTACCTGAAAATGCACACACAGTAGTTGAAAAATATATAAATATTAAATAATATGTAAATGATGAAGATGAGTGTTACAATATCAGTATATGCAAATCACATTAAAAAGATGTAAACTAATAAGCGAGCCCCATCAGCATTTTACTGACCACATTAAATATAATACCATGTTTGATTTATAAAGTTGGATATTATAATTATTCGATGAACATATGAGGTTCAAGGTTAAAAAATAACAAAAGAAGCAGAATATAAGTATAAGCAAGACATAGTAGGGATATACACCTATACTTCTCAGAAAATGGAGAGAGAGAGAGAAAAAGTTCTATAGGTCAATGTAGTGAATGCCTAGGGAACCTGAATGTTATATTGGTTACCCCAAAAAACATGCATAATTGGTATATTCATTCAAACCATGAGGTATAAGGGAGTCAAAAAGGAAAATCCATCTGCTTTCTCTCTGAAGTAATTGTCTATTCATATCCCCTCCCCTTATGCCCAAATGTATCTGTTCTATTGCAAAAGCTTGTAATCCATAAGCATTGCCACCATGTTCCTTCAGGAAATGCCTAGCTACTGAGGTAAGTTGTTTAAATTTATCTCTGTCAGATTTGGCATTCCTTATAGTTCCTACGTGTTCCAGAATGCGTGTTTTCATAATTCTGCTAGTCATGCCAATGTAGTATTTATTGCACGGACATTTAAGGGCATAAATGACACCCTTGGAATTGCAATTAAGAAATTTATCTATTTTATGATTATCTCCAAATTTGTCCTTGAAATCCCTAGTTTTAATCATATAGTCACAAGCTTTACAATTACCACATTTGAAAAATCCTTGGGTAATAGAAGATGTCTTCTTGATGTTACTGAAGTGACTATCAACTAGCTTATCTTTTAAGTTCTTAGATCTACGCCAGGTTAGGTTAACATTGTCGTCCAAGACTGATTTGAGAGTATCATTATTCAATAGAATTGACCAATGTTTCTGTATTATCTGACGAATATCTCTCCATTCTTGGCAAAAATTGCCAATAAATCGAATCTTGTTGGACTGAGGTTTTGATAGTTTCGGATATAAAAGATGGTCCCGGTCTTTAATTTTTGCTTCATAAAAAGCTCTTTTTATAGTTCGTTTACTGTAACCTCTCTCAGATAATCTCTTTCGAAGTTCATCTGATCTTATTACAAAATCGTGCATATCAGTACAATTGCGTCTAATACGCAAAAACTCACCTTTGGGTATATTTTTCACAACTGGTGGATAGTGAGAGCTCGTGTTATGCAATATACTGTTTGTAGCAGTTTGTTTTCTGTACAGATCCGTTTCTATCCTACCTCCCAGTCCTTTTTTAATAGTGATGTCAAGGAAATTAATTCTTTCCAAACTCATCTCATAGGTTAATTTTAGATTATTATCATTAGTATTAAGTGTTGTGATAAATTCCTCAAAATCTGATTTGTTACCGTTCCACAGAATGAAAATGTCGTCTATATAGCGGACCCACATGATGATGTGATCAGAAAATCTCTTAAGATTGTCATTAAAGACGGTCTCTTTTTCCCATTGTCCTAGATAGAGATTAGCAAACGTTGGTGCGCATGCCGCGCCCATTGCGGTTCCCCGCGTTTGTAGATAGAAACGATCCTCAAAAACAAAGAAATTTTTAGTTAGAATGAATCTTAACAGGTCAAGTAAAAAATTGCTGAATAATAAATCTTGATTGTCCTGTAGAAAGTATCTCACCGCCTGTATACCTGTATCATGGCCAATGCTAGTATAGAGACCTTCTACATCACATGCTATCAACCAGGTATCAGAGTCAATTGAAATACCATCCAACAACTTTAAAACATCAGTAGTATCCCTTACGTATGAGGGTAGGCAGTTAACATATTTTCTTAAATGTGTATCCAAAAAAACACTGGCTTGTTCCGTCAAACTGCCCATCCCAGACACAATGGGTCTGCCTGGTGGTACCGTTTTATTTTTGTGAATTTTGGGCAGGAGATATATGGTAGCAGTTTTAGGATTATTGACCTGTAAGAATTCATATTCACATTTGTTGATAATATGTGACTCTAGAGCATTCTTAATGATGGTGTTATATATTTTGTGGAAATCATCCAAGGGGTTGGAAAAAAGGCGGCGATAACAATTAGTGTCATTTAGTTGGCGATACATCTCACGTTTATACATATCGACTGGCCAAATGACAACATTGCCACCTTTATCCGATGGTTTTATAACCACATCACTCCAAAGTTCCATTTCTTTCAAACAAAAGTATTCTTCTTTGGTTATATTTTTGTTGATAAAATGAGAACCACTAGTCTTTAATTTATCAAGATCTTGTGATACAAGTTTTTCGAAAACTGATATTTCTGGGCAGACAATGTCTTTAGGGAAAAAGGTAGATTTTTTCTTACAAATTGGTCTTTCAGTAGTGGTAGGAATATGTACTTCTAAATTCTGTTCATCCATAAGTTGTTCTAAAATTTGAATTGCTTCCATATCCTCTCTGCTGTCAAGACAAGAAATAGGTTCTGTCTCATTGTCACTATGATAAGTAGAATCTAATTTGTTTTTATTAAAGTACAGAGACAGCTTCAATTTCCGGGTAAAAAGATGTAAATCTTTTTCCCAACAGAAACGATCAAAAATAGACGCTGGGGAAAAGGAAAGACCTCGTCGCAAAAGACTTAAATGTGATTCCATTAAGATCTTATTTGATAAATTGATAATCTGAAGGGATTGATCACTCATTTGCCCCTCCATTGTCTCTGATTGAATTTGCGATTTTCCTTCCAACCCCAACGACTTCTGTCCCTTAGGTTTCTTCCTGCCTCGCCTGATTGCCTTACGCCTGATCCTCCCTCCTTTTCCATTCTGTGAGGATTCTCTAAAAAACGACCTCTATTGGGGAAGGGATCTCTATCTCTATTATCAGATCTACTGTTATTAGTTTCATTGTCCGATATATCCAATTCTGATGAGTCATAACTGTCAGTATGGTCTTTTTTACTTCGATTATAGGTTTTTTTATTCCATTTAAAAATGGTACCTTCTGCATAATCCTTGCGATCTCGGGCAAATTTACTCTTTTTTTTGTCTATCAAAATTTTTTCAAATTGTTCAAGATCTCCTTTGTATTTAGTATAGGTCATTTGAAAATTAGTATCATTCTCAAAGTTCTTAAGTTTTGAACTAATTAGTTCTATCTCTTTTGAGTACGTGTCTAGGGTGAGTGTGTCATGTTTAAGAGTTACCTGCATCAGATCTCTAGAACATTTTAATAAAATATTCTCCCATTCGGTCTTAAGCTCTAAAGTAGCCAACTGATAAGCAGGGTATACTTTTGGTCTAAGTCCTCGTGGTGTTAGTGAGTGTTTCAAATAATTCTGTGTGGTGGTTAAATTCCACCATGTCCTACTTTGTTTAAATAATAAATTTTTTAAAATATCTAAGTCATCATTCCAAGTATTCACATTATGACTTGTATATTCAGTACCCTTATCAGGAAATATCAGATCAATATTATCATTCCATTTATCACATCTACTATTGAGATCTGCTTGGAGATTAAAACTCGCCATTATTTGGATTAGAGATACAAAAATTAGCAAACTGATTGTCCCCAGTAGTAATTGTTCAGGGATATGTTTAGAAGAAAATATATAAAATAATGCTCGTGCTGGACATAAGAAACTGAGAAGGAACCTCAGTAATAATTGGAAGCTCAAAGAATTATATAATGTCCTGCACAGAGCTGGGATATACCTCAGAATATACAGAAATCACGGTCTACATATACGAGGGGGTGCTCCCTACCATAATAGAATATAACAAGGATTTAGAGAAAGAAGGTATTTGGAAGCACTCCTATCCACATGGAAAGGAAATTCAATAATCACCACTAAATAATTCAGGGCAAGAAGCCTTTATTAATATATGAAAAACATATCCATCTAGATGATGGTATACAACCTCATTGGTAAAAAAGTGAAATATTAAAAACAGATAGAATATGGTGAAAAAAAGATAGAGCAATGTGTGTTAAAATTAGGAATAGTGGAGCCAGGTAATATGAAATTATATGTCTTTAGGTGTCCATATTTGATAGTAGGACAGAGTGGAAACATATATAATAACCTGATATAAGCGCCCCAGATGACCGTGGCAAACACCTAAGATTGCCTGATTAAAGTATGTATAAAGCGCTCTTGCCAGGGATATCTTACATTGACAACCCCATGCTAAATAATAATTAGTAGTGATTGGCAAAATCACAAGTGAAATATATATCACAGATCAGTATATGCCATAGAGTAATATCAGAGGTCCCTTATTAGCAACATTGATATAATACCATCAATATGAATGTATTGACTAGTATTACGTATGCCATGGATTCCCTAGTCAAGTGTATTATCAAGCGCCTAATAGATACAAAGCAACAAGCACACAGTCAAAAAAGTCTCAGAGCGCTAGCGGCACCACCGCTCGCTGGCTCCACTTCCGGGTATGACGTCACTATTGACGTCAATTACCCATAACCTCAACGTACGTTTCACTTTTAGAACAAGCTTTATCAAGAGGAGCCGATTGTAGCAAAAGACAGGTCTTTTATCACGAGGACATCCAATCAGATGTCTAGAAAATGACTGACATATAGAATAGCCAATGATTGTATCAATATGGAATAATCCTATTATATCTATACAGCGGTTCACATTTATCCAGTCTAAATTAGACAATATCCCATATTAAAACAACTATATTACTATCGCTAAACTGCAAATAGAATTGGTAAGTTAACATATGATATTGGATCATGGGAGAGTTTATTAGAAATGTGAGAAAGTAATAAAACTCTATATTGTTTTAATGAGAATTTATTAATTGTATATTGGCCAATAATTGGGAAAAATCCCAAAGTTCTTTTGGGCTATAAAGAGTAAAAAAGATAAACTAATGATATTTGGAATTTATTATAATATAGAAAGTATTATGGATATCAATAAACAGAAAGATGGTCACCATAGATAATGAATATAGTGTATTAACATTATAGTATGTAAAAGATAAAGGTAAGTGTAGATCTTGGGAAATATTAATATATAATAGACACACTATATCAAATACTTATCATGAAATCAGATTCATGGTATATGTGTATGATAGTCCACTATTAAGATAGATCTCAAAAATATAACTGATTCTCAGAGAGCAAATAGATTCATATGGATTAAAGTATCATAATAAATGGAATTTGGTCTCGTACCTGAAAATGCACACACAGTAGTTGAAAAATATATAAATATTAAATAATATGTAAATGATGAAGATGAGTGTTACAATATCAGTATATGCAAATCACATTAAAAAGATGTAAACTAATAAGCGAGCCCCATCAGCATTTTACTGACCACATTAAATATAATACCATGTTTGATTTATAAAGTTGGATATTATAATTATTCGATGAACATATGAGGTTCAAGGTTAAAAAATAACAAAAGAAGCAGAATATAAGTATAAGCAAGACATAGTAGGGATATACACCTATACTTCTCAGAAAATGGAGAGAGAGAGAGAAAAAGTTCTATAGGTCAATGTAGTGAATGCCTAGGGAACCTGAATGTTATATTGGTTACCCCAAAAAACATGCAAGAGCGCTTTATACATACTTTAATCAGGCAATCTTAGGTGTTTGCCACGGTCATCTGGGGCGCTTATATCAGGTTATTATATATGTTTCCACTCTGTCCTACTATCAAATATGGACACCTAAAGACATATAATTTCATATTACCTGGCTCCACTATTCCTAATTTTAACACACATTGCTCTATCTTTTTTTCACCATATTCTATCTGTTTTTAATATTTCACTTTTTTACCAATGAGGTTGTATACCATCATCTAGATGGATATGTTTTTCATATATTAATAAAGGCTTCTTGCCCTGAATTATTTAGTGGTGATTATTGAATTTCCTTTCCATGTGGATAGGAGTGCTTCCAAATACCTTCTTTCTCTAAATCCTTGTTATATTCTATTATGGTAGGGAGCACCCCCTCGTATATGTAGACCGTGATTTCTGTATATTCTGAGGTATATCCCAGCTCTGTGCAGGACATTATATAATTCTTTGAGCTTCCAATTATTACTGAGGTTCCTTCTCAGTTTCTTATGTCCAGCACGAGCATTATTTTATATATTTTCTTCTAAACATATCCCTGAACAATTACTACTGGGGACAATCAGTTTGCTAATTTTTGTATCTCTAATCCAAATAATGGCGAGTTTTAATCTCCAAGCAGATCTCAATAGTAGATGTGATAAATGGAATGATAATATTGATCTGATATTTCCTGATAAGGGTACTGAATATACAAGTCATAATGTGAATACTTGGAATGATGACTTAGATATTTTAAAAAATTTATTATTTAAACAAAGTAGGACATGGTGGAATTTAACCACCACACAGAATTATTTGAAACACTCACTAACACCACGAGGACTTAGACCAAAAGTATACCCTGCTTATCAGTTGGCTACTTTAGAGCTTAAGACCGAATGGGAGAATATTTTATTAAAATGTTCTAGAGATCTGATGCAGGTAACTCTTAAACATGACACACTCACCCTAGACACGTACTCAAAAGAGATAGAACTAATTAGTTCAAAACTTAAGAACTTTGAGAATGATACTAATTTTCAAATGACCTATACTAAATACAAAGGAGATCTTGAACAATTTGAAAAAATTTTGATAGACAAAAAAAAGAGTAAATTTGCCCGAGATCGCAAGGATTATGCAGAAGGTACCATTTTTAAATGGAATAAAAAAACCTATAATCGAAGTAAAAAAGACCATACTGACAGTTATGACTCATCAGAATTGGATATATCGGACAATGAAACTAATAACAGTAGATCTGATAATAGAGATAGAGATCCCTTCCCCAATAGAGGTCGTTTTTTAGAGAATCCTCACAGAATGGAAAAGGAGGGAGGATCAGGCGTAAGGCAATCAGGCGAGGCAGGAAGAAACCTAAGGGACAGAAGTCGTTGGGGTTGGAAGGAAAATCGCAAATTCAATCAGAGACAATGGAGGGGCAAATGAGTGATCAATCCCTTCAGATTATCAATTTATCAAATAAGATCTTAATGGAATCACATTTAAGTCTTTTGCGACGAGGTCTTTCCTTTTCCCCAGCGTCTATTTTTGATCGTTTCTGTTGGGAAAAAGATTTACATCTTTTTACCCGGAAATTGAAGCTGTCTCTGTACTTTAATAAAAACAAATTAGATTCTACTTATCATAGTGACAATGAGACAGAACCTATTTCTTGTCTTGACAGCAGAGAGGATATGGAAGCAATTCAAATTTTAGAACAACTTATGGATGAACAGAATTTAGAAGTACATATTCCTACCACTACTGAAAGACCAATTTGTAAGAAAAAATCTACCTTTTTCCCTAAAGACATTGTCTGCCCAGAAATATCAGTTTTCGAAAAACTTGTATCACAAGATCTTGATAAATTAAAGACTAGTGGTTCTCATTTTATCAACAAAAATATAACCAAAGAAGAATACTTTTGTTTGAAAGAAATGGAACTTTGGAGTGATGTGGTTATAAAACCATCGGATGAAGGTGGCAATGTTGTCATTTGGCCAGTCGATATGTATAAACGTGAGATGTATCGCCAACTAAATGACACTAATTGTTATCGCCGCCTTTTTTCCAACCCCTTGGATGATTTCCACAAAATATATAACACCATCATTAAGAATGCTCTAGAGTCACATATTATCAACAAATGTGAATATGAATTCTTACAGGTCAATAATCCTAAAACTGCTACCATATATCTCCTGCCCAAAATTCACAAAAATAAAACGGTACCACCAGGCAGACCCATTGTGTCTGGGATGGGCAGTTTGACGGAACAAGCCAGTGTGTTTTTTTGGATACACATTTAAGAAAATATGTTAACTGCCTACCCTCATACGTAAGGGATACTACTGATGTTTTAAAGTTGTTGGATGGTATTTCAATTGACTCTGATACCTGGTTGATAGCATGTGATGTAGAAGGTCTCTATACTAGCATTGGCCATGATACAGGTATACAGGCGGTGAGATACTTTCTACAGGACAATCAAGATTTATTATTCAGCAATTTTTTACTTGACCTGTTAAGATTCATTCTAACTAAAAATTTCTTTGTTTTTGAGGATCGTTTCTATCTACAAACGCGGGGAACCGCAATGGGCGCGGCATGCGCACCAACGTTTGCTAATCTCTATCTAGGACAATGGGAAAAAGAGACCGTCTTTAATGACAATCTTAAGAGATTTTCTGATCACATCATCATGTGGGTCCGCTATATAGACGACATTTTCATTCTGTGGAACGGTAACAAATCAGATTTTGAGGAATTTATCACAACACTTAATACTAATGATAATAATCTAAAATTAACCTATGAGATGAGTTTGGAAAGAATTAATTTCCTTGACATCACTATTAAAAAAGGACTGGGAGGTAGGATAGAAACGGATCTGTACAGAAAACAAACTGCTACAAACAGTATATTGCATAACACGAGCTCTCACTATCCACCAGTTGTGAAAAATATACCCAAAGGTGAGTTTTTGCGTATTAGACGCAATTGTACTGATATGCACGATTTTGTAATAAGATCAGATGAACTTCGAAAGAGATTATCTGAGAGAGGTTACAGTAAACGAACTATAAAAAGAGCTTTTTATGAAGCAAAAATTAAAGACCGGGACCATCTTTTATATCCGAAACTATCAAAACCTCAGTCCAACAAGATTCGATTTATTGGCAATTTTTGCCAAGAATGGAGAGATATTCGTCAGATAATACAGAAACATTGGTCAATTCTATTGAATAATGATACTCTCAAATCAGTCTTGGACGACAATGTTAACCTAACCTGGCGTAGATCTAAGAACTTAAAAGATAAGCTAGTTGATAGTCACTTCAGTAACATCAAGAAGACATCTTCTATTACCCAAGGATTTTTCAAATGTGGTAATTGTAAAGCTTGTGACTATATGATTAAAACTAGGGATTTCAAGGACAAATTTGGAGATAATCATAAAATAGATAAATTTCTTAATTGCAATTCCAAGGGTGTCATTTATGCCCTTAAATGTCCGTGCAATAAATACTACATTGGCATGACTAGCAGAATTATGAAAACACGCATTCTGGAACACGTAGGAACTATAAGGAATGCCAAATCTGACAGAGATAAATTTAAACAACTTACCTCAGTAGCTAGGCATTTCCTGAAGGAACATGGTGGCAATGCTTATGGATTACAAGCTTTTGCAATAGAACAGATACATTTGGGCATAAGGGGAGGGGATATGAATAGACAATTACTTCAGAGAGAAAGCAGATGGATTTTCCTTTTTGACTCCCTTATACCTCATGGTTTGAATGAATATACCAATTATGCATGTTTTTTGGGGTAACCAATATAACATTCAGGTTCCCTAGGCATTCACTACATTGACCTATAGAACTTTTTCTCTCTCTCTCTCCATTTTCTGAGAAGTATAGGTGTATATCCCTACTATGTCTTGCTTATACTTATATTCTGCTTCTTTTGTTATTTTTTAACCTTGAACCTCATATGTTCATCGAATAATTATAATATCCAACTTTATAAATCAAACATGGTATTATATTTAATGTGGTCAGTAAAATGCTGATGGGGCTCGCTTATTAGTTTACATCTTTTTAATGTGATTTGCATATACTGATATTGTAACACTCATCTTCATCATTTACATATTATTTAATATTTATATATTTTTCAACTACTGTGTGTGCATTTTCAGATACGAGACCAAATTCCATTTATTATGATACTTTAATCCATATGAATCTATTTGCTCTCTGAGAATCAGTTATATTTTTGAGATCTATCTTAATAGTGGACTATCATACACATATACCATGAATCTGATTTCATGATAAGTATTTGATATAGTGTGTCTATTATATATTAATATTTCCCAAGATCTACACTTACCTTTATCTTTTACATACTATAATGTTAATACACTATATTCATTATCTATGGTGACCATCTTTCTGTTTATTGATATCCATAATACTTTCTATATTATAATAAATTCCAAATATCATTAGTTTATCTTTTTTACTCTTTATAGCCCAAAAGAACTTTGGGATTTTTCCCAATTATTGGCCAATATACAATTAATAAATTCTCATTAAAACAATATAGAGTTTTATTACTTTCTCACATTTCTAATAAACTCTCCCATGATCCAATATCATATGTTAACTTACCAATTCTATTTGCAGTTTAGCGATAGTAATATAGTTGTTTTAATATGGGATATTGTCTAATTTAGACTGGATAAATGTGAACCGCTGTATAGATATAATAGGATTATTCCATATTGATACAATCATTGGCTATTCTATATGTCAGTCATTTTCTAGACATCTGATTGGATGTCCTCGTGATAAAAGACCTGTCTTTTGCTACAATCGGCTCCTCTTGATAAAGCTTGTTCTAAAAGTGAAACGTACGTTGAGGTTATGGGTAATTGACGTCAATAGTGACGTCATACCCGGAAGTGGAGCCAGCGAGCGGTGGTGCCGCTAGCGCTCTGAGACTTTTTTGACTGTGTGCTTGTTGCTTTGTATCTATTAGGCGCTTGATAATACACTTGACTAGGGAATCCATGGCATACGTAATACTAGTCAATACATTCATATTGATGGTATTATATCAATGTTGCTAATAAGGGACCTCTGATATTACTCTATGGCATATACTGATCTGTGATATATATTTCACTTGTGATTTTGCCAATCACTACTAATTATTATTTAGCATGGGGTTGTCAATGTAAGATATCCCTGGCAAGAGCGCTTTATACATACTTTAATCAGGCAATCTTAGGTGTTTGCCACGGTCATCTGGGGCGCTTATATCAGGTTATTATATATGTTTCCACTCTGTCCTACTATCAAATATGGACACCTAAAGACATATAATTTCATATTACCTGGCTCCACTATTCCTAATTTTAACACACATTGCTCTATCTTTTTTTCACCATATTCTATCTGTTTTTAATATTTCACTTTTTTACCAATGAGGTTGTATACCATCATCTAGATGGATATGTTTTTCATATATTAATAAAGGCTTCTTGCCCTGAATTATTTAGTGGTGATTATTGAATTTCCTTTCCATGTGGATAGGAGTGCTTCCAAATACCTTCTTTCTCTAAATCCTTGTTATATTCTATTATGGTAGGGAGCACCCCCTCGTATATGTAGACCGTGATTTCTGTATATTCTGAGGTATATCCCAGCTCTGTGCAGGACATTATATAATTCTTTGAGCTTCCAATTATTACTGAGGTTCCTTCTCAGTTTCTTATGTCCAGCACGAGCATTATTTTATATATTTTCTTCTAAACATATCCCTGAACAATTACTACTGGGGACAATCAGTTTGCTAATTTTTGTATCTCTAATCCAAATAATGGCGAGTTTTAATCTCCAAGCAGATCTCAATAGTAGATGTGATAAATGGAATGATAATATTGATCTGATATTTCCTGATAAGGGTACTGAATATACAAGTCATAATGTGAATACTTGGAATGATGACTTAGATATTTTAAAAAATTTATTATTTAAACAAAGTAGGACATGGTGGAATTTAACCACCACACAGAATTATTTGAAACACTCACTAACACCACGAGGACTTAGACCAAAAGTATACCCTGCTTATCAGTTGGCTACTTTAGAGCTTAAGACCGAATGGGAGAATATTTTATTAAAATGTTCTAGAGATCTGATGCAGGTAACTCTTAAACATGACACACTCACCCTAGACACGTACTCAAAAGAGATAGAACTAATTAGTTCAAAACTTAAGAACTTTGAGAATGATACTAATTTTCAAATGACCTATACTAAATACAAAGGAGATCTTGAACAATTTGAAAAAATTTTGATAGACAAAAAAAAGAGTAAATTTGCCCGAGATCGCAAGGATTATGCAGAAGGTACCATTTTTAAATGGAATAAAAAAACCTATAATCGAAGTAAAAAAGACCATACTGACAGTTATGACTCATCAGAATTGGATATATCGGACAATGAAACTAATAACAGTAGATCTGATAATAGAGATAGAGATCCCTTCCCCAATAGAGGTCGTTTTTTAGAGAATCCTCACAGAATGGAAAAGGAGGGAGGATCAGGCGTAAGGCAATCAGGCGAGGCAGGAAGAAACCTAAGGGACAGAAGTCGTTGGGGTTGGAAGGAAAATCGCAAATTCAATCAGAGACAATGGAGGGGCAAATGAGTGATCAATCCCTTCAGATTATCAATTTATCAAATAAGATCTTAATGGAATCACATTTAAGTCTTTTGCGACGAGGTCTTTCCTTTTCCCCAGCGTCTATTTTTGATCGTTTCTGTTGGGAAAAAGATTTACATCTTTTTACCCGGAAATTGAAGCTGTCTCTGTACTTTAATAAAAACAAATTAGATTCTACTTATCATAGTGACAATGAGACAGAACCTATTTCTTGTCTTGACAGCAGAGAGGATATGGAAGCAATTCAAATTTTAGAACAACTTATGGATGAACAGAATTTAGAAGTACATATTCCTACCACTACTGAAAGACCAATTTGTAAGAAAAAATCTACCTTTTTCCCTAAAGACATTGTCTGCCCAGAAATATCAGTTTTCGAAAAACTTGTATCACAAGATCTTGATAAATTAAAGACTAGTGGTTCTCATTTTATCAACAAAAATATAACCAAAGAAGAATACTTTTGTTTGAAAGAAATGGAACTTTGGAGTGATGTGGTTATAAAACCATCGGATAAAGGTGGCAATGTTGTCATTTGGCCAGTCGATATGTATAAACGTGAGATGTATCGCCAACTAAATGACACTAATTGTTATCGCCGCCTTTTTTCCAACCCCTTGGATGATTTCCACAAAATATATAACACCATCATTAAGAATGCTCTAGAGTCACATATTATCAACAAATGTGAATATGAATTCTTACAGGTCAATAATCCTAAAACTGCTACCATATATCTCCTGCCCAAAATTCACAAAAATAAAACGGTACCACCAGGCAGACCCATTGTGTCTGGGATGGGCAGTTTGACGGAACAAGCCAGTGTTTTTTTGGATACACATTTAAGAAAATATGTTAACTGCCTACCCTCATACGTAAGGGATACTACTGATGTTTTAAAGTTGTTGGATGGTATTTCAATTGACTCTGATACCTGGTTGATAGCATGTGATGTAGAAGGTCTCTATACTAGCATTGGCCATGATACAGGTATACAGGCGGTGAGATACTTTCTACAGGACAATCAAGATTTATTATTCAGCAATTTTTTACTTGACCTGTTAAGATTCATTCTAACTAAAAATTTCTTTGTTTTTGAGGATCGTTTCTATCTACAAACGCGGGGAACCGCAATGGGCGCGGCATGCGCACCAACGTTTGCTAATCTCTATCTAGGACAATGGGAAAAAGAGACCGTCTTTAATGACAATCTTAAGAGATTTTCTGATCACATCATCATGTGGGTCCGCTATATAGACGACATTTTCATTCTGTGGAACGGTAACAAATCAGATTTTGAGGAATTTATCACAACACTTAATACTAATGATAATAATCTAAAATTAACCTATGAGATGAGTTTGGAAAGAATTAATTTCCTTGACATCACTATTAAAAAAGGACTGGGAGGTAGGATAGAAACGGATCTGTACAGAAAACAAACTGCTACAAACAGTATATTGCATAACACGAGCTCTCACTATCCACCAGTTGTGAAAAATATACCCAAAGGTGAGTTTTTGCGTATTAGACGCAATTGTACTGATATGCACGATTTTGTAATAAGATCAGATGAACTTCGAAAGAGATTATCTGAGAGAGGTTACAGTAAACGAACTATAAAAAGAGCTTTTTATGAAGCAAAAATTAAAGACCGGGACCATCTTTTATATCCGAAACTATCAAAACCTCAGTCCAACAAGATTCGATTTATTGGCAATTTTTGCCAAGAATGGAGAGATATTCGTCAGATAATACAGAAACATTGGTCAATTCTATTGAATAATGATACTCTCAAATCAGTCTTGGACGACAATGTTAACCTAACCTGGCGTAGATCTAAGAACTTAAAAGATAAGCTAGTTGATAGTCACTTCAGTAACATCAAGAAGACATCTTCTATTACCCAAGGATTTTTCAAATGTGGTAATTGTAAAGCTTGTGACTATATGATTAAAACTAGGGATTTCAAGGACAAATTTGGAGATAATCATAAAATAGATAAATTTCTTAATTGCAATTCCAAGGGTGTCATTTATGCCCTTAAATGTCCGTGCAATAAATACTACATTGGCATGACTAGCAGAATTATGAAAACACGCATTCTGGAACACGTAGGAACTATAAGGAATGCCAAATCTGACAGAGATAAATTTAAACAACTTACCTCAGTAGCTAGGCATTTCCTGAAGGAACATGGTGGCAATGCTTATGGATTACAAGCTTTTGCAATAGAACAGATACATTTGGGCATAAGGGGAGGGGATATGAATAGACAATTACTTCAGAGAGAAAGCAGATGGATTTTCCTTTTTGACTCCCTTATACCTCATGGTTTGAATGAATATACCAATTATGCATGTTTTTTGGGGTAACCAATATAACATTCAGGTTCCCTAGGCATTCACTACATTGACCTATAGAACTTTTTCTCTCTCTCTCTCCATTTTCTGAGAAGTATAGGTGTATATCCCTACTATGTCTTGCTTATACTTATATTCTGCTTCTTTTGTTATTTTTTAACCTTGAACCTCATATGTTCATCGAATAATTATAATATCCAACTTTATAAATCAAACATGGTATTATATTTAATGTGGTCAGTAAAATGCTGATGGGGCTCGCTTATTAGTTTACATCTTTTTAATGTGATTTGCATATACTGATATTGTAACACTCATCTTCATCATTTACATATTATTTAATATTTATATATTTTTCAACTACTGTGTGTGCATTTTCAGGTACGAGACCAAATTCCATTTATTATGATACTTTAATCCATATGAATCTATTTGCTCTCTGAGAATCAGTTATATTTTTGAGATCTATCTTAATAGTGGACTATCATACACATATACCATGAATCTGATTTCATGATAAGTATTTGATATAGTGTGTCTATTATATATTAATATTTCCCAAGATCTACACTTACCTTTATCTTTTACATACTATAATGTTAATACACTATATTCATTATCTATGGTGACCATCTTTCTGTTTATTGATATCCATAATACTTTCTATATTATAATAAATTCCAAATATCATTAGTTTATCTTTTTTACTCTTTATAGCCCAAAAGAACTTTGGGATTTTTCCCAATTATTGGCCAATATACAATTAATAAATTCTCATTAAAACAATATAGAGTTTTATTACTTTCTCACATTTCTAATAAACTCTCCCATGATCCAATATCATATGTTAACTTACCAATTCTATTTGCAGTTTAGCGATAGTAATATAGTTGTTTTAATATGGGATATTGTCTAATTTAGACTGGATAAATGTGAACCGCTGTATAGATATAATAGGATTATTCCATATTGATACAATCATTGGCTATTCTATATGTCAGTCATTTTCTAGACATCTGATTGGATGTCCTCGTGATAAAAGACCTGTCTTTTGCTACAATCGGCTCCTCTTGATAAAGCTTGTTCTAAAAGTGAAACGTACGTTGAGGTTATGGGTAATTGACGTCAATAGTGACGTCATACCCGGAAGTGGAGCCAGCGAGCGGTGGTGCCGCTAGCGCTCTGAGACTTTTTTGACTGTGTGCTTGTTGCTTTGTATCTATTAGGCGCTTGATAATACACTTGACTAGGGAATCCATGGCATACGTAATACTAGTCAATACATTCATATTGATGGTATTATATCAATGTTGCTAATAAGGGACCTCTGATATTACTCTATGGCATATACTGATCTGTGATATATATTTCACTTGTGATTTTGCCAATCACTACTAATTATTATTTAGCATGGGGTTGTCAATGTAAGATATCCCTGGCAAGAGCGCTTTATACATACTTTAATCAGGCAATCTTAGGTGTTTGCCACGGTCATCTGGGGCGCTTATATCAGGTTATTATATATGTTTCCACTCTGTCCTACTATCAAATATGGACACCTAAAGACATATAATTTCATATTACCTGGCTCCACTATTCCTAATTTTAACACACATTGCTCTATCTTTTTTTCACCATATTCTATCTGTTTTTAATATTTCACTTTTTTACCAATGAGGTTGTATACCATCATCTAGATGGATATGTTTTTCATATATTAATAAAGGCTTCTTGCCCTGAATTATTTAGTGGTGATTATTGAATTTCCTTTCCATGTGGATAGGAGTGCTTCCAAATACCTTCTTTCTCTAAATCCTTGTTATATTCTATTATGGTAGGGAGCACCCCCTCGTATATGTAGACCGTGATTTCTGTATATTCTGAGGTATATCCCAGCTCTGTGCAGGACATTATATAATTCTTTGAGCTTCCAATTATTACTGAGGTTCCTTCTCAGTTTCTTATGTCCAGCACGAGCATTATTTTATATATTTTCTTCTAAACATATCCCTGAACAATTACTACTGGGGACAATCAGTTTGCTAATTTTTGTATCTCTAATCCAAATAATGGCGAGTTTTAATCTCCAAGCAGATCTCAATAGTAGATGTGATAAATGGAATGATAATATTGATCTGATATTTCCTGATAAGGGTACTGAATATACAAGTCATAATGTGAATACTTGGAATGATGACTTAGATATTTTAAAAAATTTATTATTTAAACAAAGTAGGACATGGTGGAATTTAACCACCACACAGAATTATTTGAAACACTCACTAACACCACGAGGACTTAGACCAAAAGTATACCCTGCTTATCAGTTGGCTACTTTAGAGCTTAAGACCGAATGGGAGAATATTTTATTAAAATGTTCTAGAGATCTGATGCAGGTAACTCTTAAACATGACACACTCACCCTAGACACGTACTCAAAAGAGATAGAACTAATTAGTTCAAAACTTAAGAACTTTGAGAATGATACTAATTTTCAAATGACCTATACTAAATACAAAGGAGATCTTGAACAATTTGAAAAAATTTTGATAGACAAAAAAAGAGTAAATTTGCCCGAGATCGCAAGGATTATGCAGAAGGTACCATTTTTAAATGGAATAAAAAAACCTATAATCGAAGTAAAAAAGACCATACTGACAGTTATGACTCATCAGAATTGGATATATCGGACAATGAAACTAATAACAGTAGATCTGATAATAGAGATAGAGATCCCTTCCCCAATAGAGGTCGTTTTTTAGAGAATCCTCACAGAATGGAAAAGGAGGGAGGATCAGGCGTAAGGCAATCAGGCGAGGCAGGAAGAAACCTAAGGGACAGAAGTCGTTGGGGTTGGAAGGAAAATCGCAAATTCAATCAGAGACAATGGAGGGGCAAATGAGTGATCAATCCCTTCAGATTATCAATTTATCAAATAAGATCTTAATGGAATCACATTTAAGTCTTTTGCGACGAGGTCTTTCCTTTTCCCCAGCGTCTATTTTTGATCGTTTCTGTTGGGAAAAAGATTTACATCTTTTTACCCGGAAATTGAAGCTGTCTCTGTACTTTAATAAAAACAAATTAGATTCTACTTATCATAGTGACAATGAGACAGAACCTATTTCTTGTCTTGACAGCAGAGAGGATATGGAAGCAATTCAAATTTTAGAACAACTTATGGATGAACAGAATTTAGAAGTACATATTCCTACCACTACTGAAAGACCAATTTGTAAGAAAAAATCTACCTTTTTCCCTAAAGACATTGTCTGCCCAGAAATATCAGTTTTCGAAAAACTTGTATCACAAGATCTTGATAAATTAAAGACTAGTGGTTCTCATTTTATCAACAAAAATATAACCAAAGAAGAATACTTTTGTTTGAAAGAAATGGAACTTTGGAGTGATGTGGTTATAAAACCATCGGATAAAGGTGGCAATGTTGTCATTTGGCCAGTCGATATGTATAAACGTGAGATGTATCGCCAACTAAATGACACTAATTGTTATCGCCGCCTTTTTTCCAACCCCTTGGATGATTTCCACAAAATATATAACACCATCATTAAGAATGCTCTAGAGTCACATATTATCAACAAATGTGAATATGAATTCTTACAGGTCAATAATCCTAAAACTGCTACCATATATCTCCTGCCCAAAATTCACAAAAATAAAACGGTACCACCAGGCAGACCCATTGTGTCTGGGATGGGCAGTTTGACGGAACAAGCCAGTGTTTTTTTGGATACACATTTAAGAAAATATGTTAACTGCCTACCCTCATACGTAAGGGATACTACTGATGTTTTAAAGTTGTTGGATGGTATTTCAATTGACTCTGATACCTGGTTGATAGCATGTGATGTAGAAGGTCTCTATACTAGCATTGGCCATGATACAGGTATACAGGCGGTGAGATACTTTCTACAGGACAATCAAGATTTATTATTCAGCAATTTTTTACTTGACCTGTTAAGATTCATTCTAACTAAAAATTTCTTTGTTTTTGAGGATCGTTTCTATCTACAAACGCGGGGAACCGCAATGGGCGCGGCATGCGCACCAACGTTTGCTAATCTCTATCTAGGACAATGGGAAAAAGAGACCGTCTTTAATGACAATCTTAAGAGATTTTCTGATCACATCATCATGTGGGTCCGCTATATAGACGACATTTTCATTCTGTGGAACGGTAACAAATCAGATTTTGAGGAATTTATCACAACACTTAATACTAATGATAATAATCTAAAATTAACCTATGAGATGAGTTTGGAAAGAATTAATTTCCTTGACATCACTATTAAAAAAGGACTGGGAGGTAGGATAGAAACGGATCTGTACAGAAAACAAACTGCTACAAACAGTATATTGCATAACACGAGCTCTCACTATCCACCAGTTGTGAAAAATATACCCAAAGGTGAGTTTTTGCGTATTAGACGCAATTGTACTGATATGCACGATTTTGTAATAAGATCAGATGAACTTCGAAAGAGATTATCTGAGAGAGGTTACAGTAAACGAACTATAAAAAGAGCTTTTTATGAAGCAAAAATTAAAGACCGGGACCATCTTTTATATCCGAAACTATCAAAACCTCAGTCCAACAAGATTCGATTTATTGGCAATTTTTGCCAAGAATGGAGAGATATTCGTCAGATAATACAGAAACATTGGTCAATTCTATTGAATAATGATACTCTCAAATCAGTCTTGGACGACAATGTTAACCTAACCTGGCGTAGATCTAAGAACTTAAAAGATAAGCTAGTTGATAGTCACTTCAGTAACATCAAGAAGACATCTTCTATTACCCAAGGATTTTTCAAATGTGGTAATTGTAAAGCTTGTGACTATATGATTAAAACTAGGGATTTCAAGGACAAATTTGGAGATAATCATAAAATAGATAAATTTCTTAATTGCAATTCCAAGGGTGTCATTTATGCCCTTAAATGTCCGTGCAATAAATACTACATTGGCATGACTAGCAGAATTATGAAAACACGCATTCTGGAACACGTAGGAACTATAAGGAATGCCAAATCTGACAGAGATAAATTTAAACAACTTACCTCAGTAGCTAGGCATTTCCTGAAGGAACATGGTGGCAATGCTTATGGATTACAAGCTTTTGCAATAGAACAGATACATTTGGGCATAAGGGGAGGGGATATGAATAGACAATTACTTCAGAGAGAAAGCAGATGGATTTTCCTTTTTGACTCCCTTATACCTCATGGTTTGAATGAATATACCAATTATGCATGTTTTTTGGGGTAACCAATATAACATTCAGGTTCCCTAGGCATTCACTACATTGACCTATAGAACTTTTTCTCTCTCTCTCTCCATTTTCTGAGAAGTATAGGTGTATATCCCTACTATGTCTTGCTTATACTTATATTCTGCTTCTTTTGTTATTTTTTAACCTTGAACCTCATATGTTCATCGAATAATTATAATATCCAACTTTATAAATCAAACATGGTATTATATTTAATGTGGTCAGTAAAATGCTGATGGGGCTCGCTTATTAGTTTACATCTTTTTAATGTGATTTGCATATACTGATATTGTAACACTCATCTTCATCATTTACATATTATTTAATATTTATATATTTTTCAACTACTGTGTGTGCATTTTCAGGTACGAGACCAAATTCCATTTATTATGATACTTTAATCCATATGAATCTATTTGCTCTCTGAGAATCAGTTATATTTTTGAGATCTATCTTAATAGTGGACTATCATACACATATACCATGAATCTGATTTCATGATAAGTATTTGATATAGTGTGTCTATTATATATTAATATTTCCCAAGATCTACACTTACCTTTATCTTTTACATACTATAATGTTAATACACTATATTCATTATCTATGGTGACCATCTTTCTGTTTATTGATATCCATAATACTTTCTATATTATAATAAATTCCAAATATCATTAGTTTATCTTTTTTACTCTTTATAGCCCAAAAGAACTTTGGGATTTTTCCCAATTATTGGCCAATATACAATTAATAAATTCTCATTAAAACAATATAGAGTTTTATTACTTTCTCACATTTCTAATAAACTCTCCCATGATCCAATATCATATGTTAACTTACCAATTCTATTTGCAGTTTAGCGATAGTAATATAGTTGTTTTAATATGGGATATTGTCTAATTTAGACTGGATAAATGTGAACCGCTGTATAGATATAATAGGATTATTCCATATTGATACAATCATTGGCTATTCTATATGTCAGTCATTTTCTAGACATCTGATTGGATGTCCTCGTGATAAAAGACCTGTCTTTTGCTACAATCGGCTCCTCTTGATAAAGCTTGTTCTAAAAGTGAAACGTACGTTGAGGTTATGGGTAATTGACGTCAATAGTGACGTCATACCCGGAAGTGGAGCCAGCGAGCGGTGGTGCCGCTAGCGCTCTGAGACTTTTTTGACTGTGTGCTTGTTGCTTTGTATCTATTAGGCGCTTGATAATACACTTGACTAGGGAATCCATGGCATACGTAATACTAGTCAATACATTCATATTGATGGTATTATATCAATGTTGCTAATAAGGGACCTCTGATATTACTCTATGGCATATACTGATCTGTGATATATATTTCACTTGTGATTTTGCCAATCACTACTAATTATTATTTAGCATGGGGTTGTCAATGTAAGATATCCCTGGCAAGAGCGCTTTATACATACTTTAATCAGGCAATCTTAGGTGTTTGCCACGGTCATCTGGGGCGCTTATATCAGGTTATTATATATGTTTCCACTCTGTCCTACTATCAAATATGGACACCTAAAGACATATAATTTCATATTACCTGGCTCCACTATTCCTAATTTTAACACACATTGCTCTATCTTTTTTTCACCATATTCTATCTGTTTTTAATATTTCACTTTTTTACCAATGAGGTTGTATACCATCATCTAGATGGATATGTTTTTCATATATTAATAAAGGCTTCTTGCCCTGAATTATTTAGTGGTGATTATTGAATTTCCTTTCCATGTGGATAGGAGTGCTTCCAAATACCTTCTTTCTCTAAATCCTTGTTATATTCTATTATGGTAGGGAGCACCCCCTCGTATATGTAGACCGTGATTTCTGTATATTCTGAGGTATATCCCAGCTCTGTGCAGGACATTATATAATTCTTTGAGCTAGGAGACACAAGTCTCTGATTCTTAAAAAGTAAAAAAAAAGTTTTGAAAAAAAACCCAGAAATTGGCTGCTAAGCAGCCCAGACACAGCCCGGTCGCCGGGCACTTAAACTAGACTGAAGCTCAGACAGGAAGTGGGGTATAGAAGGGGAGGAGCTAGGGCTTAGTTTAACAGAAGTTAAAGTGCCAGTTCGCCCTGTCCCTATTCTATACCCCAATGTCCCCGGTGTCCCACAAAGGATGACAGAGAAATTAGTGAGTTTTATCCTGAACAAAACCATGTTACAATACAAGGGGTGCAAGTTAGTTTTTTATTTTAAGTTAAATACTGGCTGTTTTTTCATGTAACACATATACTTGAGTGCTTATTTGTACAGTGAAATTCAAAGTTGATCTAATACATGCCCTACCTCAAAAACAAATCTGCCATCACATTTTAAATTTACAACTCCCTCCAATGCAACATGATTTTGCCAAGGTGTAAAGTTACTAATTTTTTAGCTAAACAGTCACCCAATATCCTATATATTAGGCCAAACACCCTAATACTGTTCTATCTGTACGGGTTTACAACTTATCAAAATGTTTGTGAGTAGTCTGGATAGCAATCACGTGTACCACTAGTGTTTTATGAAAACAGGGAATCTCATTTTCAAAAATCCAATGTGTCCCCTTAAAAGTGGAGACATTTCTACAATACCCACTTTTTTCTTGATAGGAAAGTGAGCAAAAGTAAGTCCAGATATCCTCCTCTGAGGATGAATATTATCAGTAGACAATGACAAGACAATTGATAAGGGAGAACTTGTAGCTGAGCAGGGTGTGGGTTCCTCTGGTTTCAAATTAGTCTGATAGTAAGAAGCCTCAACTTGAAGTTTGAGAAGAATTCACCAATATCCTCTGCCTGTTCTGGGCAGTAAGATGGTGTTTCCTCTTACTAACTTTACTCATGATCCAAAAATATCCTGTTAAATATGCTGTAGTGTCAGGATAGGTGCAAATAACCTGTGATGTCACAGCTTCAAGTTAAATCACACACCCATAACCCATATTACATGTAATAACATAGATAGTTGTAGTGCTAGTATACAGATTGGATCAAATAAAAATAAGAGAATGTAATCATTACTGAGAACCACAAATATAAATATTATTACTACTATTAGTGCACAGGGAGGATCATGGATAATGTCACACAGGGTCTCATTCAGCTATTGAATCACTATGGTGACTTCCCTTGTAAAGATATATAGGAATCACCAGAGTGTGTGGGGCAGGAGACTGGTCAGATCTCTTGGCTCCAAAACCTTCTCTCCCCAATTTCTACATTCTCCTCCCCTGATCGAGCAGCACCCCATTTTCATCAAATCCTAGCAACTGCCCTGGATCAAGTGGCTCCAGCGACACTACATACTTCGCGTAGAATTCGTTGCCAACCGTGGCACACTACAGTAACACGAACTCTACAAAAACTTTCTCGTAAAGCAGAACGTCACTGGCGTAAATCTTGTGCCTCTAATGATTTCATCACATATACTGATATCTACCACTCCTATAGAAATGCTCTGGACACTGCTAAACAAGCATGCTTCCGATCTCTCATCTATGCTCAGGCTTCTAACCCCAAACACCTCTTTAACACATTTAACTCCCAAATCCTCCAACTAACATCAGCGCACAGGATCTTGCTTCCTATTTCAAGGACAAAATTGATAAGATCAGGCTCGAAATGGTATCCTCTCCCTTGACAGGCAATCGGCTCAATTCCTTTGTAGCACCCTCTGACACTCTCTCTTCATTTCTCCCACAAATGAAGAGGAAGTTTTCTACTCTCTTCTCATCTTCCTACTCTACCTCCTGTCCTCTTGATCCCATTCCCTCACAAATTGGTATGTCCCTGTCTCCTGTTCTCATTACCCCTCTAACTAAAATCTGTAATCTCTCTCTTTCTACTGGTATTTTTCCATCACTATTCAAGCATGCAGTGATTACTCCCATTTTAAAAAAACAAAATTCTGACCCTAACTCTCTCGTAAATTACCGCCCGATTTCCCAGCTCCCATGCCCCTTTTAAGCTTCTCGAGAGAATTGCCTACACGCGCATCACATACTTTCTTACAGCAAACAACCTGTTGGATCCTCTTCAGTCAGGCTTTCGCTCTCAACACTCCACAGAGACTGCGCTGACCAAGGTTGTAAATGATTTGATCACAGCAAAAAATAATAACCATTACTCTCTTCTAATTCTCCTGGATCTCTCGGCTGCATTTGACACTGTTGACCACTCTCTCCTCATACAAACGCTACAATCCCTAGGTCTTGAAGGCACTGTCCTATCCTGGTTCTCATCCTACCTATCTAATCGCTCTTTCAGTGTTGATCTCTCTGGATCCACCTCTACTCCGCTTCCTTTATCAGTTGGAGTACCACAAGGCTCAGTCCTAGGTCCTCTGCTATTCTCTATCTACACCACTTCTCTTGGAAAACTAATAAGCTCCTTTGGATTTCAGTATCATCTCTATGCGGATGATACACAAATTTATCTATCCTCTCCTGATCTCTCACCATCTGTGTTGTCTCGCATTACTGACTGTCTTTCTGCCATTTCATCTTGGATGTCTTCTCGCCAACTCAAACTCAATCTTTCAAAAACTGAATTAATAATATTCCCACCCAAAAACAGAAGCTTCCTGCCTGACATTTCAATTTCCGTTGATAACATGACCATAAATCCCACCCCGCAAGCTCGTTGCCTAGGTGTAATCCTTGATTCACAACTGTCATTTATTCCCCACATCAACTCTATATCTAAATCATGTTACATACACCTAAAAAACATTTCCATAATACGCACATATCTGACACAAGACACCGCAAAAACATTAATTCATGCACTCATCATCTCCCGCATCGACTATTGCAATTCCCTCTTTACTGGTCTTCCCAAAGTCAGACTTGAACCCCTACAATCTATTTTGCATGCAGCGGCTAGATTGATTTTCCTAACTAACCGTTTTTCCTCTGCTGAGCCACTCTGTCAGTCTCTACATTGGCTGCCTGTATTTCAACGAATCCAATATAAAATTCTTCTACTAACATACAAGGCCATCAACAAAATTGCACCGACAAACATTTTCTCACTGGTCTCGAAATATCGCCCCACTCGACACCTCCGTTCTGCACAAGATCTACGTCTCTCCTCCACTCTCATTACATCCTCCCATTCTCGGTTAGAGGATTTTTTCCGGGCTGCACCCACTTTGTGGAATTCCCTCCCTCGCACAGTAAGACTTTCCTCTAGTCTTCAAACCTTCAAGCGTTTACTGAAAAACCACCTCTTCAGACAAGGTTCTGAAATTCCTCAACCACTATCTTAATTTCCCTAGATTACCCTATTACCATCCTCTACACAGCTAACGCAAGACAACAAACCTCTGACCAACATTGCAACACACATAGCCCACTCAATACTTTTACCTTTGCGTTCTAGCTGGTCCATTGTGCAAGATGATGTAGCACATGCCCTTGTGTTTCTAACTCCCATTGTCCTATAGTTTGTAAGCTTGTGAGCAGGGTTCTCTTACCTCTCTGTATGTATTACCCAGTATTGTTTTATCAATGTTTGTTCCCAATTGTAAAGCGCTACGGAATTTGCTGGCACTATATAAATAAATGTTGATGATGATGATAATGATAGCTCACAATGATATAATGTGAGGAGGAGAACAGAAGTCTAATAGGGGCTGATGGCTCCTGACTCCCCCACTGAGCAGATACTTTTTCCACATTAGTTTCTACAGAGAAGGATGTAGAATAAGAGATTGATGTAGTACTCACCTGTACTGATATCTGTAGGAATTTCCTGTCGATCACCCCTCACATACATCTCTTCTTCTCCCTTTATATCTTCTGCCTTAATATCAGCCAGGTTATCACCCTAAATTACCCACAAAGAAATAAAATACTACTGTTATAATGTCTGATTACATTATTTGAGGTTAAATAGAAGAATATCAGTGTATAAAACACACACAGCTGCCCTACAGATCATGTAGTGAAAAGTCACTTTGGTATTTGGCGAGACCCTAAACCTACCTACCTTATAGTCTTGTGGAATAATATGATTTTCCTCTGTACAATCCTGTGAAAGAGGACGGAGACATCTCTCTGGGGTATTTTTGTTACTGGATCCATCTGTAGGAGACACATTGAGACATAATACATTTTTTATGTGATTTATTGTGTGTATCTAGGTGGCCCTGAAAACTGCTTTCTGTTAAATAATACTCTACTCTTACCCCATGACATGAGGGTCTGGTGATTCTCCATCATCACATCCTCGTAAAGACCATTGTGTTCTTCTAAATCCTCCCAGTCCTGCATGGAGAAATAGACAGTGATATCCTCACACCTTATATGACCCTGACACACACAATGATACAGTCATCACCCAGACACATCCCCTGGTGTTACTGTATAATGTCCCATTCCCAGCAGTCACCTCTCCAGTCGGCAGTTGAATGATCTTGTTGGTTAGTTGCAGGATCTTCTGATGATTGTTTTTCTCATTTATCAGTGAGTGAGGTGGAGGAACTGTGACTTGGGCAGGATTCTGGGTCCTGCTCAATCTTTCTGACACACGGAGATTGCTACTGAGTATCACACGCTCATCAGATGTCTTCTTCACTACTATGTACTCCTGTGTATTGAGGGATACATCAATAAAAAAGTAAACTAAAAAAACACCAATTCAGAGTTGTTATTTTTAGGGGTTAATTGTGCAAAAACTATAATTTTTAAAAACAATGTCTTTCCTATATGAATCAGCTTCTATGAAAGTAGAGTGACTATCTGAGATGGGTGCAGCTCCTGCCATCTTCAGTGGGCCCACCAATCTGTGTCCTCTGTCTATGGCCGGACCCCCCAGATGAATCACCTGCTTTGGACAGATTAGTGCAAACAGCAAGATGACGTTGTGTTGGGAGCTGGAAGAAAACAGACGACTAAGAGTAGCCGGTCCACTGAAGATGGCAGGAGCTGCAGGAGAGGTAAGTTGTTTCTGATATAACTGTTTCTACAAAGGGTGTGACAGAATCTCTCACCTCTCCAGTCAGATCACTTATTTATTATTAGAGACAAGAGCAATGTTCTCCCCACGCTTTATTTAAAAACCCTGCCCCCGCAACCGGCGCACACTGACAAGCCGACTGAAAGGCGGAGACCCATGCCACCTGAAACTATGATGCGGCTGAAAGCTGCGCTGCACTAATGTCAGCCCGAGTTTCAGTTGCATCACATTGAGTGCCGGGCAGCAGGGGTCACTGCTTGCCAGTGCATAGCAAGGGCCAGCTGGTAGTGTATTTTTGCAGGGGGTGTGTAGGGGGGGGTGCCAATGTGGGAAACCCGAGGGGGGGCAATATTCGATCACAGGAAGGCCGGAACAGTAAGGACAACGCTTCTTACTTGGGGGGGTCTTTTGTGTGAAGTCAGCATCTGTGCAGTATCTGGGCACAGTTTACACAGCATCTGGGCGCTTAAAAAATTATTGGTGTCCAAATAGTATTTGTGCAGTATCTGGGCACAGTTAAAACTAGTATCTGGTTGCTATGAAAAAATATATCTGTGTTCTGCCAGCTGTTACTCATAATGAGTAAGAAATTAAAGTAGAAAACAACAATCTTAAGTTTCTTTAAAGAAAAATGAAAGTACAAACACAACAGCAGAGCCAGAGATTTCCAACAATGATATTGCAGACGAGTCCGGTCCATCTTATGAATCACAATCTATTTTGTACGAAAAATGTTTCTCTAAATATCGCATATTGGGAGTAAATAGTGACTGGTTTAAAACATTTCGGTGGTTGTTGGTAAAAGATAATGGAATGATGTGTTCCACGTGTATAAAATATGAAAAGAGACCGACCACAAACAAAGAAGTGACTTGGGTGACTATTCAATGCAAAAGACTTTGAAAAGAAAGTTTAATTGACCGTGAGCAAAGTAACACACTGATTCGTGTTCAAATATACTTCAAAATTGTGTTTTTGAAGAAACTGGGTTAGGGGAAATTGAACAATCAATTTTGAGAAACTTTCAGAGAGATGCTTTTGTGGGAGCTTTAAGAACTATATATTGGTTGGCGAAAAACAAACTACCACATCCTATATTATATGGAAATTTGCTTAAGCACTGCAAGGCTATGGGTTGTACAAACTAATAGAGTCATTTTATCGCTTACCAATGAACATTATCTAATGCGATTATTGTGGTTCCAAAGCACAAAAATATTTAATTGCAAAATATAGCAGGACTTACAGCAAGCCATCATAACGTATAAAAGATATAACAATAAAGCAGGAAACTTTAAAAACACAGAATACATTACATTTTCGCTAGCGCTTAACCTGGGCCCAGAGTAAGATACAGTCATGCTGTAGGTTTTCAGGAAGATAGAGGAAAAAAATGGCACAGAGAAGCTTGTTTATATGCAGTTTCAATTTACAAAAAAACCTGATGATGTCACTATGTATACCGACGACACGTAGAGAAGTCTTCATTGGCTCAGGGTTCAGTTCAGTCCAGTATAATGTAAAGGATTCCTCTGATAAGGTGTGGCCAGCTCACTCCAACAGCTGAGCACATGTTGTGCCTAAGAGAGCTGACCTAATCTAGTTTTCACCAACCTATTTGCATTCCTAACACAATGTCATTTTGAGCATTAATCCTTTATCTTCCATAACTAGCGATCAAAGGAAGCGATCACTTCGCCGATAGTAGCTGATTCATCATGGTATTGTGTAGATCAGAATGACACTAAACATGATACATTTCATATATCCTGAGCCTTAGATATCTTTACTATATTATAATTTATGTGTAAATAATCTCTAATACATTTTACAAATACATAAATGTGGATTGGAACCTTAATAAACGAATATTATTTACAAGTGTAAGTCGGAATGTAAATGTGTGTGCTTTTAATCTGTGCAATTGCGTCATACCACGTGGCGTACTAATCGCACGGTAAAACAATATTAATTAATTTGGTTTACTTCATCCAATTATTTGACTTTCACAATACTTAAAGCATCTTGATATTGGAAAGAATGTAAATTCCACTTCGGAAAGACTAATGCAAGAATACCTCTACATCTTAGCTTAACAAATAAGATGTAAATTGCTTAAACATTTGCATTTGGCACATTACTTCAGTGTTCTGTGTGATGAAACGACAGACATCTCAGTTTTAAGCAGCTTACTATATACGTTAAATTTGTTTGTCAACTTAAAATAGAGATTAATATCAGTTTTATATCAACATGTAGTATCATTAATGGCAAAGGTGAAACTATAACAAAATAATTGAAAAAATTGTCAATATAGGCTTGAAAAAATCTAACCTGGTGGGTTTAGGCTCCGATGGAGTAGCTGTCATGATTTGAGAGCACAAAGGAGTAGTAAAACTATTAAAGGATGAACAGGCGGAGTAATGGTCAACGGTCATTGAATAAACCACCGCCTGGCTCTAGTTAGTGCCCAAGCTGCTGAGGTGACTTATTTAGTCAAATTTAACGATATCTTAAGTTCTTCTTTTTTCAAAATTCCCCAGTTAGAATGGCTGGTTTAACCGAGATCCAGAATGTACTGAACAGTCCTCAGATTAAACTTAGAGGCTAGTGGCACTAGGGGGCTGTCTGTGGACATTACAGTACAGTCTTTAAAAGCCTCCCTGGTGAGTGTCATTGCTGCTCTGGACACTGAACGAAATGACATCACAGCTTAAGGTATAAGCAAATGTATGAGAACATACTAATTACAGCTTCACTTATAATGCTTTCAGATGTGCTGCCTCATTTGCCTAAATTGTCTAAAGTTTGGCAAAGACAAGATGTTAATTTAACAGATATAGACCCCATTTTAGAATCTACAAAACTATGCATTATGGAATTGAAACACACACCTGCTACTCATTTTAAAATCTCCATCTCGCTGGTGAATGGTCAGACCTTCTCATAAATTATTTTGATGCTAATGCTACTGCTTTTAAGACGAATATCTAATGGTTAATAACTGTGTCTATGTAAATACATAGGCACTTATTTACGTAATTGCATGTGCACTTATTTTTGATATTGTGTATATTGTGAGATAGGAAATCGCTATTTCTGAGACCAGGGTAGAAAATTTGGTTTTCCTGTTGTAACCTTTCGAAAGCAAACACCTTAATTCGGATATATATCTGATATCATTAGTCTTTGTTTTGAAAGCTTTTTGCATATCTTGGTGAAAGGAAATGCTTTGTTGTACCTGTCTTTGGAAATGTATTCATGTCTAAGGTATGATGTATGATTTCTGATAAGCATTTGTAAGTCTGTTGTGTAGTCTGAAGGATGTCCACATTAAGGCTAATTAAGTCTATTCAATGCGAGTGACCTGAATGCAGGTCCTGTAAGACAGACAGGAACTCTGAAGAGACAGAACATCTGAAGGGGGGGACGTGGAAGTTAAATTGTGTTAGATGCAAAACTAGATTACATCCTGAGATTTGAGGGAATATTGTAGATGGGTTGGAGCCAGCGAGGTCCAAGGGGCTGGCTTACCTCTGCTAGGAGTTATGTCAGAACTGTATAAAAGATGAGCTGTGTGAGTATGTAATGCATCATTCTGATGTTCCATCTGACCTGACCACTGATACCTTAAATCAGTGGAACTGTCCTTGTCAGGACACTTGAGCAATAAACATCACTCTGCTTCAAGACCCTGCTTGATAACTTCTTCAATATCGCTGTAATCCTGTGACCTGCCGATCTAATCCGTTCTCCGGTTGTCTGAGGTTTGGACCCAAGCTTTTCCAGTACCATCGCTTTGCCTGCTACCCAGCAGCTCTGGTCAGTGTGATAGGCCAGGGAGGATCCATCCACAGCAACCCGCTACCAGTTACCAGCCCAAGTGTACAGGCACAGGAGTACACTAGCAGTAACAGTTACCCAGAAGGAACGTGGTTCTGAGCGCCATAAAGGAGCTCAGTGGTGGCAGCATTGTAAGCCCCTCCTACTGCGGCAAGAGGGCGCATTTGGGATATTGAAAGGGAACAGTGGCAAAGTAAGCCCAGCCAGTTCCCAGCAACAACAGACAGGGTGGCATAGGCGGTCCATCCTGTTACACAAATCATATATTTTCAAGAATTTTCAGTGCAGATGGCCAAGATCCAAATGAGACTTGCGAGATTCTTTTTGAGCATTATTCTAAAAATGGAAGCCTTGCAATCTTAAAATCTGAATAGTGAACTAAAATGGACAGTTGCCTCAAAATCTAGATTCAAAACAAATAATACATAAACAACTGAGCTCAAAGAATCTTTTCCAAATTTAACAAAACTAGCGGCTATTGGACTGACCATACCTGTAAGCACAGCTGAATGTGAAAGAGGATTTTCTACTCGAAAACAAATTAAAACCTGTAAAAGAAATCACATGAAGCAGAGCACACTGAATAATCTGATGCTGATTTCACTAGAGGAACCAGATCCTACAGACTTTGATTTTGAAAAAGCTGTAGACAACTGGGCCTCTAAGAAGAGAAGAATTAATATATAAAATGTTGATCTCGATGTTAAATCAATATAAGGTCAGGATTTCAACATTTAATTATTGCGAAGGACCCCACCCGACTGGCAAAATTTTCTGGGGAGAACACTAAAAAGTGATGTCACTGTGCCACTCTCAAAATCTCTCACCTCTCCAGTCAGCAGGTAGATGATCTCCAGGGTGAGATTTAATATCCTCTTGTCCTTGTCCATCCTCAGTGAATCAGTGATTTACACAGGACTTCTAATACAGACTCACTGTTTCCTCACCGCTCAATTTTCTAGGAATAAATATAATTAACATCACAGAATAGACATGTAACATATTGAAATATGAAACACTGAGTGATCATTAAGTCCTCCTTTTTTCCCCGAGCCATAATTCCCTGGTCAGTGTTTCCTAGAAGTTCCTGTGATCAAGCTTCACAAGACAGCTCAAAGACCTTCACATGATACTGTATTACTAAAGGTTAAATCACCATTTGTAAGGAATCCCCAACTTGTTCCATGTTTGACCATTAAACCAAAAAGTTATTTGTACTATATTATGTAAATATTATGTGTTATATGTCCCCAAGACCATTCATTAGCTAATTAATATTTATTAGCAGCAGCAGTAGTAATAATAGGCCACTATAATTGCTCAACTGTATTATAACAGGAAACCAGAGTCTCCTTCACCAGTATTATAATAAGAGGACACTATAGTCTGCTCCACATGAACTATAACAAGACAATGGAGTCTGCTCCACCTGTATAAGAGGAAACTAGAGCCTGCTCTACCCGTATCATATAACATGACACTAGAGTCTGCTCCAACTGTGTTATAAAAACAAGACACCATAAACGTAAAACAATAAATGACACCAGATTATGTTCCAACAGGATGCTGAAGTTAGCTTCTTAGTCATGCTCCACCTTCTTATTCATAAACTTTATTTTGAAAGTATTAAATCAACTTGGATCACTGATTTAACATTAGATTAAACACTAAAGTGTGTAATTTACACAAATTGTAATTGTATTTATCCTGGTCCAACATGGGTTAGGGCATGAAAACAGGTGGCACAGTGGGAACAGTCACCATATTTCATCATTTTGAATCAGTAACTGTAGTTTTACAAGGGTTGTTCCAAATGTGTTATAATAACAGGGCAGCGGGCAGCACACACGTATTATAGTACATATATAGTACAGGACGCCACAGTCTGCTCCACATGCACTAAAACAACAAGACGCTACAGTCCGCTCCACATGCACTATAACAACAAGACGCCACAGTCCGCTCCACATGTACTATAACAACAAGACACCAGTCTGCTCCACATGTACTATAACCACAAGACGCCACAGTCCGCTCCACATGTACTATAACAACAAGACGCCACAGTCCGCTCCACATGTACTATAACCACAAGACGCCACAGTCCGCTCCACATGTACTATAACCACAAGACGCCACAGTCCGCTCCACATGTACTATAACCACAAGACGCCACAGTCCACTCCACATGTACTATAACCACAAGACGCCACAGTCCGCTCCACATGTACTATAACAACAAGACGCCACAGTCTGCTCCACATGTACTATAACAACAAGACACCACAGTCCGCTCCACATGTACTATAAAAACAAGACACCGCAGTCCGCTCCACATGTACTATAACAACAAGACGCCACAGTCTGCTCCACATGTACTATAACAACAAGACGCCACAGTCTGCTCCACATGTACTATAACAACAAGACACCACAGTCTGCTCCACATGTACTATAACAACAAGACACCACAGTCTGCTCCACATGTACTATAACAACAAGACGCCACAGTCCGCTCCACATGTACTATAACAACAAGACGCCACAGTCTGCTCCACATGTACTATAACAACAAGACACCACAGTCTGCTCCACATGTACTATAACAACAAGACGCCACAGTCTGCTCCACATGTGCTATAACAACAAGACACCACAGTCTGCTCCACATGTACTATAACAACAAGACGCCACAGTCTGCTCCCCCTGTTTTATATTATTAATAATAAATATCATTACCTGCTGTCAGACACTGCAATGTCTCCTCTTTGCTTCCTCTTAATCTACGATCACCCGGAAGATGCAATGGAAGAAAACACACTTCCTGTGTTTGGAACGCAAACGGACAAAAATGGACCACAGACCGAAAGTCAAATGGAACGCACAAACCGGAAGTCAGATTAACCGCACATACCGGAAGTCGGTGGACAGCACAGACCGGAAGTGTGTAACACTGGGTGAGAGGAGGCAGTGACTGGCAGATATATTATGAGATATAATGATAAACATATAACATAGGTAAGAAGTAAAGTATGTACATGAGTTGTGAAGTTGTAAAGTAAGTATTAGGAGGTTATGGAATTGGAATTACCTCATGATTTCCATCTCAATGACGTTAAATTGCCACTTCATAGTCATATAAAACCTACATAAGAGCTACATAGTGCCCACATCACATTCTCGTAGTGTCCACATCACATCCTCAAAGTGCCCCCTTCACATTCTCATAGTGCCCCCTTCATATCCTCATAGTGCCCCCATCACATTCTCATAGTGCCCCCATCACATTCTCATAGTGCCCCCTTCACATTCTTATAGTGCCCACCTTCTTATCCTCATAGTGCCCCCTTCATATCCTCATAGTGCCCCCTTCACATTCTCATAGTGCCCCCTTCACATTCTCATAGTGCCCCCTTCATATCCTCATAGTGCCCCCATCACATTCTCATAGTGCCCCCTTCACATTCTCATAGTGCCCACCTTCTTATCCTCATAGTGCCCCCTTCATATTCTCATAGTGCCCCCTTCACATTCTCATAGTGCCCACCTTCTTATCCTCATAGTCCCTCCTTCACAATCCAATTGATAGTCATCTGATATACTCCTACTGCCCACTTTATTGCCTCTGTATGGCTCCCTCATTCTGCTCCTGACATTCTCCTAATGCCCAACTCATTGCATCACAATTCCCACTTTATAGCCTCATCTTTCCCACTTTTAATGCCTCATGACCTCCTAATATTAATTCTAATTAATTCATATAAATATATATCAAATAATTATCACTTAACTTGGTGTATAATCAATATGTTACAACAATACCCTGTGAATTACAGACACTCCCCTTTTGTGAATGCACTCACAAGATATTGATTGGATTGTAGCGTTGTATATTAGAAATATCCCATCTTCTTTAGTATAAACACGTGCTGTTTTCCTTTAAAATCAACTTGAAGATCCTGATTATAGTGTAGCGTTGTGTATCAAAGGTATCCAATCTTCTTTAGTGTAAATACGTGCAGTTTCCCTTAAGGATCAGCTCGCTCCATAAACGTAAAAAAGGAAATGCCACACGAATGAAGGTAGACCCTTACCCCAACAACACTCAACATGCACATACAAGAATACAATCCTTATGATGGTATCGAGGTACCCGGCTTATTCCATCTGCAAATGTCAAGGATGGTGAAACAGTCCACTCCCTGCATGTGATCTCCAGCTGTCTCCACAGCCAACGTGTTTCGATTTAAGCAATCTTTCTGAAGGCATGTGGGATCTAACAAATACACCTCCTTTTAAAGGAGCTCCAACCAATCACAGCTATGCTGGCACAGATGGTGCATTTTGATTCATTAATATATCAAACTTTCGGTATGTCCTTAATGAAAATGTGCCCTTGCATAGCATTTATGATGGGATAAAAAATATCCAAATAAATTGTATTCACATAGTAATAAAGTTTTTATACTCTGTAATGAATATCTAAATATAAGTATTTGATAAAAATATGCAAACAAAAGAAACTTTGAAATTTGTTTTCATTATACATCATAAATAAAAAGTTATCTGGAATATAACAGCTTAATGCAGCACCAGTCTCAGGATACGTTTCCAGTATCTAACATGATTTCACTGCGATAGAGTGGTGATGGTTCGTATTGTAATTAACCACATCCTCAGAGTGCCCCCCCTTAACATTCTCATAGTGTCCCTTTCACATTCTTATAGTGTCCCTTTCACATTCTCATACCTCCCCCTTCACATTCTCATAGTTGTCAGGCGCCGTCCCCGCTGTTCTTCCACTCGGCGGGGACGGACGCCTGTCTTGCTGCTTGGCCTGTTGCCTGGCAACAGGGATGCCACGCCCCCAGCTCCGTCGGGCGCATGCGCCCAGCTCAGTCCCGTTGCTAGGCAACGGGACGCTAGTATCGGCACACGAGTGCCTGACTCCTCCAATCAACTTCCACTTCCTGCCCCTATTTAAACCTGGCTCTGGCGCCATTAGGGTGCCAGAGTAACAGGTTATCTGCCTCTAGCTTCCTAGTGTTTTCTCCTCCATTTGTGACCCGGCTTTTTTTTACCTCTCTACGGATATTGCCTTCCTGTTGTGACCCGGCTTGCTGACCATTCTTCTTTCTGTGTGCCCCACTGTGTTCCTGCGACCATGGCTTGTTTTGATGATTCTCCTGGATTCTCCCTTTGTACCACGCATACCGATTGGCTTGACCCGGACCGTCTGACCGGCTACTGACTAATAGGACTGTGACCTGTGTACCCTGTGCAGCTAAGTCCAAACCTCCTTGCGGGGGTCCCTGGTGAAAACCAGGGGTACGTTAGACTCCGCACCTATTAGCTCAGTAGCGCTAATACCGGTTAGTGTTATCCTCTATTCGGGCATGACAATAGTGTCCCATTTACATTCTCATGGTGCCCCCTTCACATTTTCATATTGCCCCTTCACATTCTCATATTGTCCCCTTCATATCCTCTTAGTGCCAACCTTCATATCATCATAGAACCCTTTTCACATTCTCATGGTGCCCCCTTCACATTCATAACTTTTACACCTTATATCCTCTGTATGCCCACCCACAGCTTCAGTATACCCATCTCATAATGCTTACCTTACAAGATCATATTTCCTGCCTCACTGCCTATAGTGCCCACCTCAACCCGTAATACACAGCCTTATGATGGGCACCTTATAGCCTTTGATAAAGTGACACAGTGAAACATGCATCAGGACGAGGAGGTTCATGCTATGTATGTGGGAACCGTGCCTCTCATTAATGGTCTTCTCTAATATGTACAAAACTAACAGATTGTAAATGCTGTGGAGAGTGCAATAAATCTAGCACCAGTGATTACTATGAGACACGGTCGTTCGTGAATTAATACTTGTTAGCTCCAGACAGCAGAGCGCCGTAATTATTGTAATATATACAGCCAAGCTCATGAGTACTTTGTAGCAATGAGGATATTGTGGCAGTGAGACATAAATAACAATTATAACTGTATCAGCACCCCACAGTTTATATGCTTACTCCCACACAAAAGTTAAGCTTGGCCTTATTTATTAGCACATGTTAAATTAAGTTCAGAGATAAGCAAAGACCTGAATGTTGAGAAAAATAATTCACGCCCTAATGAACCTTTGAAAGTAATGGGTAACTCAGTGGATCCCAAACTTTCTCAGTTGGAGGCACCCCTAGGGTCTCAATAATTTTTTCAAGGCACCACTAAGCCCAAATAATTAGCAAGTAGTCCCCCTCCTTGCTTACCACCGGCGTCACCCCAGTGAGATCGCCGTGGTACCCCAGGGAGCTGTGGCACACAGTTTGGGAACCACTGCTGTGGAGATATCTTCCCAGACGTTGGGCCTAAGTCGACAGTGTAATTAAAACACGATTGAATGAATGAAAGGGTGTCAACGCTGTAATAAATGAGACCCATATAGATCTGTCTCATCTACATATCTTTAGCGCATTTGGTAAATCTTAACACACAGAAAACCAGTGACTCCTTATGTGATTAGTCAGTGTTCAGATCTACGTACATTGTTGAAATCATCAACTATTTCAGAAGTAAGCGACATGGCTTCTTCTAACAGCACTTCTCAGCCGTCCACACATGAGTCTCTCATAGTGAGATCACAAAATGCTGAGTCATCATCAACCAAAGATCAACCAAACTTAGCGCAAGTCATGCAGCTGCTCCATACTTTGCCTACAAAAAAGGAAGTACCTTCCAAAAAAGATTTTGAGAGATTAGAGGCAAAGATACAAGAAGTGGTTCGACATGAAGTTGCTACGCTCCAAGTAGATATTGCTCATCTGAGCCATAGGTTGGTGGCCTTAGAAGAGTGTAAAGAAGCGGATGGCGATCGCTATGGTTCACTGAAATCCATGGTAACTGCACAAGCAAAAGCCCTACAGTGGTTCCAGTACAGGCTTGATGACATGGATAATCGAGGTCGCAAGAATAACTTGAGAATCAGGGGGCTGCCAGAAGATGTACCTACTCAAGGTCTGGTTAATGCCCTTACAAAAATCTTTAACAAAGTATTGGGGAAATCACCGGACAATGTGATTGTCTTCGACAGAGCTCATAGGGCTCTGTGGCCAAGAGGAGCCCCCTCAGAACGCCCCAGAGATGTCATTTGCCATTTACATAATTTCGCACAGAAGGATGAAATCCTACGGACACTACAACAACTGGATGGTCTTAAGTTTAACGACCAGACTATTCAGGTGTTTCAAGATCTTTCATGGCATACACTCCAGCAAAGAAGACTGCTTAGGCCTCTGAAAGAGGAACTACGCTGGGGCTTCCCATTTCAATTGCAGGTGGTCCACAAGGGAAAGTCGGCAGCCCTAAGAGAGCCATCAGACCTCTCGGCCTTTTGCTCTGACCTAGATATTAAACATGTGCCGCTCCCTGAATGGTTGGCTCCCTGAATGGCGTCAACCTTGCAGACGCCCTTGTTTGCGGCTCCACAGGTTGAGGAAAGATTCAGGCAAGTTGGTAAACAAAAGAAAACTCCTCAAAAACTTCAGAATCGGCCAACGCAGGAAGATACTTGATCCGTTTCAGAGCACTATACGTTCTTATCTATTATTTGGTTCTTGTCTGGGAACCATGTGCCTCTGTTGAACTACACAGCCGGATTCCTCAAATGCTTGATACAAGACTGCCCTGTTGGCAAAGTATACGTTGCTTTATTGTTGGGTTTTGTTTTTCCTCTTCCTCTCTTCTCTTTGTCACTATGTGCCTTTACAGATATCCAAAGTTCACATTGAGGGAGGATACTCCGGATACCCGTTTAGAGAGATCTTCTTGGCTGCCCTGGACTTGTTCAAGTTTGAGTTAGATATGTAAATAGCACTTTTACTCTTTGCTAGTTTCAAGTGCCACAGGTTCTAAGAGAAGACCAAGAAGGACATAGCTCTTTAATTAAGTAATTTGTTTATATTTGTAGCGTTATTCTTCTAAAAATTTCTAAGTTTAGTTCTCATGACTATTGCTATAGATGTTGTATAAGGTATGCAACTTTGAGGATACATATGTTGTAGTACACACAAAAAACTTTGGATGCCTGTCACTGGGCCTGATTCATTAAGGATCTTAAATGAAGAGGATTCTTATTTCAGTCTCCTGGATAAAACCATGTTACAATGAAAGGGGTGCAAATGAGTGTTCTGTTTTGCACATAAGTTAAATACTGACTGTTTTTTCATGTAGCACATAAATACTTGATAACTTATTTGTATACTGAAATTTAAAGTTGATATGTGTGTGCTACATGAAAAAACAGTCAGTATTTGACTTATGTGCAAAACAGAACACTCATTTGCACCCCATTCATTGTAACATGGTTTTGTCCAGGAGACTGAAATAAGAATCCTCTTCATTTAAGATCCTTAATGAATCAGGCCCACTGTTACTAATCCCCCCAGCACCCCCTGATCGCATAGGTTCTTCCAATGCATGACTGGGCTTCGGCTCCTTGTGTATCTCTGGAGTTGTCTTTTTTCAATATCTAAACTCTATGAGTATTTTACTCAATTGCTATTATTGTATATTTCTACTAACTAACCCTCTTTCACTTCCCTTTCCTTCCTTCCCTCCCTTTCCCACTACCATCCACCCGGGTAGCTTGTACTTTTACTCTGGTGTGCCAGGTGTTAAGCCACGGTTATCTGCGGTTCCTTTCTGACGATGCTGAATAACCTTAAGTGTTTGACCCTTAATGTTAAGGTTCTAAATATCCCAGAAAAGAGATCCAGGCTGTTTAGAGATTTGATATCCACCAAGGTAGATGTGGCATTTCAAGCTTGGCTCCGAGCCCTGATTATGTAACCACCACTATCCACATATATTTACATGCAATAACCCTGAGGGTAAAACGCTTGGAGTTGCCATTCTCCTTTCTAGGCGCCTCTCTGTTAAGGATATTATTATACATGAGTTACAAGACAGGTAGAGGTTTAGTTCTGAAAGACAAGATCTTTGACCAATCTTTTACTTTTGTGAATGTATATGCTCCAAATAGTAATCAATCTTTCTTAGAAACCATATTGGATAAATTGGATCCCCTGAGAGTGGACATCCTTATTATAGACAGTAATTTTAATTGGATCCTTTAACCTGCTGTTGACGCTTCATCTGGGGCACCCAGGTTTTCCGGGAAAATACATCGCAAGGTGAGGTGCATCTTACACGAACACCAGCTGGTCGATACATGGAGGCTTAGACACCCTCTGGAACGGGATTACACTTTCTTTTCACATCCACATAACAGTTACTCACGTTTGGACTATTTCTTCCTACATCACACTTGCCTAACCCTGCTAGAAGAAGTGGAGATAGGTCAGACCACGTGGTATGATCATGCCCCGGTTTATATGTCACTTTCACTAACACATCCGGGCCGGAGAATGTATACATGGAGAATAAATGAACTCCAACACGCAAATAATAAAGCCCAAATTCAGGCGACATTAGACGAATACATACAATTGAACAACACTCCTGAGGTTTCCAAATTTTCCTTTGGGAAGCTCACAAGTGCGTTATAAGGGGAAAACTTATACAGTTGGGTACGCTTATGAAAAAGCAAAAAATTGCTTACCAAAACACCCTTCTTGAGAAAATCAAATCCCTTGATATGAGACAAAGTTTCACAGGAGGGGAATACTCTGGCCGAGCTTGCTGAAGTCAAAAAAGCATTAAATAAATTGTTGTCTGAAAAGATAAAGTTTGATTACCGTAAATGCCGCAATAAGTTCTTTCAATAGGGGGATAAACCTGGCAAACTGTTGGCTCGGGCTCTAAGAGCACAATTATACATACCACGTATTAAATCTGACACCGGGAAATTATGTGCCAACTCGTCTAACATAGCTACGGAATTTTGCACTTGTTATTCTGAGCTTTATAACCTCACTAGTGACTTGAGCCAAACAACACGTTCACTTAAACAGGAGAGTATAGCCCGGCGGTTCCCAAACTGTGCGCCGCGGGTCCCAGGGGTGCCGCGACGCTGTCACTGGGGTGCCGCGGGCCAGCCATAGAAAAAAAGAAAGAACACAGAAACTTACCAATCCGCCGGGACCCGGCAGCCTCCTCTCTCCCGCAGCTATCACTGAATATCGACGTCAGTGACAGCTGCGGGAGAGAGGTGGATGCTGGGTCCCGGCGCCCGGTGGATTGGTAAATTTCTGTGTTCTTTGTTTTTTTTCTATGGCTGGCGCGCAGCAGGATTGAGAGGGATTGTGACAGCGGAGGGGGACAGCGGGCAGAGAAGTGTGACAGCTGGGCAGAGGAGTGTGACAGCGGGGCAGAGGAGGGGGACAGCTGGGCAGAGGAGGGGGACAACGGGGCAGAGGAGGGTGACAGCTGGGCAGAGGAGTGTGACAGCTGGGCAGAGGAGTGTGACAGCGGGCAGAGGAGTGTGACAGCGGGCAGATGAGTGTGACAGCAGGGCAGAGGAGGGTGACAGCGGGGCAGAGGAGGGGGACAGCTGGGCAGAGGAGTGTGACAGCGGGGCAGAGGAGGGTGACAGCTGGGCAGAGGAGTGTGACAGCAGGCAGAGGAGGGTGACAGCGGGGCAGAGAAGGGGGACATCGGGGCAGAGGAGGGGCACAGCGAGGCAGAGGAGGGGGGCAGGTGAGGGGCACAGCGTGAGAGGGGCAGTGGAGGGGACACAGCGTAGGAGGGGACATCGTGAGAGAGGGCAGAGGAGGAGGGACATCGTGAGAGGGCAGAGGAGTGGGGACATCGTGAGAGAGGGCAAAGGAGGGGGGACAGCGTGACAGAGGGCAGAGGGGGCAGTGTGTTTGGATGCAGAGGGGGCAGTGTGAGGGAGGGCAGTGTGTCTGGATGCAGAGAGTCCAGTGTGTCTGGATGCAGAGGGGGCAAGTGTGTCTGGATGCAGAGGGGGCAGTGTGTCTGGATGCAGAGGGGACAGAGTGCCTGAGGGCAGAGTGTCTGGATGCAGAGGGGGTATTTTTGCATATAACTAAATAAGTATTTCTGTCCTGACCTAAATACTTATTACAATTTTCCGACCCAACTATTTCTAAAACAGGACTGCTCAATAATTATTTTGGAGGGGTGCCTTGAAAATATTTGGAGACTCTAAGGGTGTCGCGAACTGCAAAAGTTTGGGAACCACTGGTATAGCCAATTACCTAAACAGAATCGATTTTCACACACTAGACGCAGAGAGTTTACAAACATTAGAGGCTCCCTTCTTCTCTGGAGAACTAGTGGAAGCAATCGAGAGAAGAGTCCAGGCCCTGATGGTGTTACGGTATCATATTATAAAACCTTCAAAACTCAATTAATGCCAATTATGCTTCAGGCCCTCAACTCAATATCTGCATCTCATTTCTCGCGCCACTCCTTGGTGGCACATATTACGGTAATACCTAAAGAAGGGAAAGATCCAGCGCTACGCCCTAGACCCATATCTTTGCTAAATGTAGACTTAAAATTATACGCCAAACTTATAGCTAATAGGCTAAAATTCTACTGCCCCAGATAATCCACTCAGATCAGGTGGGTTTTGTTCCAGGACGGGAGGCGCGAGATAATACAACCAAACTATTAGATTTAATTCAGTGCGCATCTTCTACTAATACACCGATGGTCTTATTATCTACCGACGTGGAGAAAGCTTTCAGTCGAATAGATTGGGATTTTATGATGGGTATACTTCGTCATTTGAGTTTGGGTCCTTTAAGTTTAGCATGGATTCAAACGTTGTATTCACATCCGACAGCTAGGGTCCAGGTTAATGGCAATTTATCAGAGCCTGTTAACATCACTAATGGGACAAGACAGGGTTGCCCCCTGTCCCCAATGATTTTTATTCTATGTATAGAAGCTCTGGCGGGGGCCATTAGGCTGAACCCAGATATTTCTGGCTTGAAACTAGGAGATAAGGAATTTGAATTAGCTTTGTTTGCAGACGATCTCTTCACAGTCCTTACAAACCCGGTAATTTCAATAGCGAACTTGATGTCGGAATTCCAAATATTTGGAGAACTCTCTAATTTTAAGGTTAACTATTCAAAATCCGTGGCCCTTAATATTACACCATTGGCGGTAGATGAAGGTCTGAAGCCGGCTTTCCCCTTCGTTTGGCACCCTTCTCAACTTAAATATTTGGGGGTAATTATAAAGACCTTTCAAAGATCTTTGCAGACAATTTCCTTTCCATCACTGCTGACATTTGAAAAAATTTGAGAGATTGGCTTCTGAAGGACTTTACCCTGATAGGCAGAGTAAATATAGTGAAAATGAACCTATTGCCTAGAGTCCTCTTTTTGTTACACAGTCTTCCGGTTCATATTCCTACCTCTTGGTTTAATGACTTACATAGAACTATTTACATCTTGTACAGATGTAAATATGCTGGTGGTTTACAACTGGCACACTTTGCAACTTACTATGATGCTGTCATGCTGAACAGGGTTCTTGACTGGACGAGAGGGGGACCAGACAACAATGGGTGTGGATTGAGGAATATACACTAGGAACACAGATTAAATTCACTCCTTGGCAACCATATTTTTCTATTATTAAACATCCAACAATTGCCCCTACTCTGGTAAGGTGATCCAGACTACGAAATAGACCACACATTTCAACAAAATATTCACCCTTGACTCCCATTTTTTGATAATCCAGACTTTCAGCTCCGGCTCTTAAAACAGGCCTTCCACCGATGGACACGTGCAGGGTTCACTCGTATCGGCCAGCTGGTGGATGTCTATGGGGTCATACCTTTTGCCGAATTGCAGTTGAAATGGGACTTACCCAATTCACACATATCGAGATACTTACAGATGAAACATTTTATAGGCTCCCCAGGGGTTTGTGAGTTCGCAGGACGAACACTCACACAATTTGAGTCCTTATGTATAAACCCCCAACACCCAAAACATACGTTATCGGCCATATATGGTATGTTAATTGAACACTTCTGTAAATTAACGAAATTCACTAATGACTGGGAGCATGAGTTGGGAGTTGTTATTCCTGAGTCAGATTGGAGCGAAATGTTTCAAGCTAGCTCTGTATGTGTACGGGGGGGGAAGACACATTGTAAAGTGTTATCTCGGTGGTACCGGTGTCCCAGCGCCCTAGCTAAAATGTTTCTGGGACTCCCAGATCTATGTTGGAGATACCAGACGGAGCCGGGTATTCCATTACATATTTGGTGGACATGTCCGTCTCTTAGGCCCTTTTGGGATACTGTTATACTCCTCTCCAACGAAATAGTGGGTACTGTTCTACCAAACTGCCCTATTTAATGGCTACTAAATGACTCCAACATATCTATTTCAAAATACAAAAAATCTGTGAAATATGTTAGCAGTGCTGCAAAGGCTGTGATACTGGTCCATTGGAAGTCATCAACTGCTCCTCCTATTAAAGAATGGTTCGAAAGATTAGATTTTTATATGTCCATGGATGATCTGATTTACTCTTCAGAAGATAAATCCAGGACATTCTATCTAGTTTGGTTTCGAATGGATGGAGTTTAAGGAAAATTCTTAATATGCTCAATGGAACAAATAAAGTCCAAGGTCTCTCTCCCCTAGGTTTTCCCCTCCTCTATTTCCTGCCTTCCCTCTTCCCCTATCCTATCCAAAAACGGTTAGTCAAATAACGGTCCTTTTAATACACTGAAATGCTTAGTGTTTAGTTATATTTATGAAGCCTGTTGTTACTTACTGGTACACATCTTATTGAATCATAACACAGGCATGGTTGGATAGATATATGATGTGTTACGATAAATGACTAAAGATAATACTCAATTGTTTATATTATTATACTGCTTAATTTTGTATAAGCTGTACCATTTTCTACAAGATAAAAAAAAAATTACAAAAAAAAGAAAAATGTGCGAGTGGGCGTAAGGTAACAGAGTAAACATCTACACAGATAGTAGGCAAGTATTCCGTGCATTGTGGCGGTTTGGAGACTTCCTAACTGCAGTAGGTACTTTGATAGCACACTTTCAACATGTAAAGAAGTGGTCAGATGCTATTCAGTTACCATTGTAAGTAGCACAGATTAAGTGTCGGTCTCACACAAGTAATACTGATCCAATTGCACTAGGTAATAAAATGGCAGATGAAATTTCAATAAAGTAGTAAGAAGACCATTACTAACATTTCTTCACATGATATGACTTTGTTATTGTTTCAGTTAATTACCGATTAGAAATTAATCAGAATGTAAGTTTTGTTTTCTCCTGGAAGTGGCCCTCTGAAAGTCGAAGAGATCGGTACAAGATACCAATAGTATGTTGAGAGATTGTAGATAGACCAGTGATCCCAAAGGCTTACCTACCAGCACTAGCAGAAGCAGCCTATGGTCTGACTCATTTAGGCATGGATGATATGTGTAGACTTGTTCAGGCCTACTGGTGTGCACCTGGTTTCTCTTCTCATGCAGGTAAAAAGGCTGGTTCATACTTTATTTGCCTAACGAAGAATCCAGGTAAAATCATATTTGTAGAACCATCACAACTGCAGAGGGCCTATTCCAGGTAATATAAATTGACTTCATCCAAGTGGCAAAATGTAGAAATCTACAGTATGTACTAGTGTGACTCGACATGTTTTCTAGTTTGGTAGAAGTGTATGTAACTGAAAGTTGCACTGCAGTATTTACTGCACAGAAATTGGTACAGGAATTTGTGTAACAAAAAATGGGATCGAGTGAGCGCTCCTGGAGTTGTCTCAAATCACCACCGATTAATATTGTAGAATACAATATATTTAGGGAGAGGTCGCAAGTAGGGGTGGGATACAACAATAAGGATGGATATCAGTATGCAATTCCAGCAGGTGCTGCAATCATTCTCCTAATTCCCTCCTTCATCTAATGATCCTCATATAATTTGTTTTGTGCGAAATGTGAAGAAGAGGGAAAGAATAGATACAAACAGTATAATACTGTTAAAAGTATTTTATGATACTGAAAGATTAATAACACTTACAATTCAGTACTGTAAACATGCATATAAAGGTATCTTTTCCGATAAGTCCTGTGATCCCGTCCAGTGCTCCTATGCAAGCAGGCAGTGAGTCGCTCCTGTCAGCTGCAAGTCAGACTGCTGCCGGGGAGTCCCAGGGGTTTCGGCTTAAACGAAACAAACTCTAAAGTGTCTCTGTGAGCACAGTTTGCAGATTGACGTCATACCTAGGCGTGCCGTCATTGGCTGACTTCAGGTATAAATTCATTGTTCTGCTGTCTCTGTGGGAGGATTCACAAGACTAGCTCCAGATGAGAGCTCTCAGAGAAATATTCATTATGACAGCTAGAAACATATTCTCTCAATTCCTGAAATCAGCACTCTGCTAAGAACAGAAATTTAGCTGGTTTGCTCCCCTCTACCACTGTACAGCTTTCTCTACTCTGTAATCAGCCCTTCAGTGAAAAGAGCAAGTCAATCAGAACAATTTATGTCAACCATTTAGCCTTTATAAAGTCCCACAGTTTTACCAAACCTTAGCACAAGCAATGTTTCATTTTGGATTTCTCAGCTTGTGTTTTTATGAAAAGTTGTTTTATTTCACTGTACAACATTATTCAACCTTCTGCAATATGTTGACATTAGATTTGTACATTACAAATCTACCTTCTAAAATCATTTGACTTCAGCTTGTACCTTACTACTAAAAGGCTTGACCAGAGGTGGTGTGTCTCTTATAGCAACCCCAGCCAAAGGTTATTTTGTGGGAGCTTCCAGTATTATAACATTCTGTTCTGTTGTACTACCATTCTTGATTGCACACTCTATTGCAATAAATTAATAATGCTTAATTTATATCTGGATATTCTATTTTTTCAATATACACTCTGTAAATGTACTTATGCCTACATCATTTACATTTATAAAATGCACATCTTTTACAATGTTTTCAGTATTGCTGCAAACCCTGTTTCATAACTAGCAGCTCATAGACATTGCTTTTCTCTTGTGTGTATTATCTCATGCTTTAAGAGAGATAGTTTTTGTGTAAAACATTTCCAACACTCAGAACATGAAAATCGCTTCTCACCTGTGTGAATCCTCTGATGTTTAAGAAGATAGGATTTCCGTGTAAAACATTTCCCACACACAGAACATGGAAATGATTTCTCACCTGTGTGAATTATTTTATGATTAACAAGATTTGATTTCTGTGCAAAACATTTCCCACACACAGAACATGGAAATGGTTTCTCACCTGTGTGAATTCTGTTATGTTTAACAAGATATGATTTCCGTGTAAAACATTTCCCACACTCAGAACATGGAAATGGTTTTTCACCTGTGTGAATTTTCTTATGTTTAGCAAGATATGAATTCTGTGTAAAACATTTCCCACACTCAGAACATGAAAATGGTTTATCACCTGTGTGAATTCTCTTATGTTTAGCAAGATCTGATATCACTGCAAAACATTTCCCACACTCAGAACATGAAAATGGTTTCTCACCTGTGTGAATTCTCTTATGTTTAACAAGATCCAATTTCAATGTAAAACATTTCCCACACTCAGAACATGAAAATGGCTTCTCGCCTGTATGAAATCTCTGATGTAAAACGAGACCTGATTTATGTGCAAAACATTTTCCACATTCAAAACATGGAAAAGGTTTCTCACCTGTATGAGTTCTCCGATGTGAAACCAGATCTGATTTCTGTATAAAACATTTCCCACACTCAGAACATGAAAATGGCTTCTCACCTGTATGAGTTCTCTGATGTAAAATGATACCTGATTTCTGTATAAAACATTTTCCACATTCAGAACATGGGAATTTTCTATCACCTCTATGAACTGCACTAGGTGTAGCAATATCTGAGTTTTCGGGGAAACATGCCTCGTGATTAGAGGGATCAGATGATATATGCGCACTGTGATGTACTGGATCTATATTTGGAGTAATGGGTTTTCCTACTGGAAAATCTTGTATGATGATGTTATCTTCTATTTTAAAACCTGAAGACAAAACAAGATATCCCTCTGAGGTATTCCTGCTTGAGTGTTCATCTGCTGCAAATAAAATAGATGAAAACAGACATTGAGTAGCAACTTTTCATACATTTAGTAAGTTCAAGATGTTCAATTAGTTATTTTAAATTTGCAAACAAGAACACTTCATTACAAGTATAAGCATGTTGCATAGACCCAGCCACAGGGACAAGCAGATTGCACAGCCACATTGGACAATGCAAAAACACAGACTTTGGTGTGTAATATTTGTCAGGCACACATACTGCCCATCAGTATCATAGGGCAGGGAGCTTCATTAGCCAGTGACAGTGTCCAAACACAATGCTCATACAGACACTGGCCTCACACACAAACATTGAAGCCCTGAAAGCAGATTAGACATGAGCTAAATAAAGCCCACATACTTTCTGTTGGACTACACTACTCAAAGTTCACCAAGTGTACATGTAGGTAGCAAAACAAAACAGTGAAGCAGTCTCTATATATCAACATCAGGCAGCATAGTCCTGTGGCCAATGTAATGCTACTAATTTAGGCTGAAGCCTCTGTGTAGACAAGCACTGTGAGGGAAGGAGAGCAGCTTGACAGAGCAATACAGCACAGTGGGAAATAGCAACACGGAATGATGAAGGTACAGAACGGAAGAGAGCATTTGACTTAGTAGGAGAATTGAGCAGGGCACAGACGCGCAACAGCAAAAAGTGGAAGAAAGTGAAAGGGCAGAGGAAGATACAGAGACAGGTCAGAATATGAAGAGCAACAGTACAAAGCATCCAACCATAGAAATTTGCAGGGAGCTATGGTTCAATGATGGGTGTGTGATTATAGTTCTGTGACTGCAGGAAGGTAGAGTTTGTCTGAAGTGTGTGTTGTGATTGGATGTATGCAGGAAATAACCTGATTTATTATTGCAGTGTTACACATACTGTGAATAAAGCAATCAGGAATTATTACACCAGGAAGAAAATGGGTAATGTCACACGTACGGGGAGGATCATGGGTAATACCATCCATCTCATCACATTGATTGAATCACTATGGTCACATCCCTTGTACTAATGTATGAGAATCACAAGAGTGTGAGGAAGAGACTGGTCAGATCTCTTGACTGGTAACATACAATGATATGTGAGGATGAGAACAGGAATTTAATAGGGAACGATCTCCTGACTCCCTCCCTCCAGGCAAATATTTTAGTGTGGGTGTGGAACAAGAGATTGCCATAGTGTCTCAAGAAGTGGAATATGTCGCTCTTTTCTGTAATAAGTGTATTATTACTCACCTGTGCTGATATCTGTAGGCATTTCCTCCTCCTTACACTGCTGATCACCCGTCATATGCATCTCTTCTTCTCCCTTTATATTTTCCACCTTAATATCAGTCAGATCCTCAACCTAAATAACCAATAAAATAACACTTTAATAATGTCTGATTACATTAATTGAGTTTATACAGAATAATATCAGACATACACAGCTGTTCTACAGATCATAAAGTGAAAAGTAATTTTGGTTATTTTGTGAGACAATAAAGTCCATCTACCTGACACTCCTGTTGGATCCTGTGATTTTCCTTTGTACAATCCTGTGAATAAAGAGGACGGGGACATCTCTCTGGGGTATTTCTGTTACTGGATCCATCTGTAAAAGACACACAGTGACTGAATACATTGTTTAGGTGTGATGGTCAGATGTTGTATGTACATTAAACTAAGCAACCTATAAATTGATAGGCGAAGCAGGAATAAGTAAATAAGGGGCATCTCTTATATGTTCCAATCTTAAAGTCATTGTAAAGCAATAAAAACAAGCTGCATCGATGAGAAACCTCAACACCAGTAAGATCTTTATATAAGGGGATGAATGTCTACAAATAATATTTGATTTTAGGATATTCCCAAAAGATAAGGAACAATGTATTTCTAGGGTCACACATCTACAGCAGTGTGGCAAGACAGAGAGAAACATTATGTCCAGTAACATAGGAACATGGCATCATCTGGATCGAAGCTAGTACCCAGCCTCTTCTACCTTACTACTGATAGAGGCATTGTGTATTAATATGATCATCTCAGGTCATTGATTATCTGAAAAACTTGTTTCCACTTTTTAGCACAATCCAGCAAGGAATCAACTGCGGATATCACAAACATACCATAGATAAGAGGCTGTGAAACCATATATGAAATGAAAAATAAGATTGGGGATGGGGTAACATTTTCTTGTATAAGAGAGAGAGGACACAAAATACTTCATTTGATCCTATATCCCGAAAAAAATTAGAAAAGCAGACGGGAACCAGATATGAAACTATGTGGAAGATAGAAAGAAGCCATGGAAAAGCTCTCATTTTAATCACATTACACCTACCAAGCTATTGTGGGCAGATATTCTTTAAGAAGATCTGTCTCAGTATGAGTAGGTAGTTTACAGTATAAAGTTTGGAGAGATCACAGGATATCTTCGTGACCAAGTATTTCACCAATTGCCTGAACCAAATGGAAAAAAAAAACAAAAAAACACATAGGAAACCTGACAAACTGGATGAGTAATAATTTTAATGTTAGTGAGTTTTACAATTGTTCATGAGGTTGTGGATAGAGATGTTTGGCACAGGAATAGAGAAAAGGTAGTTATTTCCAAAAGCAGCACTTTACGGTGGGTGGGGGCTAATGTAATTCCTGTGATGTTTGGGATGTCTCTAAATTACGTAATGGCGCATTATGTTGATACTTTATCCACTAGGTTTTTAGAGCATGGCGCAGATTTGTATCAACACAGAATATCAAATTACACAAAGACATTGTCATTATTGTTTGGAGTCCTCTGTGCAGGATAAAATTTCTGGTCAACAACCGAGATAAATCAAGTAGTATAACGGCCAGCCATGTCCGGTACCGTTGTGGATGGGCCCTTTATCTGAAAGGCTGTCGTTTGCCTATACTCACAATGAGAGGTTATGAAAAGAGACCACGCTGCAATTTGTTAACTCACACCCACAAGCGCTCTCTCAGGTTCTTACCTGTTTCCTGGGGACCTTCAACTCCCGAGCAGCACCCTTGTTTGCCCGACCGAGGCTCTTGCAATGCAGATTCTCCTCTGCACTCCCACCGTCAGCACCCAGCCCAGGGGGCCCCCTAGAATATAACTGCAGTACTTACAGGCACGGCTTGCCCAAGCTGGAACACACTCCTGGCTCTTGAGCCTGACACTCGGCTACGAGGCGATCACTATATTTGCGCATGAACATCCTGCATTGAGCTACCAGCCACCAGGTCAGTGCCTCGGGGTAATCTACATCAGCAATTTTTCAATTTCACATATTTTACCAGCTCAGGCTGCCTACATTATCACAGGACTAGCCTTCCTTACACAGTATACTGTGAACCCCCTGGCCCTGCTCTTGTAATAAGCACAGCGACTGTCCTATATCCACAGTGCAAGGAATCATTTCATCTATCACTACTGCCATCTGCTGGCTGTTTTTGAGAGTGCACAGCCCGATTCACTGTATTAATACTACTAAGATAAACAGTGTGCTTCCGCTCATCCGTTTGTTTGCTGGGATTTTCATCTTTGGCAAAGGCCCCTGCTCGCAGACCATTATGCTTACATTCAATATGTCTACGTAATCACACTGCCCAGCACTTGGTGGACCCCTCTCATATGAGCCATGAGAACAGTGGAGTCTCACAAACCTTCAGACAACTTTTTTGGATCAAAATCCAAAGCCTCTCCTCCTCAACTGGACCGCCCAGAGGCGCCAGGCTCCATCTTAACTGCAGAGGTGGAAGTGGACTCTCAGATTAAGGCAATTGAGGAGTTGACTAATCTTCTAGAGAGTATCAAGATGGCGTTCCACCATGAACTATCTAAGGTGATCAATGATTTAAAATCTGAACTGAATTTGCTGGGCAATAGGACAGACACTCTGGAATCCAAAATGGATGACCGTTGCCACTTTCAGACAGTACTTGACAAGGAACTCTCCCGCCTCTATGACAAAGTTGAGGCCATTAAGGAGAAATATCAGAAATGCTGCTGAAGACATCTTGCCGATGGAAATATAAGCTTTTGTTAAAGGCCTTTTCCTCTATATCCTACTGGATCTCTCCGAAGTTGACGGACTCATGGATCGGGCTCACAGGGCCCTGAGAGCCAAGCCCCCTCTGTCAGCCTCCATGGGATATAATTGTCCGCATGCACTACTTTCATACCAGGACCACATCCTTACAGATAATAGGGATCAGCTTGTTCTCTTCTTTCTGGACATGGACATCCAGCTGTTTCAAGACCTCGCACCCTCCACGATCCACAAATGAAGGCACTTGCAAAATGTAACTAGGATTGTTGCCAGCACAAACACCGCTACAGCTGGGGCTTCCAGTTCCACCTGCAGGACTTTGCAGCAAACACATCTCATTTCATTAAAACACTCGATCGAAGTCTGGACTTACTCTCCAAACTAGATATCCTTACCGTGACATCTGCCTTACAGTCTTCACCACTAATGGCCCAACGTTCCGCTGCCCCACAACCTAAGTGGTCCCCTATCTCTCGCTGCCGTGCTCAGGATGCAACTCCATCTTGATATGGCTTTTGTTGATTTTCCTCTCTTTTTGGTGTCTGTTCTTCACCGGTTTTGATTTACAGGCAGACATCAAGTAGAAGGAGCTTGGGGCCTTTCAAAACTGACTGTGTGCTCCCCTGATCAGTCATGTTTCAAGTATACAATGTTTGATTACCTGTATTGTTCTATTTGTTGTGACACTATACTGTTTTGAGATTTCCACCCACCCCTCCTGTTTACCTATTGAACGATTTTCTTACATTACTCCTCCCACAACCTCCATCCCCTAACATGTCTCTCTCCCCACTCCCCCCACCCAATATATAAGTATAATGGGTCTGATTCATTAAGGAAAGTAAGGCAAAAAAATTAGTAAGTTTTCTCCTGGACAAAACCATGTTACAATGCAAGGGGTGCAAGTTAGTTTTTTTATTTTGCACATAAGTTAAATACTGGCTGTTTTTTCATGTAACACAAATACTTGATAGCTTATTTGTACAGTGAAATTCAAAAGTTGATCTAATACATGCCCTACCTCAAAAATAAACCTGCCCTCACATTTTAAATTTACAACTCACTCCAATGCAAAGTTTCTTTTTTATTTTTGCTTTACTTTGAATCAGGTCTAATGCGTTCAGAGCTAACAAGTTGTTATCTCCGGGTGTAATATGGGAGGCCCACAAAGCCACAATCCGGGGCCATTTGATCAGTTTTATTGTGCCTTCCTAGAGGAAGATGTCGAAGTAATAATTAACAAAAACCTATACTACCAATTACAAAGCCTATATGAATACATGAACTTGATTTTTATGTGTCTGTGCTTTTAAGAGAAATGAGAAAATCATATTACACAATAAGAGAAAAAGATGTTGTATAACACAGATAAGATGTTTAGTAAATTTCCTTGACCTTTTGGATAAAATATTTCCAACAATAAGGTCCAAAATCAATGTTCAATGACATGTCAACTTAATGAAGAGTAAGGATTGTGAGGATACCACCCTCAGCTGGGATGGCAGTTACCCTCTGTGGGATTCAACTCACTCGGGTAGACCAGAATATATCCAAAATAAGACTTTATTACGACAGCACAACACCACAAGACGTTCACAAGTTACAGGGTAAATGTTAGCATATATCCTCCAGCAGCCTCTTGCAGTCAGCACTCCAAAGTAATAATCTCGGTCTCTTTCAGAATCTTATCCTCCTGCAATATTACCACTACCGATTAGCAAGACAGTTATGGTGTCTCCCAGCCTGGGTTACTGGCTCACACCGCCCCTGTCCTGGTAGGGTTTCCTCCAGCGGCATCACGATGCCTGGCCCAGAGTCCTTTTCGCTGATGTCTTGTACACCAGGATCCTCCAAACTCGAATAGCTCCCCTGGCATTCTCCTCTCCCTATATTATTTTCTGTATTCACAGGAAGTAGGGTCAAATGTCTCAAACCTCCCCCTTAGAGAAGGGGTCTCCCTGTCAACACTTTAGCTGCTAGACATACTGTCCCTGTTATCTTGATTATACAATAGAATGGCTTGACTCAATTAGCTATTTTGGCTGGGAACACTACACATGGGGTTACAATAGTACATCAAGGAATGACACTGCACGCTTACATGCAACAATAAGACTTTTGACACATTATATTAGCAGTGTTACACAATATAAGTCTGTGATACCTTTTGATACAATTACATTTATATTGATACATATTGATACATTTCCCCATGCTATTTCAACCAATATATTACCGTGGAGGCACATTGCATATCATTTAGAAGTTCTAACCTCTTTACCTCTCAGGTTACCTGTTGGTCCAGCTAATTAACATGGGCTGCCAACTAGTTAACTCAGACACTGTTTTGATTACAAACCAAATCTCAGCTGCCCCTCATAACAATGGACAATGGAGACAAATGGTAATTACATTAGCTAACACAAGCAAAATGACTGCTGCTGTTCTGTTATTTTCACACAGTATGGCAATATTCTTTATATTTATCCTACATATAATATAGCAGGTAATAGCAAGGGCAAAATGTACCTAATAACATGAAATAATAATACACATAATACACTGATGCTCTGGTGTATATACCTAGACTGGGCCAAGGATTAAAAAGTACATTAAACCGTGAGAAACGGGTTATGAATTCAAAGTTCTCAGTCCAGTAGCAACCCGTTTCCTCACAATGATTAAAAGGTTTAGAATGTCGGGGGCGTGGCCAAACAGTCATACAGAGCGGACGTGTTTCGCTAGAGCTCCTGGCACTAAATGCATAAATAGCCGTTGATTGGTGCCCTATTGCCTCCTTGGCCACGTAAAACTACTGCAAAGCTTAAAGAAGACACAACCCGCTTGACAGACTGCCCTGATACCTCCTCGGCAGCTGATCCAGAGACCCGACGGCAACTGAGCCTATTATTTATGTGCTAGCTCTCACCGGAACTGAGCCCCTGATGGTCTCCTTGCAAATTGCCTACCTTCAGTTACACACCATCATGGAGACGCAATATCTCTACCGGCTGGTGTGTAATACCAAATCCCTGCAGTCCAGGCAGCATCTGGCCACAAGTTGCGGACGCCATCGCTGCCTTCTTTTTCGGTGAGTTAACCTGAGCAGTGCCTGCTGGAAATTCAGCTGAGACTCGACAGGCAGCGAGGCGCGGTGGTCTGGTTGCCAAGTCAACCCATCGAAGCTTACCTCCCTGACGACACTGTGGCAGTCTGGGAGAGGAATTACCTGCATATAGTCACAGCTACTCAATCGGAGCTGGATCTTCCATTGTCAGGTCACTCATAAATCGCCGGCTGTCTCTGTCTTTGTAATGATTCGTGACATTGTGTAACCAGCACCTGTATAATTATAACTGAACATCGCTGCCATCTAGTGCCCAATAAACTGCACTACAGCTCGAGTCTATTAAATCTGCATAGACTATTACAGCGAGGCTCCAGTGGTCATACCTGTTTGAGAAAACAAAGAGCACCAATTACTGCATACCTCCTCACCCTGTGCACCCTGGGTCGCCCTCAGGCCCTCACAACTCACTCCGTCCAGAGTGCAACACTGATAATGCCAGTGGAGCAGGAAAACAGCACACAGTCTAGGGACTAGTTGAGTTGCTAATATATCAGGACACAGTGGAATCCATGGCGCACTAGCTTTATTATGCCCTCTGCACAGCCACGGGAGAGAGAAATCTAACTAAATGTTAACTGGGCCCCATCTGTCCTATTCGCTGGATTTTGAAGAGCTTGTCAGACTTTGAGGCCATACTATCATAATGCCACATATACTAAGTCAGTAGGGAAAAATTGGCCTCATTGCCTGGGGAACGGCCTATCATCTTTAGCTCACGGTAATATCTGGGATACTCCCTGCGTCACGATGCAGGCGACCTTCTAGATTAGTAGTAAGACATAGGCCTGGCAATGCATAAGCTAAACATGCCTTAATAGACAATGCTATATATGTTACGTTATAGTTTTCAGTTTATATTAACTGTTATACACAAATGTTTATCTGACTTAATGTTTCTTTAAAGTATGACTTTGCAGATTGATGCTTTACCATCTATCACGCCACGCTACAGATGGAGATTAAATGATCATCTGTTTCTAAAAAAGAAAATATCAATACAATACAGCAAGCCCTACTTGATTTCCAGGCAGACAATAGACAAGAGGACACCACTCCCACTATTAGATGGCAAGCCCATAAAGCAACTATTAGAGGCCACTTGATTAGTCTTGCCTCACATGAGAAAAATTTGCAGAGACAAATAGTAACTAATACCCCATTCATACTGCACCAAAATCCCGGGTTTTTGCCGGGGCGAGCTCAAACGACCCGGGTCTTGGTGCAGTATGAATGGTACAAGTCAAAAATCCCGGGTCTAAAAACCCGGGTCTTCAACCTGGGATTTACCGAGGGGTAATTTCCAGGTCGGACCCGGGTTGCCTGCACTATGAATGGTGCAACCCGGGTTTTTCAACCCGGGTTGCACAGAAAACAAGCTGATTGGCTGTCTGCCTGTCTCTGGAGGATGATGTCATCGGTGGGAGCCCGTGGAAGATTCGAGAAGGAGTTTAGGAGAAATGGTGGATGGTGGAGTGCAGATCAAGCTGAAGCAGAATCGGAGTCTGTTGGAGAAAATTGCTTTTATTTCACTGAAAAAGTTTATGCGTCAAAAAACCAGTCACCTTTCAATGACATCACCATTTTTCAGCCAATGAAAACTGCTCTGGTGATGACTCCCACAAATTGCCAGGGCACAGACTTGTGCAGTATGAATGGGGTCAACCCGGGAAATTCCCGGGTCCGAGGTGCAGTATGAATCGTGTTTCTGAGCTGGGAGGCTCCGAGCCCCGGCAAAAACCCGGCTTGAAAAACCCGGGATATTGCCGGGGCGGCAGTATGAAAGCGGTATAACTTAGAATCCCAAATACAAACCCTCACTACTCGGCATCAAAAATACCCCAAATGCACAACCTATCTTAAACTACTAGCCCTGAGAGGACAGCTTAGCAAGCTACTTGGCACAAAAGCAGCTAAGACTATAAAATGGCTACAACAGCGCTACTACAAAAAAGGGGACAAAGCCGACACGCTGCTGGCACGTAGGCTCCAAGACAAGCGTATTCGTAATTGAAGATCAAACACAACAATTAGTATACAATCCTCAGGCTATAGTGGATAGATTCCGTACTTATTACAACTCGCTATATCACCTCCCTTCACCCACAGAACCCCTGGACGTTTATCAAATCCAGATACACAAATACCTCCAAATGTGTTCGCTTCCTCGCCTCACGGAAGCACAATTGTCAATTCTCAACGCTGAGGTCACATTAAAGGAGATTAAAGTGACCATTAAGACCCTCAGGAACTCAGCGTGGCCTTACAGCATTTTACTATAAAAATGTCGCTCCTGACCTAGCGCCTATGCTTCTTTCACTCTTTTAAGTAAATTTAAGTGGTAAAAATTTCAAAAGGAACACCGCCAGAGCAGATGTCATTGCTATCGCCAAGGAGGGGCACGAGACTAGCCACTGTGAGAGCTATCAACCTATTTCTCTACTAAATGTAGACTTAAAGCTAATTGCTAAATTACTAGCGAATAGCATGGCCAAAGTAATACCCGCTCTGGTCCATCCTGATCAGGTGGGCTTCATCCCTGCTAAGCAGGGAGCAGATAACACACGGCGAGCAATCAATTTAATTGAAACAGCTAACCGGGATCAGTCCCCTGCTCTGGTGGGGTCTCTGGACACAGAGAAGGCTTTCGACATGGTCTCCTGGCCTTTTATGAAAGCTACCCTTAAGATATTGGGTTTTGAAGGTCAATTTATGAGCATCCTTATATTATAACCCACCGGCTACTGTTTGGGCTAATGGCGAACGGCACTCGGCAAGGCTGCCCACTCTTCCCGTTGCTGTTTGCTCTAACAATGGAACCACTGGCATCTCGAGTTCGCATCCCAGGGATACAAGCAGGTAGGACTGACTACAAGATCTCCATGTATGCAGATGACATCCTACTTACAATTACCAACCCCCACACCTCCCTCCCCTCCTTGCAGAGTGAACTTAGAGAATATGGTGCAGTATCTAACTTTAAAACCAACATAGACAAGTCAGAAATTCTCCCTCTCAATATACCGATCCGCATTATGGACTCCCTGAAGCACCAACCAAAATACAGATGGCAACTAGACAAGCTCAAGTATCTGGGAATCTACTTGACAGGTCATTATAGTCAACTATATGCTGCTAATTATCCCCGAATATTGAACTCACTCAAGCGAGACCTTGAGAAGTGGGATAGGTTATACATCTCTTGGCTAGGCCGCATAATAGCGGTAAAAATGAACTTGGTATCACAATTTCTTTACTTGTTCCAGACACTTCCTATCTGAGTACCATCACTTGCGTTTAAGACTCTTCAGAGACAAATTGCCCGATTTGTCTGGGCAGGCAAACGACCCCAACTACAAGCCTGTTTTCTTTATCGCCAAACTTCAGGAGGAGGACTGGGGCTTCCAAATATCTCTAAATATTACCTAGCTACGCATCTGACCCAGTTAGTCCTATTTCACTCCCCACTTGATACGAGGTTGTGGTTCAACATAAAAGCTAATCGGATACAATTACTCTCGCCCTACACCTTCCTCTGGATGTCGATCAAGCATCGCCCACCACTCTCCTTGCTCCCATCCACTACCCGCTTCTCCCTTCAGATATGGGACTATAGCAGCCGAGCATTTTGCTTGATAGCAAATTCCGAGATAATGTTCCTACTGTGGAATAACCCAACCTTCCCTCCTGGGCAACAGCACTCCTTCCTTCAACACTGGCCCTGTGGGCTAAGGTTTCTGACTGACCTAGCTCCCACGTGTATTTTCACTGAATTTGCGGGTAACGGCGTTCTAATATTCCTCATAGTCACTTCTATCAGTATCTTCACCTGTATCATTCAATCCCGGCATTTAAAACCTTTTACCAACTCACTCCTTTATACAAAAGTAAATCCCTCCCTACTGGCTTAATCTCTACATTTTATAGCCTGTTGGTGGCACATCGTCAACCTGTTACGAATTAAAATGGGAGGAAGACCTTAATGTGGTACTAGAAATGGATGAATGGTCCGAGATCAGAGCATGGAACGCTAAGAGCTCTATTTGTTACGGACCAAGGAAAATGCATATAAACTATTATATAGATGGTACCTGGTTCCCACCCATCTAAAGGCCATATACCCTGATTCCTCGAGTCTATGCTGGAGATCCTGTGGTCATGAGGGCTGATTCTGTCTTATTTGGTGGTCATGCCCCAAGATGGTCAGATTCTGCAAAAGGTTCACAACCTAACTTACAGAGTCACCTCACTACAAATTCCCCCTTGTCCTTCCTACTCTCTCCTGCACAGACCTGTGCCCGACACTAATAAACACACAACAGCAATGGTGAGCCATATACTTAACGCTGCCAAATGCGCGGTAGCAACAAATTGGAAGCAACCTGAACCACCTACGTCATCTGAAGTGATTAATAGAGTATGGCAGACCTACCGCTGCGGGCATATTACGAGCATAATTAACGATCGACCCAAGAAATTTCGAATTATCCAGCAACCTTGGCTTGACATGTGCGGAGTGGACCAATCGAGAACCTTTTAAAGTAGAATCTGATGATATGGATCTAGCTGCAAATCGTACACTAAGAGCTAGATTTACTAAGCTGTGGGTTTGCAAATGTGGGGATGTTGCCTATAGCAACCAATCAGATTCTAGCTTTCATTTATTTAGTCTCTTCTACATAATGACAGCTAGAATCTGATTGTTTGCTATAGGCAACATCCCCACTTTTTCAAACCCGCAGCTTAGTAAATCTAGCCCTAAATGTCTATCAGCCACCAGGATATCAGGCCAGGCTTCATTCCTATCCCCCTTTGACCCTTACTAACTGTCCCCTCTCCCTCCTTACCTTTACACCTTCCCTTCCCTATTTTCTTTTCTTTCTAAGTCTCCCTCCCTTACCTTCCCCCCCCCTCATCCCCTTCTTGTATTTCTCTTTCACTCCACTCCCAATTATACAGTTTTACATAATAACGAGGTTCTTACTAATTGTTTATACCAACTGTTCGATTTGAAATATAACCTGTATGCTGAAAAAATCTTCAAATAAAATATGTTTTTAAATAAAAAAAAGGTTTAGAAGGTCCGCCTTGACGTGAATCGGGAAGGGTTTGGTTTTGGCCAGGATAATTAGTGTTTCTGGCAATGATGAGTAACATTTTCTATTAAAGAATGACAAACTAAAGATTTGTCATCAATTGGCATTTGAGACCTTAAGTGTGTACTTCTACTTCACTTACAATTTTGGGCTGTATCTCATATTAATGAAAAGAAATATTAAATTGGAAATCTGCTTATATCAATTATTACTTAAGAGAAGAGTTAAGAAATCTTACTCAAAGGCCGCGGAGTAAGTGTCATCCCTATCATCATCATCAACATTTATTTATATAGCGCCAGCAAATTACGTAGCGCTTTACAATTGGGAACAAACATTAATAAAACAATCCTGGGTAATACATACAGACAGAGAGGTAAGAGAACCCTGCTCGCATGCTTACAGTCTATGGGATCCCTAGATCGCCTCGCTCCTCGCCCAACATCAGACCCAGCATGCCCAGACCCTGCTTACTCAGCTTGACTCACTAAAGGGCCAACTCAACACCCCCCTCTCCGATAGAGTGGCAACCACTACGCAGAAAATCCAACAGCATTATTACGATAACACTGATAAAGATGACTCTGTTCTCGCTAGAAAGCTCCGCAAGGCAATGGCCTTGAGCCACACTGACAAAATTCGGCAATCCCCCTGACGTGCATTCACATATGATCCCTCGGCAATTGTGCCTGAGTTCCGGTATTTTTATTCCTCTCTTTATAACCTACTAGTACATCCCCCTCATGTAAACCCCTTGGCACCCACTATGGAGGACTCTCTTACATCCACTCCTCTTCCCAAGATTACTCCGCTGCAGCTATCTACTCTGATATCACCCTGCTGAAGGTCCTCGCGGCCATCAAATCCTTAAAGGCTTTGCCTGCTCCGGGCCCTGAAGGATTCATGCCACAATATTACAACAAGTTCACCAAGGTGCTTGGCCTGCATCTGACAATGTTCTTTAACAAGGTTCTAGAGGGGGTTTCCTTCGACTTCGCTACCACTAGAGCCAATATTATTGTTATCCCAAAGCCGGGAAAGGACCCTTCTCTTTGCGCTAGCTATAGACCTATATCATTACTTAATGTGGATTTGAACATTTACGCTAAAATTCTGGCCTCTAGATTTTTCCCTTCCCTCATCCAGACGTGGTGGGCTTTATTTCGGGAAGCCAAGCCCCTGATAATACCAGGAGGGTTATTGACCTGATAGACACAATTCATTCAATAAACTTCCATCTCTACTTATGGCGCTCAATGCTGAAAAGGTGTTCGACAACATCTCCTTTAATGAATGGGGTGTTTGGAGCTATGGGGTTCTCTAGTAGATTAATGAATGGCATTTCAGCCCTTTATTGCTCACCCTCAGCTATGATCTTAGCGAATGGTCTGACCTCGGCTCCATTTACTATCTCAAACGGCACATGTCAGGGTTGCCCCCTCTCCCCGCTCATTTTTGCTATTGAGCCTCTGGCTGCCAGGATCCGGGCCACCCAGGGTATAGCAGGTATTCCAGTGGGCCACGCCGCCCACAAGATTGCACTCAACGCAGATGAGGACCTATTGCCTATTCCCCACCTGACTGTCTCCCTACCCCTCTCTGGACCACTTTTCAGGCTACAAGGTCAACTCAGACAAGACAGAGGTACTAGACTTTTACATTTCTTTACCAGACATGTCGCTACTTGAGCACTTATTCCCATTCCATTAGCGCCTCCACAAGAATCAAATACCTTGGAATATTTATTATTAACACTACCATCACTTTTTCCAAGCAAATTTCCCTCGTATCCTTACCCAAATAAACATAGACCTTGCCACATGACCGCACCTTTATATTTCTTGGATCAGCTGTATTAACGCTGTCAAGATGAATATCCTCTCAAGGTTGCTTTACATTTTCCAGACTCTACCCATCCGTGTCCTCCCTTATGTCTTTAAGTTCCTCCAGTTCCACGTCTCTAACTTCATTTGTTCTAGTAAACGTCCCCGGGTCTGACTCACATTTCTACAGAGGTCCTCGCGTGGAGGGTGGTTGGCTATCCCTGACTTCCGACGCCATTACCTCTCCGCCCAACTCGCTCAATGTGTTTTGTGATGTGGTTCTGAAGCCTTTAGAGTCTGGGTTCATATTGAGGCTGAAGATCTGGGACTGTTTTATCAGCTACTCTTCTCTGGCTCCCAATGGCTCAGTGCCCAAACCTCTCCCTTCATCACCCAGTCATTTCACACTCTCTGGCGGTTTGGCACTTCACCTCCCTAAAGTACGACCTCTCTCCTCATCCCTCTGCAATAGTACCATTATTTAATTGCCCTGATTTTTTCCTGGCACTCACCCCCAATGTGTTTCAGCCATGGCACTTGCGGGGTGTCAGATACCTCAACGACCTCACTTCTACCACAACGTTTCCACAATTTGCTTACGTTCAAGCCCGCTTTCATATACCTTAAAAATATTTTTTACCAATAATTGCAACTACGCCATTTTCACAACTCAGTTGAAGAATGGTCTGAGATCCACGAGAATGCTACCTCTAGTTCTATCTGCGCCAAAATAAAAGAGAATGTCTATAAGGTGTTGTTTCGCTGGTACTATGTCCACTCGCGGCTTCTTAAGATCCTTCCTGACTCTTCTGACCGCTGTTGGCAGGGGTGCCTTCCTCCACATTTGGTGGACGTCCCTAAAGCTGAACCATTTTTGGACTGATGTCAAAGATCGAATTCAATTAATTCTCCAGGTTGATATACCTCTGGGGCCTACATTTTTTCTTTTACCACTGGGAGCTCCCTCAGCGACCCACAATCAGAATAAGTTGGTTAGACATATTCTCTCGGCAGCCACATGTCAAATTGCAGCAGACTGGCGGCAGGAAGCTCCCACATCTCTACAGGCTATAATCAACAGAGTCTGGGAGATACAGTGTATGAAATACATGACTAGCAATCTTCGCAATACTTTGAAATCTTTCACAAAGGTTTGGGATCCATGGCTCTCTATTTTCAAGCTCGGTCTCCCTTCTCCTGACATTGACCCTATCTTCATTTTCTCTTCTTACTCTCCACAACCTCAAAATTGAAAGTTGCCATGCCACCTCTTACTCTCTCCCCTCTCTTTTTCCTACTATCCAAACAATTCTTGGTCATTCACTATCACTATCTTTATATTACCAATACACTGCGAAGTTACGCTACTATGCTAGTCGCAGATACTGATATTTCCTTATATCTGCATACACATATTTTCAATTTTGGTTGTATTGTTCTTATGACCATGTCAAAATAATTTATTTTTTTTAAAAAAGTAAGTTTTACTTTACCAATTATTTTCTAAGGTGATTTCATACCTGCAGAGGTACTGGATGTGCCAGGCTGGTACATAAGGCCATCTCAAGGCAAACCACCCAGCTGGCGCAGTAAAAGAGCTAAACAGTCACCCGATATCCTCAGAAGGCCAAACACCCTAATACTGCTCTATCTGTATGGGTTTCCAACTCATCAAAATGTGGCTGAGTAGTGTGGATAGCAATCACGTGTACCACTAGTGTTTTATGAAAACAGGGAATGTCATTTTCAAAACTCCCATGTGTCCCCTTAAAAGTGGAGACATTTCTACAACACCCTTTTTTTTCTTGATAGGAAAGTGAGCAAAAGTAAGTCCAGATATCCTCCTCTGAGGATGAATATTATCAGTAGACAATGAGAAGGCAATTAGTAAGGGAGAACTTGTAACTGATCAGGGTGCGGGGTCAACTTGGAGTATGAGAAGAATTCACCAATATCCTTCGCCTGTTCTGGGCAGTAACATGGTGTTTCCTCTTACTAACTTTACTCCAAAAATATCTTGTTAAATATGGTGCAGTGTCAGGATAGGTGCAAATACCCTGTGATCTCACAGCTTCAAGATAAATCACACACCCATAACCCATATTACATGTAATAACATAGGTAGTTGTAGTGCTAGTATACAGCTTGGATCACATAAAAATAAGAGAATGTGATCATTACTGAGAACCACATATATAAATATTGTTACTACTATTAGTGCACAGGGAGGATCATGGGTAATGTTACACAGGGTCTCATTCAGCTATTGAATCACTATGGTGACTTCCCTTGTACTGATATATAGGAATCGCCAGAGAGTGTGGGGGGGGGAGACTGGTCAGATCTCTGGGCTGGTAGCTCACAATGATATGATGTGAGGAGAACAGAAGTCTAATAGGGGCTGATGACTCCTGACTCCCCCACTGAGCAGATACTTGTTCCTCATTAGTTTGTACAGACAGAGGACGATGTAGAATAAGAGATTGATGTAGTACTTACCTGTGCTGATATCTGTAGGGATTTCCTGATGATCACCCCTCACATACATTTCTTCTTCTCCCTCTATATCTTCTGCCTTAATATCAGCCAGGTTATCACCCTAAATTACCCACAAAGAAATAAAATACTACTTTAATAATGTCTGATTACATTATTTGATGTTAAATAGAAGAATATCAGTGTATAAAACACACACAGCTGCCCTACAGATCATATAGTGAAAAGTCCCTTTGGTATTTGGTGAGACCCTAAACCCTACCTACCTGATAGTCTTGTGGGATAATATGATTTTCCTCTGTACAATCCTGTGAAAAAAGTGGACGGAGACATCTCTCTGGGGTATTTCTGTTACTGGATCCATCTGTAGGTGACACATTGTGACAGAATACATTTTTTATGTGATTTATTGTGTGTATCTAGGTGGCCCTCAAAACTGCTTTCTCTTACACAATAAATAATAGTCTAATCTTACCCCATGACATGAGGGTCCGGTGATTCTCCATCATCACATTCTCGTAAAGACCATTGTGTTCTTCTAAATCCTCCCACTCCTGCATGGAGAAATAGACAGTGATATCCTCACACCTTATAGGAACCTGACACACACAATGATACAGTCATCACCCAGACACATCCCCTGGTGTTACTGTATAATGTCCCATTCCCAGCAGTCACCTCTCCAGTCAGCAGCTGAATGATCTTGTTGGTTAGTTGCAGGATCTTCTGATCATTGCTTTTCTCATGTATCAGTAAGTGAGGTGGAGGAACTGTGACTTGGGCAGGATTCTGGGTCCTGCTCAATCTTTCTGACACATGGAGATGGCTACTGAGCGTCACACGCTCATCAGATGTCTTCTTCACTACTATGTACTCCTGTGTATTGAGGGATACATCAATAAAAAAGCAAATGAAAAATACACCAATTCAGAGTTGTTATTTTTAGGGGTTAATTGTGCAAAAAGTATAATTTTTCAAAAAACAACTACTTTGCTATATGTAACAGATTCCTAGGAAAGTGGTGTGAATATCTGAGATGGGTGCAGCTCCTGCCACCAATCTGTGTCCTCTGTCTATGGCCGCCCCCCACAGATGAATCACCTGCTTTGGAGAGATTGGTGCAAACAGCAAGATGATGTTGTGTTGGGAGCTGGAGGATAACAGAGGACTAAGAGTAGCCGCTCCACTGAAGGTGACAGGAGCTGCAGGAGAGGTAAGTTGTTTCTGATATAACTGTTTCTACAAAGGGTGTGACAGAATCTCTCACCTCTCCAGTCAGATCACTTATTTATTATTAGAGACAAGAGCAGTGTTCTCCCCACGCTTTAATTGCTGGGTGCTCCACCCAGCAAAAATACCCTGCCACCATGCAACCAGCACTCACTGACAAGTCGACCGAAAGGCGGTGACCCATGCCGCCCGAAACTATGACGCGGCTGAAAGCTGCGCTGCACTAATGTCAGCCCGAGGTTCAGTTGCATCACATTGAGTGCCGGGTCACTGGCTTGTCAGTGCGTAGTGAGGGCAAGGTGGTAGAGTATTTTTGCAGGGGGTGTGGAGGGGTGTCGGTGTGGGAAACCCGAGGGGGGCAGGGACAGTAAGGACATCGCTTCTTACTCAGGAGGGGGGGGGGGGTCTTTTGTGTGAAGTCAGCATCCGTGCAGTATCTAGGCACAGTTTAAACAGCATTTCTGCAGTATCTGGGCGCTTAGAAAATTATTGGTATCCAAATAGTATTTGTGCAGTATCTGGTTGCTGTTAAAAAATATATCTGTGTTCAGACAGCTGTAACCATAATGAGTAAGAAATTAAACTAGAAAACAATAATCTTAAGTTTCGTTAAGAAAAATTAAAGTACAAACACAACAGGAGAGCCAGAGATTTCCAACAAGGACACTGCAGACAAGTCCGGTCCATATTATGAGTCACAATCTATTTCGTATGAAAAATGTTTCTCTAAATATCGCACATTGGGAGTAAACAGTGACTGGTTTAATACATTTCGGTGGTTATTGGTGAAAGATAATGGAATGATGTGTTCCACGTGTATAAAATATGAAAAGAGACCTGCCACAAACAAAGAAGTGACTTGGATGACTATTCCATGCAAAAGACTTCGAAAAGAAAGTTTAATTGACCATGAGCAAAGTAAATTACACACTGATTCATGTTCAAATATACTTCAAAAACGTGTTTTTGAAGAAACTGGGTTAGGGAAAACTGAACAATCAATTTTGAGAAACTTTCAGAGAGATGCTTTTGTGGGAGCTTTAAGAACTGTGTGTTGGTTGGCAAAAAATGAACTACCATTTACTACATTATATGGAAAATTTGCTTAAGCACCGCAAGGCTATGGGTTGTACATACTATTAGAGTAATTTTATCGCTTACCAATAAACATTATCTAATGCGATTATTGTGGTTCCAATGCACAAAGATATTTAATTGCAAAATGTAGCAGGACTTACAGCAAGCCATCATAACGCATAAAAGATATTACAATAAAGCAGGAAAGTATAAAAACACAGAATACATTACATTTTCGCTAGCTCTTCACCAGGGCTCAGGGTAAGATACAGTCATGTTGTCTGTTGTCAGGATGATAGAGAAAAAATGGCCCATGGTTCAGATCAGTTCAGTATAATGTAAATCATAGGTAAATTCAAAGGATTCCTCTGATAAGGTGTGGCCAGCTCACTCCAACAGCTGAGCACGTGTTCTGCCTAAGAGAACTGACCTAATCTAGTTTTCATCGACCTATTTGCATTCCAAACACAATGTAATTTTGAGCATTAATCCTTTATCTTCCATAACTAGCGTTCAAAGGAAGCGATCACTTCGGTTTTAAACTCACGCCATGTATAATGCAGTACACATGTGGGGTCCGAGTATTGCTGCTTTAAAATTGGCCTTTTTATTCTGTTTATGGAAAACGACGTAATTTAGTACTGTACCTATTTAGGACATTCGGATCTTACACGCGCCGCTCATTGAAACCTTCGGTCAAAGTTAGTATCTGTCATATAGTAAGTAGTCTTTTTATTAGTATCGCTGTTATACCAATCGATATGCTGGGTGCGTTTAAAACTATGTCGGCTTTCCCAGAGCCGTAATAATGAGTACCACCGAATGGTCAGACCTTCTCATAAATTATTCTGATGCTAATGCTACTGCTTTTAAGACGAATATCTAATGGTTAATAACTGTGTCTATGTAAATACATAGACACAGACCACCTAGAAGCAAGATTTCCAGATATGCAAATCATATCCTGTTTTTCAAGAATTTTCAGTACAGACGGCCTTGATCCAAATGAGGCTTGTGAGATTCTTTTTGAGCATTATTCGAAAAATGGAACGTGAAAGAGGATTTTCTACTCTAAAATGAGTTAAAACCTGTTTCAGAAATCACATGAAGCAGAGCACACTGAATAATCTGATGCTGATTTCACCAGAGAAAACAGATCCTACAGACTGTGATTTTGAAAAAGCTATAGACAACTGGGTCTCTAAGAAGAGAAGAATTAATATATAAAATCATGTTGGGGCAATACAGTGGCTAAGTGGTTAGCACTTCTGCCTCACAGCACTGGGGTCATGAGTTCAATTCCCGACCATGGCCTTATCTGTGTGGAGTTTGTATGCTCTCCCCGTGTTTGCGTGGGTTTCCTCCGGGTGCTCCGGTTTCCTCCCACACTCCAAAAACATACTGGTAGGTTAACTGACTGCTAACAAATTTACCTTAGTCTGTGTCTCTGTCTGTGTGTTAGGGAATTTAGATTGTAAGCCCCAATGGGGCAGGGACTGATGTGAGTGAGTTCTCTGTACAGCGCTGCAGAATTAGTGGCGCTATATAAATAAATGGTGATGATGATGATGATGATGATGATGAAAATGTTGATCTCAAGGTTAAATCAGTATAAGGTCAGGATTTCAACATTTAATTATTGCGAAGGACCCCACCCGGCTACTTCTTGATGCCACCCGGCTGGCAAAATTTTCTGGGGAGAACACTGAAGAGTGATGTCACTGTGCCACTCCCAGAATCTCTCACCTCTCCAGTCAGCAGGTAGATGATCTCTAGGGTGAGATTTAATATCCCATCTGTAATGTGACTTCGGTCCTTGTCCATCTTCAATGGATCAGTGATTTACATAGGAAGCATCTCATCCACACGACTTCTAATAAAGACTTACTGTTTCCTCACAGCTCAATTTTCTAGGAATAAATATAATAATAATTAACATTACAGAATACATATGTAACATATTGAAATATAAAACACTGAGTGATTATTAAGTCCACCTTCCCCCGAGCCATAAAGCCCTGGTCAGTGTTTCCCAGAAGTCCTATGATCAAGCTTCACAAGACAGCTCAAACATCTTACACAATACTGTACTGTTAAAGGTTAAACCACCACTACTTGTAGCCAGGACGTTTGGTTCTCCCAGACACCTCTTTGGTGCAATTTGCTCTACTTAAAATCTGTTACAAATGTATAAATGGTTCAGATTTTTATTTGACTGCACTTGAAACCATAGCAAAGAGGCATATGATCCTTTTCCAGCTCTGCTCTCACTATACACAGGTCATACTGAAATCAGACACCGGGTACACACTGATCACTATACACAGGTCACACACACACACAGTATACTATACACATGACAAAATCAACAGCATTCAACAAGAAATTCCCTCATCTCGGATCCCTCACACATCACCCACCTTCTCCTTCACTCCTCAATCAATCCTCAGCTCATTCTCCCCAGTAACTGTGGATGAAGTCTGTGCACCCATCTAATCATCTTACCGTACTTCTCCGCTCCCTCTCCCCCACTGCATGCCCCCCTCTAGCTCACCTCTTCAGCCACTCAATCTCTACTGACAGATTTCCATCCTCTGTCCCACACTAATACTAAAGAAACCAACTCTCGACCGATCCTCTTTCTCCAACTGTCGCCATATTTCTCTCTTCCTCTTTGTCTTCAAACCATTTGAGAGACTCACTTTCTCTTCTACCGTCAACAATGCACTAAGATTGTACTCACAAATGTGATGACCTAATTAATGTAAAGTCTAACAGTCACTTCTCCATGCTCATCCTGCTGGACCTCTCTGTTGCTTTTGTCACTGTTGATGACCCTCTTCTCCTGCACACCTTTCACTCCATTGGACTTTGTGACACAGTACCTCTCCTACCCTGATCTTTCCCCTCTGTCTCCCCCATGGTGGCTACAGCTCTTTCAAAGACATATTACAGTGTAAATACAGACATACATATGGGGAAAGCAGGAGTTGGGCTACCTAGACGAGATGTGGTCCTGGTGGGCTCAACCTTTATCTGAGCATATCTGGGACAGAGAAACAGAGAGAGAGATAGAGAACAAGAGAGATGCAGAGAGAGAGAAAGTAACACACACAGAGAAGGAGAAACAGAGAGATAAACACCACAGTGATTGACTGAGGAGGGAACCTCATTCATAAAATACATTTGTATTTGTTGTGCAGCCACTAAAGAAAAGTGATAAGTGGTCTAGTGCCCACTGATTAGAGGGGGCCAAGAAGTGAGTTAATGCCTCACTGATCACTATACACAGGTCACCAATAATTCACTGATCACTATACACAGGTCACCAATAATTCACTGATCACTATACACAGGTCACCAATAATCCACTGATCACTATACACAGGTCACCAATAATTCACTGAACACTATACACAGAACACCAATAATTCACTGATCACTATACACAAAACACCAATAATCCACTGCTACTTTACTATTGCATGTCCTTGAAAGACACAGGGGTATACTACTAAACTGCGGGTTTGGAAAAAGTGGAGATGTTACCTATAGCAACCAATCAGAATCGAGCTGTCATTTATTTAGTACATTCTACAAAGTGACAGCTAGAATCTGATTGGTTGCTAAAGGTAACATCTCCACTTTTTCAAACCAGAAGTTTAGTAAATATATCCTTTAAGGTTAAGTCCACTTTTAATTAAAGTAACATAGTAACATACTAACATAGTTGATGAGGTTGAAAAAAGACACCAGTCCATCAAGTTCAACCTATTTTGGATCTCCTGCGATCCTGCACTTATATTTGAAATTGATCCAAAGTAAGCAACCGCCAATCTGCTTCAATTGTGAAAATCCCCCCAGACCCAATGTTGCAGTCCTATTTTTACCCTATATCCACTACTTTCCTTCATTTTAAATAATGGTCGTATCCCTGGATACACTTTTCCCGCTAAAAAAAAATGTTTAACCCTTTCTTAAACATATCTATTGAATCTGCCATCACAACCTTCCCTGGCAGTGAATTCCATATCTTGACTGCCCTTAATGTAAAGAACCCCTTCCTTTGCTGGTTGTGAAACTTTCTCTCCTCTAACCTTAGGGGGTGACCGCGTGTCCTGTGTATGGTCCTTGGGGTAAAAAGTTCCCATGAAAGTTCTCTGTATTGACCCTTAGTGTATTTGTACATAGTAATCATATCTCCCCTTAGACGCCTCTTTTCTAAAGTAAACATGCCTAAACTGGCTAACCTTTCCTCATAACTTAATGACTCCATGCCCTTTATCAATTTTGTCGCCCTTCTCTGAACCCTTTCTAGTTCCAAATTATCTTTTTTATAGAGTGGTGCCCAGAACTGTACTGCATATTCAAGATGAGGTCTTACCAACGATTTATACAGTGGCAAAATTACACTGTCTTCCCTTGCATCTATGCCCCTTTTTATGCTTGACAATACTTTATTTGCCCTTACAGCTGCTGCTTGACATTGAGCACTATTGCTAAGTCTACTGTCTACGAGCACTCCCAAATCCTTTTCCATTAAAGATTCTCTTAAATTAATTCCATTTAATTTATAGATTGCGTTCTTGTTTTTGATCCTTAAATGCATAACCTTACATTTATCCATGTTAAACCTCATATTCCATTTGGCCGCCCAATCCTCCAGTTTATTTAAGTCCCTCTGTAGAGAAGCTACATCTTGCTCTGATTTTATTACCTTACAGAGTTTAGTGTCATCTGCAAAAATAGAAACTTTACTCTCTAAACCATCACCAAGGTCATTCATAAATATATTAAAAAGGAGTGGCCCCAGCACGGAACCTTGAGGTACTCCACTTAAAACTTTTGACCAATTAGAAAGTGTTCCATCACAACTCTCTGTTGCCTATTCTATAGCCATTTTTTGATCCAAGTACAAATGTTGTTTCCTAGACCCAGTTCCCTTATTTTGTAAACCAGGGCAATTTTATTTCTTCAAAGTTTCCAGAATGAACAGTGATTGGACAACAGACAGCAAAGAGAAAAAAAAAGGTTAACCAATAGAGAATCTCATCAGGTAGGTTGAGGCATTTACTGGAGGCTGATCATGTAGACTCTGAAGATTCTTACACACACTGACATTCTCCGAGAGTCTCTATTATTCAGTAAAACAAGAAGCCCTGACAGACAGCCGAAGCTCAGTGAGATCAGCCCTTTGTTAGATACACATGAAGGGCCCAATTCATAAAGACACGCATACTGAGCGCACGTCCGAATTCATCAAGGCAAGAATCTCAAGATAAGTGTACTGTTGAATTCAGATGTAGGTCTGCTGTGCTCTATTACACAAGAAACTCTGCGATACGTCCAAGTCTATGTGGATTATAAATTTGCAAAAGAACCCACATAAAATATTAATACATATATATATATATATATATATATATATATATATATATATATATATACACACACACAGTATATATCGAATTATATCTAATGAGTGCCAATTAAATTCATTAATGATCACAGAGTAAACAAAACAAAAAGGGGAGGGGGTTTCACATGGAATATATTTCTTAATATGCTGTTGATGTCTACTGGACATAAAATACATTTTTACAGTTGCTCCTGCTTGCAAACACATCTTATAGCATACATATGATACTGTCATCACTACTGATCAGGACTTAGGGCTACATTTACTAAACTGTGGGTTTGAAGTAGAGATGTTTCCTATAGCAACCAATCAGATTCTAGTAATCATTTATTTAGGTACATTCAACAAAATAACAGCTAGAATCTGATTGGTTGCTATAGGAAACAGCTCCAAGTTTTGAAACCTGCACTTTAGTAAATATATCCCTTAGACTATCCCTGTAGCTGGAACAGGAGATACGGCAGAACAAGTAACTAGCTTGAGTTGGATGTGGCTGCGAGCACTTGAGCTCGGCACGTCTCTCTACCGTACATTGACTACGGCAAAACGCCCCTTCCCCATCCCATTCTTCACACAAAGGAATCCCCAGCTTGTTCCATGTTTGACCATTTAAAAAAAAAAGTTATTCGTACTATATTATCTAATTATTATGTGTTATTTGTCCCCACGACCATTTATTAGCTAATTAATATTTATTAGCAGCAGCAGTAGTAATAATAGGCCACTATAATTGCTCAACTGTATTATAACAGGAAACCAGAGTCTCCTTCACCAGTATTATAATAAGAGGACGCCGAAGTCTGCTCCACATGAACTATAACTACAAGACACTGGAGTCTGCTCCATCTGTATAAGAGGAAACCAGAGCCTGCTCTACCTGTATTATATAACATGACACTAGAGCCTGCTCTACCTGTATTATACTAGCATGACACCATAGTTTGCTCTAAATGTAAAACAATAAATGACACTAGATTATGTTCCAACAGGAGGCTGATGTTAGCGTCTTATTCATGCTCCACCTTATTTTTAAATAAAGTTGGATCACTGATTTAACATTAAACACTAAAGGGTGTAATTTACACAAACTGAAATTGTATTTATCCTGGTCCAACATGGGTTAGGGCGTGATATCAGGTGGCACAGTCACCATATTTTATTATTTTGAATCATTAGCTGTAGTTTTTACAAGGGTTGTTACAACTGTGTTATAATAACAGAGCAGCAGTCAGCACACACGTATTATACTACATATATAGTACAGGACGCCACAGTATGCTCCCCCTGTATAATAATAATAATAATAAATATCATTACCTGCCGTCAGACAATGCAATGTCTCCTCTTTGTTTCCTCCTAATCTACGATCACCCCAGAGATACAATGGCAGAAAATACACTTCCGGTGTTTGGAACGCAGATGGACAAAATGGACCGCAAGGCCGGAAGTCAGTGGAACGCACAGCCCGGAAATCAGATGGACCGCACAGACCGGAACTCGGTGGAACGCACAGACCGGAAGTGTGTAACACTGGGTGACAGGAGGCAGTGACTGGCAGATATATTTATAAGTTATAATGATAAACATATAACATAGGTAAGAAGTAAAGTATGTACATGAGTTGTGAAGTTGTAAAGTAAGTATTAGGAGGTTATGGAATTGGAATTACACCACCTCGTGACTCCCATATTTCCACTTCAGTCACATAATACCTACCTAAGAGCCACATAATGCCATCTTCACATTTTCATAGTGCCCCTTCATATCCTCATAGTGCCCCCTTCACATTCTCATAGTGCCCCCTTCATATCCTCATAGTGCCCCCTTCACATTCTCATAGTGCCCCCTTAACATTCTCATAGTGCCCCTTCACATTCTCATAGTGCCCCTTAACATTCTCATAGTGCCCCCTTCATATCCTCATAGTGCCCCCTTCATATCCTCAGTGCCCCCTTAACATTTTTCCCTTTAACACCTTATATCCTCTGTATGCCCACCCACAGCTTCAGTATACCCATCTCATAATGCTTATCTTACAAGATCATATTTCCTGCCTATAGTGCCCACCTCAACCCGTAATACACAGCCTTATAATGGTCACCTTATAGCCTTTGATAAAGCGAGGTTCATGCTATGTATGTAGCAACCGTGCCTCTCATTAATGGTCTTGTCTAATATGTACAAAACTAACAGATTGTAAATGCTGTGGAGAGTGCAGTAAATCTTGCATCGGTGATTACTATGAGACACAGTCTCGGTCGTTCATGAATTATTACTCGTTAGCTACAGACAGCAGAGCGCTGTAATTATTGTTATATATACAGCCAAGCTCCTGAGTACTTTGTAACAATGAGGATATTGTGGCAGTGAGAAATAAATAACAATTATAACTGTATCAGCACACCACAGTTTATATGCTTACTCCCACACAAAAGTAAAGCTAGGTTTAATTTATTAGGATATATAGATTATGTATAAGGCGATCTGATAAGAGTGTCTCAAATTAAGTTCAGAGATAAGCAAAGACCTGAATGTTGAGAAAAATAATTAATTCACGCTCTATACAATAAACCTTTGAAATTAATGGGTAACTCATTGAATATTAGAGATGAGTTAATTTATGCAGTAATATATGTACAGAGACTGTAAAGCAAATAGTGTATAGTACACACAGAGACTGAAAACATAAATCTATGCTGGTGTGCATTGAGAATTATTTAGAATTTAAGCATGCATGTATAATTTAAGGGGTTATATTTACTAAACTGCAGGTTTGCAAAAATAGAGATGTTGCCAATATCAACCAATCACATTTTAGCTGTCATTTTGTTGAATGTACTAAATAATTGATAACTAGAATCTGATTGGTTGCTATAGGCAACATCTCCACATTTTCAAACCCACCATTTAGTAAATATACCCATAAATCTGGAACATCTGTCCCAGTTAATTAAAAGAAACTATCACAATTACCTCCACTACCCACATTTTAAATACTTGTGTGAATATAGGAAACAGTGAAATGGATATTACAGCTGTTAGTTGAAATAGACTATTATATTTAACTTTTATTCCTACATTTATTATCTATACTTTCCAATATTGGAGTTGATATATACATTTTGGTGAATTTAACTTGATAATAATTTGACTAAGACTTATATCTGATAATAAGTATTTGGGCAGAATAGAGAGGTATACAAGGTACAACTAGGGACGATAGCCCAATAACGGATGAGAGTAAGGGCTAGATTTACTAAGCTGAGGGTTTGAAAAAGTGGGGATGTTGCCTATAGCAACCAATCAGATTCCAGCTATCATTTTGTAGAATGTACTAAATAAATGAAAGCTAGAATCTGATTGGTTGCTATAGGCAACATCCCCACTTTTTCAAACCCGCAGCTTAGTAAATCTAGCCCTAAATGTTTGATACATCGGTGTGTCCTGATGATAATATAAACTCACAGAGATAAGTGAGATTATCATGAAAATCAATTTGCAGTTTCTTGGAAAAGTATAAATGTTTACTTATTCACATTTCGCAAGTGAGGGCGAAAAAGCACAGCCAACAAAACATACAAAAGAACTGTCAGCACAAGAAAGAGTGGGAGCGCAGTGTCACCCAACTTGCGTTCAAAGAAAGACATTTTACGTTAAGTACAAAAATCTTGTTTTCTCCTTCACACCAGCTGGGGAACATTGCTCACCTTGGGGACATTCTAAAACTACTCCTATGGGTGGGAATGCTCAGACTGAGTGGCACGTAAAAGTTTACGGACAAAACTGGCTTCTTTGGAAGCAAAGTTTTGAAAACGGTAGAATCTGGTGAACGTGTGGATGTAAGACCAGGAAGCTGCCTACACAACTGTTCAACCGAGGCCCTGTGCAGCGCTGCCCAGGAGGAGCTAACCGACCTGGTGGAATGAGCAGTAAGCCCATCATAAACTGAAGATCCATCAGAAATATAGGCCTGATATATAGTAGCCGTGATCCACCTGGCTATCGCTTGCTACGTGGTTGGCCAGCAACACTTACGATTGTCACATAACACCAGAAGACTACCAGTCTTACAAACGATCCACATAAATTCTCAAGGCTCTCAACCCACTAGTTCCCAAACATTTTCAGTTTGCTGCACCCTTAGGGCCTCCATAATTTTTTCAAGGCACCACTCCAAAATAATTACCGAGCAGTCCCGTTTTATAAGTAGGTGGGTCAAAATAATGTTATAAGTATTTAGATCAGGACAGAAATACTTATTACGTTGTTTGCAAACATAATGCAAATAAATCCAAGAGAAAAGAATATTTTTATATATTTTTTTCAATATTTCTGTCAAAGAATAATTTACAACTATCATCATCGTCTATTTATTTATATAGTGCCACTAATTCCACAGCGCTGTACAGAGAACTCATTCACATCAGTCCCTGCCCCATTGGAGCTTACAATCTAAATCCCCTAACATACACACAAACAGACCGAGAGAGACTAAGAGCAATTTAATAGCAGAGCCAATTAACCTACCAGTATGTTTTTGGAGTGTGGGAGGAAAGCGGAGCACCACGAGGAAACCCACGCAAACACAGGGAAAACATACAAACTCCACACAGATAAGACCATGGTCGGGAATCAAACTGATGACCCCAGTGCTGTGAGGCAGAAGTGCTCACCACTAATCCACCGTGCAGCTATTATTTAGAGGAATAAGATCCAACAAAATAATACAACAATATGTCTAAAAATCATCACTCTGTGCCCTTTCACCATTACCGTGTACCCCTTCCTGAGCACACTGGCCCTTCATCATTACACTGAGCCCCCTCATGCTCATACTGTGCCCGATCATGCTCACATGTGCCCTTCACCATTCCCCTTTGCCCTTCACTCTTACACTGTGCCCCATAATGCTCACACTGTGCCCCTTCATGCCCACAATGCCCCCCTTCATGCTCACACTGCCCCCTGCAGAAACGTGTATATATCTGGTAAAAGAGCCAGCTATCTCTCAAAATACAGACAGTGCTGATACCTGGACCTTAAGGGACGCTAGACGCAATCCCTTTATTAGACCTTCCTGAAGAAATGACACCCAGGTCAACCAAAAGGAAGAGGTTGACACCTTGTTATTCTCACACCAACCAATGTAAGACTTCCAAATACGATGATAGTTGTTGAAAGAAGTTGATTTTCTCGCTTTGATCATTGTTTCAACAACATTTTCCCAAAAAAACTTTTTTTTCGTTGAATCAAGGATTCAACCTCCAAGCCCTCATAGCCAAGCGTATTAGATCCTGATAGAAAAATGGACCTTGTCTAAGAAGATTCTCCGTAAGAGGAAGACGCCAAGGCGGATCCACAGATATGGCGAGAAGATCTATGTATCAAGCTCTTCTCGACCAGTCAGTTGCCAGCAGGATCACTGGAATCTTTTCGCATCTTACCTTTATCAAAATCCGAAGTAGCATCGGAATTAGTGGTTACAGGTACACCAATCTGAATTCCAGTGAACCATCATGGCATCCACTAAGAACACCTGAGGGTCCCTGGTCCTGGCACTGTACCTGTCTACCTTGTGGTTCAGACAGGAGGCCATTATGTCTATCTCTGGCTGACCCCACCTGTGAACTATTTGTGCAAACACCTCCGGGTGGAGAGACCATTCTCCTGGATGAAGGACTTGCCGACTTACGTAGTCGGCCTCCCAGTTGTCCAACCCCGAAATGAAAACAGTTGAAATGTCAGGAACCTACTTTTCCATCATTTCATGGCAAGTGAACTTCTTGTTCCTCCTTGATGGTTGATGTATGCTACTGCCGTGGCATTGTCCAGTTGAATTCAGATTGGCCGATGTTGCAGATAAGACGTACGTGAAGTAGGGCATTGAATACCACCCTCAGTTCCAAAACATTTATAAGTAACCTTGCTATCTCCGGTGTTCAAATCCCTTGTAGTCTTTGATGAAGAGCGACTGCACCCTATCCTGCCAGGCTGGCGTCCGTGGTCACCACGGTCCAGTTCCATACCGAGAAGGGACACCCCTGATTTAGATTGTCCTTCCTCATCCACCAGAGAACAGACAGATGGGTTGTCAATGACCTGCCCTTCCAAACGAGGATGCAGTCTGGACCACTTTTCCAGTATCTCCTGCTTGAACTTGTGAGAGTGAAAGCAAGCAAACAGAATTGCCTCAAAAGAGGAGACCATGCATCCCATCAGCTTCATGCACTGAAGCACTGAAACACGCATGAGAGACAGTAAGGTACTTACCTGATGTGAAAGTGTTCGAACCTTGTTGGGGGTAGAAATACCCTCTGACAATTGGTGTCAAACAACATGCCCTGGGTAGGTACCAAACTCGACTTCTTAAAGTCGATTACCCAACCATGAGCTTGCAAGGTGTCTGTAGTCAGGCATAGGTGCGACTGGAGAAGAGATAACGACTTTGCTTTTATCTGGAGATTGTCGGAGTAAAGTAAGACAGTCACTCCTTGTAGATGTAGTAAATGGGGTAATATCTGCGTTAGATGTAACTGAGTTGCCATTACAGCCATCACCGTTGTGAACACTCGTGGTGCAGAGTCCTGACCGAAGAGAATGGCCCTGAACTGAAAATGGCAAACTGCAGAAGGTTTGTGTAGATAAGCATCCCTGATGTCCAAGGAAGCCAAGAACTCATCTTCTTCCATGGAATTGATCACAGACAGGATGGATTCCATCCAAAAAATTCTGCACCCACAAGTGGGTGCTGAGAGTCTTCAGGTTTAGGATAGGTCTGATTGATGAGGCCATTTTTTGTACCAGGAAGAGATGAGAGTAGTAACCTTTACCTCTGTACCCTAGAGGGACCGGAACTATCACTCCTGAGGCCCAAAGTGATTGTACTGCTCCGTGAAGGGCCTCTCTTCTGACTGTCTCCCTGGAAAGTGGTGTAGCCCCCAACAGGTCCAGAACATACCCCCTGGACACTACTCCTTTTACCCAGGTGTCTGTGGCAGAAGAGACCCACCTCTCCTGAAAGAGCAGAAGGCACGCTCCCACCACCTAACTGTCCAGTGTGGAAAGCAGGAGTCATGCGGTCTGTTTTTCTGTTGACTTTTTTGCAGGACAACATCCTGTCCAAGCCTGCCTCCCCTCCTCATCAGAGCAGGGGGCTGATTTCTCGAGGTGGCTCCTCTGGAACGACCGACAAACCAAAAGGAGCGAAAATTATTCCATTTTACTTTAGGCGTAACAACCGGAAGAAAGGAACTCTTCCCTCCTGTGGCCTGCACAATAAACTTTTCCAAAGGCGGAACAATCACCGCTGACCCGTCGAATGGTATGGACTCTAGAGTCTGCTAGAGAGATCTTCCTCCCAACTGGATAGATCCTCATAATCTGAATCATCCTGAACTGCACCATCCCCCTGTACGGATGGATTTGTGCCAGAATCTGCCAAATTCTGCGGAAGAGGGAGACCTAAGCGTTTGCGCTGTCTAACCCCCGGAGCAGAATGGAAGTTTTTCAAGGGTAGAGGACACTCTGTTCAAACCCTGGACTGACCTTTGATCATCCTGGCGGGCTCCCAGGGAACTCCTGAGATATCCTGCAGTAACTGAGATGCCTGTCCTGAAGGAAGGGCATCTGAAAACTGCATACTCAGCAAAGAAGAAAAATGATCAGTACCTACTGTCCCCAGGCGTGGGTTGTCTATCTTTAATTCTGAAATGGAACGCTCCAGCTCCTTGGCCCAGACTGGTTCCACAATGTCAGCTGCACCCGCAAACGAGCTCCTACCCAGGTCCTTGGACTCACAAACAGTGCACAGGCCCTCTGGGTCTGACCATGGACCAGGTAATTTGGATTCACACCTGGAACAGGTGAAATATATACAGAAACAGCCTTAGACTTGGAACTGGTCCCTCTTTCTGACATCTGCAACAGAAAGAAAATGAGAGACACTCTGTAGAACAATCTATAACAAGAAAGGTCTGACAGTATAAACATCCCTATAATTGTATTTGGGTGAAACAATGTCACTATGTATATAGATATAAATACGATAGTGTATTAGCTGTATATGGAATCTAAATGCGCCAGGTGATCCTTTGTCTGGGAGCTCTACATTTTTTTTGGGGGGGGGCACTAAAGCGTAATTGACGCTCTCCCTGAAGTAGTCGCAGCAGTCACCAGATGATCGCTGCAGAGAAAAACTCACTTTAACACTAAACTACAAAAAAAAAATTAATGACTAGACTAAAACGTGCCCTACTCTGGAGGTACTAATAAAAAAAAACAGTACTTCCGGCTGGAGGGGTCATAGAGGGGCAGGGAGCAGGCTAGACAACTTTTTAGTGCCTTTACTCCCACAGCACCCTCTCTATCTTAAAGTGAACAGTGTCCCCCAACTGGTGTGAAAGAGAAATTAATATTATATCACATAAATCAGATTTTGGGTTAAGAGCTATTTGCCTCTGGGTGCAGATCTTCATCATTTGCAAGACAAATTGTGGGTCTGTTACACTGATATTCTGCTATTTAATCTCAATTAATGAAATTATACATGATTAAAGTTTTATTTTATTGTTGTGTGGGTTATGTACGGTGAAGATCTCACTGATAAATAGAAGATATAGAGGGAGAAGAAGAGATTTATGTGAGGGGTGATCAGCAGTGTAAAAAGTAGGAAATCCCTACAGATATCAACACATTTATTACAGAAAGGAGTCATATTCTCCTCATTCAGTCACTACAACAATCTCTTATTCTACACCCTCCTCTGTCTGTACATCCTGAGGAAAATGTATCTGCCCAGTGGGGGAGTCAGGAGCCATCAGTCCTTATTAGACTTCTGTTCTCCTCCTCACATCATATCATTGTGAGCTACCAGCCCAGAGATCTGACCAGTCTCCTCCCCCCACAGTCTCTGGTGATTCCTATATATCCAGTAGAAGAGACATCACCATAGTGATTTATCACTGATAAATGATGGGAGAACGAGTGACATTATGATGTTACTGCTGGTGACCTGTATCCAGTATAATACCCAAGAAAGAAAAAATAAGGTTATCCCCCTGCTATGTACTGGTATTTAATTATACAATAAACATACATGTCTTGTACTTTATCGGTTAATTTTTTGCTGACCAACTGTCATTATTAGAGACCAAAGTGAAAACAGTTTTAATACATTCTTGAAAACGAAATATTAAAGACTTACATTTTGTTTGGTATTTACTCCAATCTTTCAAACGTATTACTTTAAATTATGATCATAAAAATAAACAAAATAAAAAGAAATTATGTGAAAAAAAGTATACAAAATGTATTATTGACTGGATGTTATTGATAATATATTTTACTCTAATATTTTCTTATTATATGTCCACATTCCTTAATCACTGAGTGGCCATATTATTAAATATACCTTTCTTGAATTGGGTAGTAACCCCCTTGCCTGAATTCTTTGTAGCATGGATCCAACAAGGTGGTGGAAACATTCCTTAGAGATTCTGGTTAATGTTGACATAATAGCATCACGAAGTTGCTGCAGATTTGTCGGCTGCAAATCTGCTCCATCCCATCCCAGAGGTGCTCTGTTGGATTGAGATCTGATAACTGTGGAACTGTGGAGGCCATTGGAGTACACTGAACCAGCTTGAGATGACAAGTGATTTGTGACATGGTTAACCTGCTGAAAGTAGCCATTAGAAGATGTGTATACTGTAGCCATAAAAGAATGGACATGGTCAGCAACAATACTCAGGCCGTACCATTTAAATGATGCTCAATTGGTATTAAAGGGACTAATGTGTGCCAATAAAACATTCCCCACACCATTACACCACCACCAGCCTGGACTGTTGACACACAGCAGGATGGAATCTTTTATTCATGTTGTTTATGCCAAATTCTGACCCTACCATCTGCATTTTACAACATAAATTGAGATTCAGCAAACCAGGTAAAATTTTCCAATCTTCAACTATCCAGTTTTGGCGAGTCTGTGGTCAATATAGCCTCGTTTTCCTGTTCTTAGCTGACAGGAGTGGTCTTCTGCAGCTATAGCCCATCCACTTCAAGGGTCGACATGCTCTGCATTCAGAGATTCTGTTCTGCAAACTACTGTTGTAACACATGGTTATTTGTGTTACTATCGCCTTGCTTTCAGCTGGAAACAGTCTGGTCATTCTCCTCTGACCTCTCATTAACAAGGAGTTTTTTGTTTTTCACACTCTGTCAGTCTCTGTAAGTTCCAGAGACTGTGGTACATGAAAATCCCAAGAGATTAACATTTTCTGAGATACTCAACCCACCTGATTTGGCACCAACAAAGTCACTTTCCTTCCCCATTCTGGTGTTTGGTCTGAACACCAACTGAACCTCTTTACAAAATCTGCATGCTTTTATGCATTGGGATGTTTCCACATGATTCTATGAGAACACCGCTTGAGTGCCTTTTCTTCTGCCTCCTTTTCCCCCTCTGTAATGGTTCCCAGAATGGTCACCTGATCAGTTGAGGCCAAACAGTGAACAGGGGCAAAGTATAAATACACCTAACATCTTGATGAACTGGAACACAATCCGGGAGCTGCAGCAACAGTGAATTCAGCCCAATCTCTTTCAAGTATAAGACTGAGACACGGCTTACAGTGGTCTGTCCCAGCTGCCATGTCCGACAGGTAAGCCCTGCACTAAGGACTAACAGGGCAAGGGAATGTCATTAATGGCAATGCCATGTTTGGACTGGGCCAAGACGAGCAAGTGTTTTTTTCCCCACTACTTGCCTCCTTGCTGGGCTTTTTTTCTGATAGGAAAGCCCACCAGAATTGGCAGGTTGCTGGCTGGAGATCATCTCAGTAGTGCCAGAAGCTGTGTGCAAACATTTTGCCTGTTTATATGGATATATAAGCTTATTCAGTGGTCTATTGGCTGTGTGTGGTGTATTTGAGATTGCAATACAGTCACTGACTATATTTTCAGGCTATTTATTTATTGATATTAGCTATTCTGTTTTGTTACTGTACTTATGTTTTTCATGAATACAGTACATTGAGTAAGGACTTATTTAACCAATGTGTGTGTGTGTGTGTGTGTGTTACTACTATTTTTCACATAGAGTACTGATCTTGATAAGTCAGTGTTTGATCTGCTTTTACACATTCAAATTTGGCTTTTTGTACTATTGTGCAGTTAACAGATATATAGCTTTCTATATACCTGCCTGCAAATTCACTTTCTTCAGGAATTGTGTCATACAGCTATTCTCCCTGTTGTCTCACTGTTATCATGTCAGCCAAAGGAGTCAGTTCCAGGTCCAAGGCTGCTGGGGGAAAGATCTTTATGTATTTTACAGGTTCCACATGCCAAAGTTGCCAAATGAACACTCAGAACGACATGTCTTACGAGACCGAGGACACACTCCACCACATTTGCAGGGGACGCAAACAAGATGGTGGAGCCAACCTGGACGAACTCACTAACCTGGTTCATCATAAAGCTGCAAAGTAGTTCAGTGCATCCTGTGGAGGTAGGTCAGCATTCTGCCTAACGTCACTTTAGGGACTATAGCAGTGGATCTCCTTCTAAGGAAGGTTTGTATCAAAAGTTATCAGATCCTGTAACCACCTTGGGTCTGCATAAATTGGAAGTTTGGCACAGATTTTCCTCTCTGGTGTTACTGGCGCCGGCCTCCAGCCTTCAAAAGGGCCATACAGAGGAAGGAGGGAGAGCACAATACCCTTCTGTCACGATTGACAGAGCCAGCCATTCTTTCTCCCTGGACAGACAGGGTGTGACTCACCTGTTCGGGCAAGTCAGTACTCCTAACTTGCCCATCCATCTGGTTCTTGGAGCTCCTGTCATCACCCGACAAAACTGAGTAAGGATCCCTGGATGAAGATCTTTGTTATTCTGCGCATGTGCAGAGTTCAGGATTCTTTCACAATGTGTACTGACGTCATTAAACAATGCTCAAAGACACTAAAAAAGTGTCCAGGTTGAACGAGATTCTTTTGGTTTCAAAGAGTTTATGACTTACGACTGCAAGTGTTAAGTTTATCTTTATTTTTACAATGAACATAATATAAATGTAAAAGCAAATTAATAGTTAGCTTCCAATATTGAATCTCACAATATGTTCAAATAACAATCAATTTCCAGGACCCCTCCTTTCACACGAAAGCTGGAGAAACATCAGGTACCTTTCTGCATCAAGGTCCAGTCATGAGGCAAATGTCTTTCTGGCTGCATTCCAGCCTTTACACTCAGAGAACAAAGAAGGGTCTCGAAATCAACTTACATTTAAGGGTATGAACATGATTTTCAGACTCTCTATTAGTACACTACTAAAAAGAAAGGTACATTCTTTACACATGTCTGGAAAGCATCTGAGACACCACCCTAGCAAAATATGTGGAGACTTCTCTGCCTAGCCTTTGATCAGATAAGCATTTTACAATACAAACAGAAAAGTATGAAAACGACAAAATGGAGTTCAGTGGCCATTTCATAGGTCTGTACTACTGTTCACCTGTGTACTAACCCAGCTTGACCTCTGGACCACGCCAAGTTAACCCTTGAAACCTTCGCCTGTACTGCAGTTCACCTGTGTACTGACCCGACTTGACCACTTCAATGTGAATACAATGTATCTAGTCAGTTGAAGAACAGCCATCTATTGGTTCCTCATGGCCCCATCTCCACACTGCCTCCAGTCATTGGGGTTCAACTACTAGAGTACAGGTAATAAAATGTATTTTTATATACATACAGGTGACACCTACATTTCTCCTCCTCTGGGTATGCCATTTGACCTCCCTTCACTGTGCAGAAGATGTCACGTCAACTGCCTCCATTTTGCTTATTAAGCAAAGAATAAAATCAGGAGCAGCCGGCTGTTGTGCCACAGGTGGCCAAGGACCCACTCCTAGGACAGTGGCAGGAGGAGAATTTGATTGGGGCAAAACACCTGTCAAATCGTAGCGCAGGTGTCCTAAGGCGAACTCGGGGAAGAAAGAAACCTCATATGAAGCAGAAGTGCTCACTACTGTCCTAGTGGGTTCCTAATTTTTACTTTCTTCACAGGAAGAAGATAAGATTCTGAGATACTCAGCCTTGAGACCAGATAGGATTGGAGGAAGACTCTATAGGAGGCAGTGGGTAACCATATCTTAATGTTATCAAACCTTAGCACAAGCAAAGTTTTATCTTGCATTTCTCTGCTTGTTTTTATGAAAAGTTGTTTTATTGACTGTACCCTATTCTACCTTCTCCAATCCATTGACATTGGCTTTGTCCATCACAATTCTACCTTCTACAATTCTTTGACTTCAGTTTTTACCTTACTTACTTGACCAGACATGGTGTGTCTCTTAAAGCTACCCCAGCCAAAGGTTCTTTTGTGGAATCTACCATCTCTGTGACATTCAGTTCAGTTGTACTATCTTTCTTGAATGCACGCACTTTTGCAATAAATGAATAATGATGAATCAATATTTGGACATTCTATTTTATTAGTATACACTCTGTAAATGTATTAATGCCTATCTGCATCATTTACATTTATAAAATGTACATCTTTTACATGTGGTTTCATATCTATCAGCTCAGGGACATTGCTTTTCTCTTGCGTGTATGATCTGATGCTTTAAGAGAGATAGTCTGTGTGTAAAACATTTCCCACACTCAGAACATGAAAATGGCTTCTCACCTGTGTGAATTCTCTGATGTACAACAAGATCTGATTTATGTGCAACACATTTTCCACACTCAGAACATGAAAATGGCTTCTCACCTGTGTGAATTCTCTGATGTTTAAGAAGTTCTGACTTTTGTGCAACACATTTCCCACACTCAGAACATGAAAATGGCTTCTCACCTGTGTGAATTCTCTGATGTTTAAGAAGATTAGATTTATCTGCAAAACATTTCCCACATTCAGAACATGAGAATGTTTTCTCTCCTGTGTGAATTCTCTGATGTACAATAAGAGTTGATCTGATTGCAAAACATTTCCCACATTCAGAACATGTAAATGGCTTCTCACCTGTGTGAATTCTCTGATGTTTAAGAAGAGTGGATTTATCTGTAAACCGTTTCCCACACTCAGAACATGAAAATGGGTTCTCACCTGTGTGAATTCTCTTATGTTTAACAAGATCTGGTTTATGTGCAACACATATCCCACATTCAGGGCATGAAAATGGCTTCTCACCTGTGTGAATTCTCTGATGTTTAATAAGATTGGATTTATGTGTAAAACATTTCCCACACTCAGAGCATGAAAATTTCTTCTCACCTGTGTGAATTCTCTGATGTATGGCCAGACTGGATTTAACTGGAAAACATTTCCCACACTCAGAACATGGAAATGGTTTCTCACCTGTGTGAATCCTATTATGTTTAACAAGATCTGAATTCTGTGTAAAACATTTTCCACACTCAGAACATGAAAATGGCTTCTCACCTGTGTGAAATCTCTTATGTTTAACAAGATCTGATTTCACTATAAAACATTTCCCACACTCAGAACATGAAAATTGGTTCTCATCTGTGTGACTTCTCTGATGTGTAACAAGACTGGATTTAGCTGTGAAACATTTCCCACACTCAGAACATGAAAATGGCTTTTCACCTGTGTGAATTCTCTGATGTGTAACAAGACTAGATTTATCTGTAAAACGTTTCCCACACTCAGAACATAAAAATGGGTTCTCACCTGTGTGAATTCTTGTATGTTTAACAAGATCTGATTTATGTGCAAAACACTTCCCACACTCAGAACATGGAAATGGTTTCTCACCTGTGTGAATTCTCTGATGTGTAAGAAGATCTGATTTATGTGCAAAACACTTCCCACACTCAGAACATGGAAATGGTTTCTCACCTGTGTGAATTCTGTGATGGTTAAGAAGATTGGATTTACGTGTAAAACATTTCCCACACTGAGAACATGAAAATGGCTTCTCACCTGTGTGAATTCTCTGATGTGTAAGAAGATATGATTTACGTGCAAAACACTTCCCACACTCAGAACATCTAAATGTTCTCTCGCCTGTATGAATTCTCTGATGTACAACAAGACCTGATTTATGTGTAAAACATTTTCCACATTCAGAACATTGAAATTTTGTATCACCTCTGTGAGCTGTACTAGGTGTAGCAATATGATCAAATGATATATGTTCACTGTGAAGTACTGGATGCATATTTGGAGTAATGGGTTTTCCTCCTGGAAAATCTTGTATGATGTTATTATCTTCTATTTTAAAATCTGGAGACAAAACGAGATATCCCTCTGAGGTATTCCTGCTTGTGTATCCATTTGCTGGAAATAAAATAGATATATGGAAACAGACATTCATTAGAACATTTTCATACATTTAGTGAGTTCAAGATGTTCAATTGTTTAATTTCTATTTTCAAACAAGAACGCTTCATTACAAATCTAAGCACGTTGCATAGACACAGCCACAGGGACAGGAAGATTGCAAAGCCAAATTGGACAATGCAAAAATACAGACTTTCATGTGTCATATTTCCCAGGCACACACATACTGCCCAGCCAGAATCATAGGGCAGGGAGCCTCATTAGCCAGTGAATTTGTTCAATCACAATGCTCATACAGACACTGCCCTCACCGACAAACATTGGAGTCTTGGTTGCAGAGTAGTCATGAGCTAAATTAACACCACATCCTTTCCATTGGTCTACACTACTCAAAGCTCACCGAGTGGACATGTAGGTAGCAAAACAAAACAGTGAAACAGCCTCTATATATCAATATCAGGCAGCATAGCCCTGTGGCCAGTGTAATGCTACTAATTTAGGCTAAAGCCTCTGTGTAAACAAGCACTGAGAGGGAAGGAGAGCAGCTTGACAGAGCAATACAGCACAGTAGGAAATATTAACACAGAATTATGAAGCTCAAAATGTAAGAGAGCATTAGGACAGAGAATGGAGCAGGGCACAGACAGGCAACAGCAAAAAGTGTAAGAAAGCATAAGGGCAGAGCAGGATACAGAGACAGGTCAGAAGATGAAGAGCAACAGTACAAAGCACCAACCACAGAGATATGAGGGGAGCTATGGTACAATGATGGGTGTGTGATTATAGTTCTGTGAGTGCAAGAAGATAGAGTTTGTGTGAAGTGTGTGTTGTGATGGGATGTATACAGGAAATAACCTGCTTTAGTATTGCAATGTTACATGTACTGGGAATAAAACATTCAGGAATTATTACACAAGGATGAAAATGGGTAATGTCACATGTACTACTGCCCAGGGAGGATCATGGGTAATACCATCCATCTCATCACATGATCAATGATTGAATCACTAGGATGCGCCCCATACTGATGTATGAGACTGTAAGGAGAAGACTGGTCAGTTCTTGGCTAGCAGCATACAATGATATGATGTGAGAAGGAGAACAGGAATTGAATAAGGGCCAATGTCTCCTGACTCCCCCCCCCCCCCTCCCCACACACACTGGGCAGATACGTTTTGTATAGATGGAGAACAAGATATTGTCGTATGATCTGAACAAGGAGAATGTGTCACTCTTTTCTGTAATAAGTGTTTATGACTCACCTGTGCTGATATCTGTAGGGATTTCCTCCTCCTTACACTGCTGATCACCCCTCACATACATCTCTTCTTCTCCCTCTATATTTTCTACCTTAATAACAGTCAGATCATCAAACTAAATAACAAAAAAATAATTTAATACTGTCTGATTTCATTAATTGAGATTATACTGAATATCAGTGTATTAGACATACACAGCTGTTCTACAAATCATATAGTGAAAGTCATTTTGGTATTTTTGTGAGACAATAAATTCCATCTACCTGACACTGCTGTGGGATACTGTAATTTTCCTCTGTACAATCCTGTGAATAAAGAGGACGAGGACATCTCTCTGGGGTATTTCTGTTACTGGATCCATCTGTAGAAGAAACACAGTGACTGAATACATTGTTTAGGTGTGATGGTCAGATGTTGTGTGTACATTAACCTAAGCAACATGTAACTTAATAGGGAAAGCAGGAATATAAATAAATAAGGAGACATCTCTTATATGTTTCAATCTTAGTCATTGTAAAAGAGTAAAAACAGGCTGGATCAAGGAGAAATCTCAATACCAGTAAGATCTTTATATAAGGGGATGAATTTCTACCAATAGTGTTTGCTTTTTAGACATTCCCAAAAGATATGGAACAGGCAGAGGGAAACATTATGTCCAGTACCATAGGAAGATGGAACCATCTGGATAAAGCCTATACCCAGCCTCATCTACCTTACTACTGATGAAGGCATTGTGTATTAATATGAACATCTAAGGCCATTGTTTATCTGAAAAAGTCTCCCGAAAAACTTGTTCCCACTTTTTAACACAAGTCAGCAGACATAAACTGCGAATATCTCAAAATATTTCATAGCTAAGAGTCTGTAAACCCATATATGAAATGCAAAATAAGACTGGGGATGAGGAAACATTTTCTTGTTTAAGAGAGAGGACACAAAATACTTCATTTGATTATATATCCCGAAAAAATTAAAGAAGAAAAGGGGAACCAGATATGGAACTATGTGGAAAAAACAAAGACGATACTGAATAGGTCTTATTTTAATCACATTACACCTACCATGTGATTGTGGGCAGATCCTGTTTAAGAAGATCTGCCTCAGTATGAGCAGGTAGTTTACAGTATAAAGTTGGGAGGGGTCATGGGATCTCTTCGTGCCCAAGTATTTCACTAACTGCCTGGACCAAATTAAGTAAAAAGAGGAGGACACATAGGAAACGTGAGAAGCTTGGTGAATTATGATTTTAATGCTAGTGAGTTTTTACAATTCTTCATGAGGTTGTGGATAGAGATGTTTGGCACAGGAGCAGGGAAAAGATGGTCATCTGCAAAAGCAGCAATTTTATTTTGGGCAGGGCCTAATGTAATTCCTGTGATTTTTGGGTTGTCTCTAAAGTACATAGAAGCCCTTTCTTTATATCAATACTTTATCCATTAGGTTTTTAGAGCATGACGCAGGTTTGTACTAACACAAAATATAAAATTAAACACAGACATTTTCATCATTGTTTGGAGTCCTCTGTGCAGGATACAATATTCTGGTCAACAACAAAGATAAATCAAACAAGATAACGACCAGTTCTGCCTGGTAGTGTTGTGGATGGGCCTTTTATCGGAAAAGGCTGTTGTTTCCCTATACTCACAATGAGAGGGTGTGAACAAGTTGGCAACCTGCCATTTGTTAATGTTGTAGACTTTCCCACTTGTCTAGTGGTGTCCAAGAAAGCCCAGTCTTAGATTTTTCTGCATGAGTAGAAAACAATATTGCAGGAAGACCCCTGAATTCAGCAATATAGATTAGACTAAATGCCTTGGAGATGATAACCCTTGTTTCTCTAATGGAACAAATCCAAATTGAGCCAAGTGAGTAATAGGTAAAGGTATATCCAGTTACTTATGATTGTTGCAAAACAATTTTAAACACTGAAAAGTGAGATGGGACATTATCTCCTACAGCACAATAGATATTTGCCCTCATTAGGCATAATTGTAATGACAGGAAACATCTGAGCCATGGCTCTTTCTAAACTATTTCTGGGAAGATTACAGTATTTCAGGCAAGAATGACCCAGGACTCACATTGAAATCTGAGCCACTTTGCATAGATAACCATATAGAACTTGGCAGTAAAGGTCGTGTCCCAGTGTTCTTAGTAAATACAGGAATGCTCAACAAACTATGGTCCCCTTGGTACTCCTCAAATTACAAATTACGTATATCTGATCTAGGCTTTACTTCAGCTCACCTACCTTGAACTGGCCTCCCCTCCCCTGCTTTCTTCCCCATATGTTCTATGGCTGTGGCTCGGGTATCCGCTTGGAATCATTCCCACCTACTCAATAGTAGCAAGTCCTGATGGCATGTTTTATGGTGTCGCCTACGCACACCTATGAACGCCAGTACTAGACAACCTTAATGGGAAGCACACTTGTATCTTAACTTACCTGCATTCATGTATTTTGCTACTCATCCTGAACTGTATGTATCTACAACATAGAATAAGCTACGGTGCACAGGCTTTGTTTACTTTATCTGTTAGGTAGAGTATAATTTAGTACTGTTTTTATTCAATAAAAATTACTTGATTAAAAAAACAAATAAGGGAATGTTATCTAGAGAGGATTCAAATGTGAAACAATAGTAGACAAATAACCCTTTGTTATTAAGTGTCTGATTGATCCTAATATAAAAGTGTGAAGAGGGGAAGTGAAAGGAAACCTCCAGCTGTTCCAATAGGAAAGATGGATTACTCATACATCATGGTTGGCTCTCTCAGGAAGGTTGTCTCCCCGTGTCTGTAAGTAGTTGATCACTTGCTCTCACCTTGTACCATTGTACATGTTGTGGTAATGACATGAGGTGTCGCAGTGTCACCTATCTGGTAACATTGGTGTGACAGTGGTTTGCAGAGCTGCCTCAGCGCTGGGGTCATGGGTTCTATTCTGACAAGGGCACTATCTATGTGGAGTTTGTATGTTCTCCCCGTGTTTGTGTAGTTTTCCTTTGGGTGCTCTAGTTTCATCCCACATTCCAAAAGCATACTGTAACAGGCCTATCAAAAGGGCCGCTTAACTCCATTTTATTGCTTTTGCACTGTTATGTGTGTATTGTGAAATGCTTCTCTAACGAAGGCTGGGCCGAGGCGTCTCCACATATTTTGCTAGGGCGTTGTCTCAGACGCTTACTGCACATGTGCAGGAATGTATTCTAATCAGTAATGTACCAATAAAGAGTCTGAAAATCATGTTTATACCATTAAATGTGATTGAGTTCCAGGACTGTAACGACTGTTTCAGAAGGAGAGTCCTGGAGTAATAGATACATGTGTTAGCCTGGCTAAAGAGAGTCTAATGGGTCTCCAGGTCTTCACCAAGAACTGCCGCAAGGCAGGATGGACTTTTGTGACTGGGAATACACAGGTATTGGCCCCCTGATCAGCCACTAGGCCAGTGATGGCTAACCTGTGACACTCCAGGTGTTGTGAAACTACAATCCCCAGCATGCTGGTAGATAACTAGCTGATAGCTGGCAGAGCATGCTGGGACTTGTAGTTTCACAACACCTGGAGTGTCACAGGTTAGCCATCACTGCACTAGGCGTAACACAGCGGAGAGAAAAGGAAATCCGAAAGCAGCTCAGCTAGCCGAAGACTGGTACACTAGTGGTATGAGGTACAAAATCAGTATGCAGAAGGGAAGTCCAATAACAAGCCAAGATCAGGCAGTAAAGCAGTACAAAATCAGGAGCCGAGAAAGCGTGGTCACAACAAGTAAGGACTGGCAGACAAGTCAAGGGAGAAGCACAGGTAAAGTTCGGCTTCTGCAGAAAACAGGGAGTCAGACCGACAGGGAAACCTATTGCTCTGACATTGCTGCAGTGTCAGCTTGAGCTTTCTATACTCTGCAGATTTGAATATTCTGCCTGCCAGCTGTGGTCATGTGACCGCTGAACCAGGAAGTGCTGACCTCTACACATAGACAGAGGAATCAGTAGCACAGGAGTATGGAGCACGTAAGTTTTGTGACAGTACCCCTCTCTTAAGGATGGACAGCCTAAAAGGTTTGTCAGAAGTTTTTTTTGGTGGAAAATCTTTAGTAACTGGGTAGTATGCACATCGGTAGCTCTAACCCAGAAGCGTTCCTCTGGACCACAGCCCTTCTAACCAATTCAAACCTGCAAAGTACTCCTGGATATATGAGAGTCCAAATTTTGTTTGACCTCGTACTCCTGTTGATTTTGGAACAAAATGGGAGGCGGAGGAGTATTAACAGAGGAGAACTGAATGGAAACATGGAATATGTTAGGAATTTGTAAAGAAGGGAGCTGCAACCTAAAGGCCACAGGATTGACGATTTCCACAATCTTAAAAGGGCGAAAAAATATAGGTGCTAGCTTCATACTAGGTACCTGTAGCCGAAGATTGCGGGTGGACAACCAGACTTTGTCTTCAGGTTTCCAATTGAGAACAGTAAGCCTCCTCTTGTTACTTGACCTCATGTATTGAGAGGAAGATTGTTTAAATTCTTGTTTACTTGAGCCCAGATGGCTGAAAAATTCAGAAAAAGAGAATTCACCACTGGTACATCAGAGCATGGAATCTGGGGTAGGGTAGGTAACTTAGGGTGACATCCGTAAATTGCAAAGAAAGGGGAGTTGGAGATAGCCTCATGGAAGTGATTGTTGATTCCGCCCAGGGAAGCAAATCCGCCCAGTTGTTTTGATTTGCAGTAATGAAAATGCGTAGAAACTTTTTAAGTTCTTTCTGTTAGGCAGTTAGATTGTGGGTGAGAGGCAGAAGAAAAGTTGAGTTTGTTGCTAATTATGGTACAAAAGGACCTCCAAAATTAAGATATTGACCGAGTTCCCTGGTTGGATACAATCTCCTGAGGACACCCGTGCAGACAGAAGATTTCTTTAACGAAGAGATCAGCTAAGGTAGAAGAGGAGGGAAGACCTTTGAGGGTCAAAATGAGCAGCTCTAGAAAAGCGATTTACGATGATCCATATGACTGTACAGGATTCGGAAGCTGGCAGTTCTGTGATAAAATCTATAGCCAGGTGAGACCAGGAGTGATCAGGAACAGGTACTGGAATCAGGGGTCCATATGGACTTTGTCGAGTCACTTTGTGTTGGGCCCAAATGGGACATGTGGCAAGAAATTGAGATCAAAACAGAAAGACCTTAAATAACTCCGATTGAGTAACTCCCAGGTTTTCCTAATGCCAGCATGACCAGAGAAGTGCAAAGTTTGGGCCCAACGTAATATTTTTTATATGTAATTTAGGTGTAATGAAGATCTTACCCAGGGGACAGAAGGTTGATCTTCCGGGAGTTAAGGCCACCGTGCTTCTAGGGTCCAAAATAAATTTATTCTGTTCAGGAGGTCCAGCGTTCTTGTTTTTTGACAAGAAATGAAGAAGAGTTCTAATAATGGAGGCACTAATGTTATCAATACCAGTATGAGACTACAGCTTCAACCATAAAATGATTGTTTACAATTTAGAAAACACATTTATTGTATCATTAAGTAAAATAATAAATGCATATTTATTATTAATTGTGCTAGTGAAATATAAAGTTAAGATTGTGGTGATGAAAGTAGCAAAATATTGTGAATATAGAATTAAAATATTGGAGAAAAGAAAATTGTCCCCAATATCGGATCCTCAGTGCTTACTTGAATACTTGGATTTTATTACAAATGTTGTCATTCTTGTTGTAACCTCAACAGAGCGGTATTTTGAAATGGATTTGATTTGGTACATTGTAAAATTGTTAATGTTATTGAAGAATGCCCATTAACGATATGCCCACCGGTCAGCTAATATCACATAATGAATTTTATTAATACAAGAACCATCCATATCATTTATAGATCAACCCCTCCTAATGGAGATGTAAATATGTTCAGCTCACTGTTAGGACTATAATCATGTCCCAGTATGAAATTATCTGGCAATTGCAAGTTTTGAGCTTTAATGTCGTTTAGTGCCTGTATTTACTTTAGTTAGACAGCCCCAGTGTCTTTCTACATATTGTATTTCACAATATGGTATTTAACATGGTACTTCGTATTTTCTTAATGGATGACAGGCAGTACTATTGAAAACCTTTATTATGCATATACACATGCCACTATTGATATTTACATAATTATGTTGTTCTGACAGCTACTAATCGGTATTGCAATACCTCTTTCTCTAATATGAAACATGAAATTCATAATAATAGTTTTACTGATTAGGAGTCAGATAATTAAACACTGTGTTAAATGAATTGTCACTGCAAAAGTATGTCAATTAATGTTCTGATAGCTATTAATTCATATATATATATATATATATATATATATATATATATATCTATAATATAAATGTCTAGTGGCGTGTGTTAGTCTGTCTGTGTGTGTGGAAAAAATAAAACCAAGCTGCAGCGCCACCTGCTGGGCGGAGTTATACACTGACCTACTAAATTCTTAGTGTGTGTGGAAAAAAAAATTCAGAAAGGGCTGAAATTTTGTATACTAAGATGTTTTTAATTTGTTAATTTAATTTGTTAATTGTTAAAAGTGTTTATAAAGATTTAAAAAAAATATATATATATTTCTTGAAGGAGAAGTGACAGTTGGGAGTGGTTGGTGGTTGCCGGGGGTGACAGTGGGGAGTGGTTGGTGGTTGCCGGGGGTGACAGTGGGGAGTGGTTGGTGGTTGCCGGGGGTGACAGTTGGGAGTGGTTGGTGGTTGCCAGGGGTGACAGTGGGGAGTGGTTGGTGGTTGAGGCCGGGGCTATGGCCCAAATGCATGACAAGAACCTTTTTAACACCTTAAGTAGCTTGATTTGACTAGAATGCATGAGTATCATGCACGGGTTAACTTGTATATGTATATATATATCCCTTAATAACATGCAGCATATCAATTCCCAACCAAACAACAGTAACATGTGTTCGGACATCCATTGATGTATTTCCACATGAACTCCCCTCATATGTATCGTATCACTCGCAGTCAGTGTGTTACTAATTGATATATGGACGTTTGCTCAGGAAGTATGCTGCAGATTTAACTCTTACAGGCCGTAATTAAATACGCTGCTGCTATATGTGAATCACCACTAGATTACAGAAGTGCATGTTGTGTCACTTCCAATGCGTGTGCTACGGATTTAAATGTGAGAACAGCTGCTGAATTATGTACAAAGTGTTGCGGTTTGGTATTGTAGCAATTGCTCATTCTATTAAGAAGAGGAACTTCTCGTGCACATAAGAGCACTGTCAGTATGCACATGACTGGCTTGTGTGCCGGCAGCTGTTAATTATGGCTTCAATAGGCTGTCATTTCATGTGTGGTCTGTTACTTTATGTTAACTGCTGTCTCGTTGTATAGCATAACATTACTTGTAAACATATTAATGTTTAACTGTTAGAAATAGTTTGTTGTGAATATTACTTCACATTATATCTTATCTGACTGAATAAATCTATGTTTGGTGAGCCACATAGCGTATCACTGTCAGTATTGGCAAAGCTAGGCTGTGCTCCAATAGCTGCTAATTTATGCTTCAGTAAGCAGTCATGTCATCATCATCACCATTTATTTATATAGCGCCACTAATTCCGCAGCGCTGTACAGAGAACTCACTCACATCAGTCCCTGTCCCATTTGAGCTTACTGTCTAAATTCCCTAATATACACACACACACACACACAGACAGAGAGAGAGAGAGAGAGAGACTATGGTCAATTTTTATAGCAGCCAATTAACCTACCAGTATGTTTTTGGAGTGTGGGAGCAAACCGGAGCACCCGGAGGAAACCCACGCAAACACGGGGACAACATACAAACTCCACACAGGTAAGGCCATGGTTGGGAATTGAACTCATGACCCCAGTGCTGTGAGGCAGAAGTGCTAACCACTTAGCCACTATGCTGCCCTTGTCACATGTGATATATTGTTTTCTATTAACTGCTGACTCGTTGTTTGCCATAGCATTTGTTATGAACACCTAGGTATTAAGGCATTGCTCGTTATTGATGTTGCTCTCTATCCTGCCATTAATAAATGTGTGCTCATTTTCTATATTGATGGACATACCCCTAAGGTATTTTGAATATTAGTCAAGCAAACAATGGGGATCAGAATCACGTCTTTGTAACGTGATCCCTAACATACGTTTCGCTGTTTTTTCAAGGTGATAAGCTGATTGTCCATGATTAGTCTTCTTTTATTCACAAGTATAATCAATCGCAGAGTACTATTGTTGATAGACTCTTCTGTTAGCCAATAACATTGATTGGTCCTCCTATCCAATCATAGTGTTTCCTTCCAGATAGACATCTAGTACAAACTCTCACAAATTAGTAAACATTGCCTCTGGCCAATAAGATATCAGTATCACCGTTAAGCCTGTTTCAATCTATTTGTTAAAAATGCTTGTTACTATATGAATAAATTGAGAATGAATGATTGGGCACATTTTGGATATAGAAAAAAAGACATGTATAGCAGTGATTTTTTGTGATAGATATTAATACAGCCAAATTAGTTTTTGTTGAACCATTGTAATCCATATGTATAAATATGTAAAAAATTATATGGTGATCCCACTATTATAATTAAGCCCCTTCTGTGTTCCAATTAGTTAATAGTTTCCCAAGATTAGTATCCTATTTACTATTTTCTACATAATTTATGTTGCTCTAATATTAAAATAATCAGGATTATTTAAAGAGATATCCCCTCAAGGTATTTACATAAATTGATTAATTGTGATAATTATTATAATAAGTTGTAATATGCAAGACTAACAATACTTAAACTCATAAGTAAAAACTTTATTTAATGTAGCACCTCAGCGATCTATGCCCCTAAATTGTGTAGTAAACTTATGAAGTAATGTGTATACTGGAAAGAATCTATGATACCATATATACAGGTGTGGTGGTGTGGAAGTGATGTAAGCACTAAGATGTGGGACTATACATAATTATATTTACCAAAACAATATATGCTAACTAATGTTACATGACTATAATAGTGCCAAAGTGATTCTGTTTGTCCTGGATAGCCAATTGGCCATAATGTGTTAGTGTACAAATTAATTCAAGTAAAATAATCTTACCGAAGTATTACTAAATAAATATATATCTTTCTAAAAGGTGTAATGACCAAAGTGCAAAACATGTAATAGAATGTGGTATAGTGAACACCTATATGATATAGAGATGATAATGAGGATTAAATCCTATGGTAGTAAAGTTATCAATTTTCTACTTCTATTTTCAATGTATCAATAGCTAATATGTCTTACTTTTAATGAAAATAACTTTTTCACAGATGAGTCACCTACAATGACCCTGGAAAGTACCTCTAATTAGAGGTAACAAGATCATTCATAATACCCCACATAAATTGATCTACAAAAATGGACCATAATCAATATATTGGTTCATTCCGTTGGGTGTCAGGCTATCCATAACAAAGATCCATTTACTTTCTCGTTTCAACAGTTCACTCTTTTTTTTTTTTTTTAAAGATATTTTATTGAGTTTTGCAATAGAGACAATGAGGGAAACAGGCAATACAGGTAAAACAGAACTGCAATGAAGTTTCCACGTAATATAAGCAGCGTATTGTTATTAATATGAAAATACAAAAGAAAATTTAGGGAGGGTTGGTGGAAGAGAGAAGAGAAAGGAAAGAATAGGGGTGAGAGGGACAGGGGAAATCACTAGCCAAAGCTATAGGGAGAAAAGTAAAAAGAAGATGATGAACCGGGACGAGGATCAAGATTGGTAGTTAGGGCTCAGCGGCCTTAAAATGCAAGAGGAGGGGAGGCTCCGTGAAACTCAGTCCAAGGACTCCAGACCTTCAACAGTTCATTCTTAATGTCTCCACTTCTAACACCCAGACTGATATTTTCTAAACCAAAGGCCATGAGATCATTGGCATTGTCATCATGGACATTTTTTAAATGCCTCGTTACAAATTTTTCATATTCTTCTCTCTCTTGATATTCCTAATGTTCCCTATATGTCCTAAAATTCTCTTTTTTAGGGGCCTCACAGTCATCCCTATATAGTACATGGTGCAAGTATATTTCAAACCATAAACCTCTCCTTCCGTATCACAATTTATATAATCAAATATTTCATTGTCTTTACAGTATCTGTCCTTCAGTGACAATGTCTTCTTCATGTATCTACATGCCTTACATTTTAAACACGGATAGGATCCTTTCATTATACTTTTAATTCTCTTGTGTGGATTGAAGTAGCTATGAACCAATTTATCTCTGAGATTTGTTGAGCGCCTCCAACTAATGGAGACTTTTGACTCTAATATTTCCTCTGAATCAGGATCAGTCCGCAATATCTCCCAATGCTTCTGTAAAATAAAATATAGTTGATGGTTCTCCATACTTCACTGAAGTCTCCTATACATCTTATGTTTTTCTTTTATTCTTCTTCATCCCTTGTTTTGTAGATGGTTGATGGTTGTTTTGTAGATGGTTGATAGCAGATGGTTGTGGTTGATCTTTTTTGTATCTCGCCAGGCTTTTTTAACTTTTCGATTGCTGTATCCCTTTTGTTTAAATCTGTTAGAGAGAGTTCTAATGTTCTCAAACTGAAACTCTGGTCATCCGAACAATTTCGTCTTAATTGCAAGAATTCCCCTTTGGGTATCCCTTCAAGAATGGATGGGAAATGTGAACTGCTGTGGTGTAGTAAGCTGTTAGTTGCTGTATGTTTGCGATACAGATCAGTTTCAACATTTCCTTCCGGTAAGGTTTTAAATCAAGGAAATTGACCTTGTGTTTGTCAATTTCCACAGTCAGTCTTAGGGGGTAATTCAATTGGCCACGTTACTTGAAAAAGTAACAAAGCGTTAAATGTATTACCATTATTACAGTAATATTAACCCGGCTTTTTGCTCGCAGCTCGTTACTTTTCCAAGTAACGCAGCCAATTGAATTCCCCACTTAGATTTAAGTTATTGTGATTTAATTTATCAATGAATTCCAGGAGTTGGTCCCTATCTCCATCCCAAATGATAAGGATATTGTCAATATAGCGTATCCACATATTGACGTGTTTGGTATACATCTCATTCTCTTTTACAAAGACCATCTCACTCTCCCACCACCCGAGGTTGGCATATGTAGGTGTACATGCTGCTCCCATTTCTGTAGGAAAACCTTACCATCAAAAACAAAAAAAAGTTTTCTGTTAAAACAAATTCTAGAAATTGAACCAGAAATTAATTGAATTCTAAATTCTCTTCTATTCTCAAGAAGTGTTGTATCGCCGCAACTCCTTTATTATGTAGTATGCTGCTATATAGTGAATGAATGTCGCAGGTAACCAGCCAGGAATCACTATCCAGATGGATGTCATTTACTCTTTTTAGGACATCTAACGTGTCTTGTACATAAGAAGGTAAGTTAGTCACATATTTTCTCAAATGTGTGTCAATCAACACACTCACTGGTTCTAATAGGCCCCCTAGACCCGAAATAATGGGTCTGCCCAGAGGCACTCTCGCTCTTATGAACCTTAGGTAACATATAGAAAGTGGGAACTGTCGGATTATCAACTTTTAAGAACCTGAAATCAGCTTGTATGATTGTTCCCCTATCCAGGGCTTCGTCAATGATTTTATCATAAATTTCCTTGAATTCCTTAGTGGGGTTCAAAAATAAATATTTATAACATTTGTCATCCCTAAGTTGTCTATAAGCCTCCTTTCTATATTCGGTCTCTGGAATTATGACAATATTATTGCCTTTGTCAGACGGTTTGATTTGGACGTCATTCCATTTCTGAAATTTTTTTTATTGCTTTATGTTCACTTTTGGTTAAATTTCCTGTCTGTCTTGTTTTATCAGATCTTAATTTTAATTTGTTTAAATCTTTGGAGACCATGGTAACAAAAGTTCTGATTTGTGGATAATGTATTACCTTTGGGAAATAGTTAGATTTTTTCCTTATAGATAGTTCTAATACAAGTACTAGAAATGGTGGCTGTTTCTTCTGATGATCCTTCATTTGAAAGTTCATCTATATTTTGTAGTATAGCCATATCTTCTTTCGAGAAAAATTCCCTAAACTCTGAGTAGGTGATTCCAACATTATCCTTCTCTAATCCCAAGGGATATGGAGCATTCTTTTGTGCATGAAGTTCTAATTTCCTAACAAATAAATTTAGATCCTTCCCCCATGAGAAGCGATCAAAGTGTTTAGAGGGTTAGAAGGTCAGTCCTTTATTTAAAATATCAACATGAACTGGCGTGAGGAACTTATCTGAAAGATTAATGACACATAATGAAGATTCTTTCTCGTCTCTCCTGTTCCTTAGATCTTAGATTTCTTTCTGACCCTACGGATCTTTCTATTCCTACTTCATTGTGATTTGTTTCTTTCCTTTCTAGAATTATTTGTATCACTTTCAAAGGAATCTGTTTCTGACGTTTCAGCATTACTAGAAGATAGATTTCCTTTATTTCAATTTTTTGTTATTATATACTTTAAGGCTTCATTTAGATACTCTGCCTGAGACAGTTGTTTTTTATCTCTTATAAATGTATTTCTCTTTTGTTCTATAACCTTTTTTTTTTTTAAATCATCAAGTTATTTTTCCTATATTTGAAATTTATTTTGAAAGTCTGATTGGCTTTCGTATTCCTGTAGTTTGATACTTAATTCTTCAATTTTATTGGCATATTGTTCTAAAAGTAGATTCTCATTTTTTTAGCAATATTTATATCAGTTCTTTAGAACATCTCAGCAGAGAGCTTTCCCATTCTGATTTTAATTCTTCGGTTTGGAGTTCATATGCTGGGTATACCCTTGGCCTTAGACCTCAGTTAATGATTGTTTCAAATATCCTTCAGATGTCCTCTTATTCCACCATGTTTTGATTCTTGTTTTTTGAGCCTGGGCGATAAGTATGAGGTTGAACAGGGAAAAAAACAAAGACCATCTTGCCTGGCGGGGATTCAGGCATTGAGCTGACTGTAAATACCAGAGATTCTTGTGACCAGTGTAAATGGTTACTGGAAATAAAGCACCTTCCCGAAGATTTCTCCACTCAGATAGAGCCAGTTTGATTGACAGAAGCTCCTTATCTCCTATGCCATAAATTATTTCGGCAGGTAGAAGTCAGAGAGAAAAAAATCACAGGGGTGCAATTTCCCAGAAGAGTCACGCTGAGAGAGGACAGCCCCAGTCCCATAATACGATGCATTCACCTCAAGAAAGAAAGGACGCTAATAATTGGGTTGCAGTAAGACAGGAACAGAAGAGAAGGCCTGCTTGAGAGAGTTGAAGGCTTGCACTGCCTCCTTGGGTCACTCCCTAGCATTAGATGCTTTCTGGGTTAACGTGGTGATGGGTACGACCAAATCCGAATAAACCTTAATAAATTGACGATAATAATTTGCAAAACCTAAGAAGCGATGAGTAGCCTTGAGTTTGGTGTGGCCCGTATGGAATCCGGTAGCAGAGATTATATAGCCCAGTAAGGGCAATCGAGTCTGTTCGAAAAGGCACTTTTGAAGTTTGCAGAATAAGTGGTTGGCCCTGAGCCGAGTAAGAACCTCAACCACTTGCCTCCGATGAGATTGGAGATCCAGGAAAAAGATGAGGATGTCATCTAGCTACACCATTACAGATTGATAAAGGAGATCTCAAAAATGTTCATTAATAAAAAACTCTGGAACACAGCAGGAGCATTTACATAGGCCGAACGGCATGACCAAGTATTCAAAGTACAGTATCTGGTGTTAAAGGCAGTTTTCCATTGCTTGCCCACCTCTTTCCGGATGAGGTTGTACGCTCCATGAAGGGCCAATTTGGAAAAGATGGTGGTGCCCTTGATCCGGTTGAACAGTTTGGTAATTAAAGGTATTGGATATCTGTTCTTCACTATAATGGCATTCAAGCCCCAGGAGTCAATGCACAAATGCAGGACACCATCTTTCTTTTTAACAAAGAAGAAACCAGTGCCAGCTGGTGGGGAGGATCTTCGGTTGAATCCACTTTCTAGATTTTCTTGGAAATATTCCGCCATAGCATTGATCTCAGGGATGAACAGCGGGTACACATGACCCCAAGAAGGGGATTTACCAGGTAGGAGTTCTATTCTGCAATCCCAGACTCGGTGTGGAGGAAGGGCGGTTACTCTTTGTTCACAGAATACATTGGAGAAACCCTGATACTGGGGGGTAGATATAAATCTGGGTAAAGACTAAATTTGGAGGGCTGGGGAAGAGGAACCACCTTTTGGATACAATGAGAAAAACAATAGGAACCACAGGAAATAATCTGAGCATCGTGTCAATCGAATACGGGAGAATGCAGGCGAAGCCACGGAAGCCTTAATACCACTTGAGATGAACAGAAAAGAGATGTGCTCCTTATGAAGGGATCCCATTTGCATAGTTAAGGGAATGGTACTAAACCGAATGATGCCACCTGAATTTTTTTTTTTCATTAATGGCTGTAAGGTGGAGAGGCTGTTACAGAGGTATAGTGGGAAAGGCAAAACGAGGAGGATGACAAAGTTACCCGCTGCTCCCAAGTTCTCGAATGCTGATAGAGTGATAGTTTTAGGGCCGTGAGTAGAACAGAGAAAGCAAAGATATCATTCAAAGAAACTGCTGGAGAAGAAGTAATAGGACCTAACAAGACCTCTCCTGAACTCGTTAGGCCTTATCATTTTCAAGGTCATTTAGGGCAGCTACCCAAAATGTGAACGGGGTCACCACAATAGAGACAAAGTTTATTTTTGAACCTTCTCTCTCTCCTCACTGGAGAGATGGGACCAGCTTAACTGTATTTGTTCCTCAGGGAAAGTGATGGGAGTCTGGAAATTGGAAGAAAGACGTAAGTTGGACCAATGAGGCTGAGTCTTCTCTAGTGTTCCAGTGTTCGCTCCTTGAAGCGGAGGTCAACCTTGTTACTCAAGGAGATAAGTATATCGAGAAAAGAGGGAAGTTCCATGCAAACCAATTCATCTTTAAACCGGTCGGATAGACCTTGCCAGAGTGTCGCAACCAAAGCTTCGTCATTCCAGCGCTGTTCAGAAGCCAAAGTTCTAAACTGAATAGCGCACTGGCATAAATGCAGAATTGCAACTCTGTCAGGCTCATCAAAGATCTTCTTAAATGTTGATAGAAAGATAGCACAGTTGCGGAATAGAGGATAATTTCGCTCCCATAAGGGAGATGCCCATTCGAGGGCTTGGCCAGACAGAAGTGAAATAATATAGGCCACTTTCGCCTATCTTTCCAGGAAAGAGCTCAAAATATATGGCACATTATACCAAGAGAAAAATATATACAGCACCAGGAAAGTCCTACACGTCCTAGAGGAATGGTCAGCAACTTCTTAATGAGAAAACTTATAACTCCTTTATAAAGTCAAACACCCTAGGAGTGGTGCACCCACACATCATAATAAATAAACATATTCACAGGAAACAAAGGTGTGTATCAGGGGCACTCTGGAAGTTGAGTATATAAAACATAAATCAAGTTTTATTGGTATGCATTATAATAATGACACAGAGTAAAAACATTGTTAGTGAAATATTAAAAAAAAGAGAAATGGATTATTGAACTGGATAGTAAAGCTGATAAAAACAGCAGAAACAATACTGAGAGGCGCCAGTAACCCTATATGTGTATAAATGATATAGCCAAATAAAGTACCTATATAATGCTATAGCCTAAACTGACCTGTTTATAACAGACCAGTAATACACTCAATAGTGTATGCGGTGGTCATAGAATTGCTTATAATAGATATAATAATAAAGCCCTTATAACAAAGAGCCAGTAGGAGTATGTTTGTCATGCCCTCATCCTTATAAACGAAAGCATGAAACTGCAAAAATAAGGGGTACACACACTAATCTTGTCCCTTCATTAAGGCAAACTAAATAGTAATGAATGCTCCTAAGTAGAACCACTGTGGATGGTAATGGGGGCAATATGCTAATACCCCTAATCACTACTATAAAGGTACTAATATGATCTCGTAAACATATGCTATAATATGAGCAAGGGCCGGCACGTGTAGTGCCGACCCGCGTTTCACTAACAAAACCTTTTACAGGGCAACCCGAACAGGCCAATCAGTGAGCTATTTATAATACAAGGGACGTCCCATTAAAGACGTAGGGTTAGTAACCGGACATAGCAACTGGACACGCCAATGTAAACTGTCGTTGTTAACTGGAACCATCCCTGCAAACCATAATAGTTGACAAACTAAAGGAGGAAAAATCATCTCAGGGTATCGAATAATGTAAAAGGTAAGTATCTATGGTGTAACGCAAAAACGGGAATCGGGTTTTGAGTGCCCCAATATAATTGAGGGAACATGTTATGACAGATGAAAGAAATAATAATGAGATGGAGATGAGGAGCTCTTGAATTTGACTGTTGCTTAAACATATTGCTGAGATTCAATATTGGCAGCTAAGTATCATATTTACTTTTATATTCTTTACAAAATAAAGATAAAGTTTTCAATAAATCTTGCAGTCACGAGCCATTAACTCTTTGAACCCGAAAGAACCTCATTTCCCCTTGAACACATACTGATTAATTGGCTTCTGACACAAGTAACTCTAGTTTGTGTTTCTGTATCTGTGTGAGAGGGAACATAGACTGTAAGCTCCACTGAGGCAGGGACTGAATTACTAAACATTCTCTGTAATGCGTTGCGCAATATGTAGGTGCTATATAAAATACTGTTAATAATAAATAACCAACTCTTCAGGGAAAGAGTTGAAATGAGAGCCCCAGTGTTAGGTACTTCTATTCATTGCATTATTGTATGGTGTAAAATGCTGAAGGTGACAACACTGTCAAAACGGAGTGAACTCCTCCATCTCACCAAGCACATGATTTACTCTTTTGTTGCAAGAGAAAAGCCTTCATATACCATGATTCAGGTTATTATATCTGCTAACCTAAAGCAAGCTGCTTGCTCAGTCAACCTCAGTCAATAGGAAGGGTCCAAGCCTTCCATATCCATATATTTAGGAAGAAATGTGGCTAGTGACTACTTGAAAATAAAGGTTAACCCTGACTGGTATCTCCTCATGTTGTAGGTTATATGTGTTTAATGATTTATTGCACATAGATCTTAAAGGTCACCAGGTGGGTTCTGTACAAAACGATAGACTGTGTATCATGTCCTTTAAATGAGAAACCTTTACTAAACTTCACCAGGGTACCCAGCCGACCAGAAACACCAAGACAGTCAGTGTCAACTGCTGGAACAGAACTCACGAGATGTCCTTCGTTAGTGGTTGGCCATATTGTGCTGGAAGTGCCAGTATGTCCAGAGCATGATTTCACATACAAATACTGTGAAATCTGTGGATGGCTCAAGATGCTCAGGCATCAGGGTGGTTATGCCCTTTTTTGCCACTCAAACTTACCAAAGTCACAGTAGGGGACCTGCTGCTGCTTATGTGAAATATGAGGGAGGCTCTATGACAGTTCCTCTCCTAATCAGGTGCCCATCTGGTGGGCACTATCTAGCACCAGCCCTGCTCAATCCATACCATCATAGGAACCAGAGCAGGAATAAAAAGGGGCTATGCCCCGCCATTAGTGGTCTTCTAGGACCGTACTGGACTTACACTTCCTACATGACTGGTCATGGATCAGTGCACTATGCTGGTGATTGAAACTTTAGGGTCTGTGAACCTTACAACACTGTGAGCCTTTTAAAAGCGGTGAGACATAGGACTTTGTCCCTACCTTGGTGTTAGAGGAGTGAAGATCGTTGCCCAGTAGCAAGGACAAAGCACTGGGAACAAGCTGACTATAAGCAGCTTTCAGATAGGGTTTTGCATTATGTATTGGTGTGGTGAACCCACTGGTACTTCCTAAAAGTTCTTTAATCTGAGTATTGTACAATTACAATAAAAGTACGTTTTACTTTACCAACTATTTTCTAAGGTGATTTCATAGCCATAGTGCTGGATGTACCGGGTTGGTACATAAGGCCATCTCAAGGCAAACCACCCAGCTGGTGCAGTAAGAAAGACAAACAGTCATCCGATATCCTCACAAGCCCAAACACCCTAATACTGTTTTATCTGTACAGGTTTCCAACTTATGAATATGAGGGCGAATAGTGTGGATAGCAATTACGTGTACCACTAGTGTTTTATGAAAACAAGGAATGTCATTTTCTATGTGTCCCCTTAATCCCCCGTAGATCTTTTCAAAGTGGAGAAATTTCTACAACACCCACTTTATGTAATGTTCAGATTTCTTGATTGGAAAGTGAACAAAAGTAAGTCCAGATACCCTCCTCTGAGGATGAATATGAATCATCAGTAGACAATGAGAAAGCAATTGGAAAAGGTGAATCTGTAGCTGAGGAGTTTGTGGGTTTTGCTGGTTTCAGATTAGTCTGCTAGCAAAAAGCCTCAACTTTAATTTCGATAAAGAAAAAAAATCACCAATATCCTCTGCCTGTTCTGAGCAGTAAGATGGTGTTTCCCCTTACTAACTTTGCTCATGAAATGAAAAAAATCCTGTTACATAGTGTCAGAATAGATGCAAATAACCTATAAAGTCACAGCTTCAAGATAAATCGTTGGTAGTTGTAGTGCTAGTATACAGCTTGGATCAAATAAAATTAAGAGAATGTGATCAATAATAAGAAACGCATATAGAAATATTACTACTACTATTAGTCTATGTCACGAAACGGGGTGCTACTGGACTGAGAACTTTTTAATCATCACCCGTTTCTCACAGTTTAATGTATTTTTTAATCCCTGGCCCAGTCTAAGTATATACACCAGAGCATCAGTGTATTATGTGTATTATTATGTCATGTTATTAGGTACATTTTAAGTGATTAGAACTTCTGCCTTATAGCACTGAGGTCATGAGTTCGATTCCCGACCACGGCCTTATGTGTGAGGAGTTTGTATGTTCTCCCCATGTTTGCGTTGGTTTCCTCCGGGTGCTCCGGTTTCCTCCTACACTCCAAAAACATACTGGTAGGTTAATTGGCTGCTAACAAATTGACCCTAGTCTGTGTGTCTGTCTGCGTGTGTGTTAGGGAATTTAGACTGTAAGCCCCAATGGGGCAGGGACTGATGTGAGTGAGTTCTCTGTACAGCGCTGCGGAATTAGTGACCCTATATAAATAAAAGGTAATAATAATAATATATACTTTATCTTATTACATGTGGTTGTGGTATGCAATACGTTGGACGAACAACAAGACCACTAAGTGGTCGTTAAAAGGTTAAAACTCATAGTTTGTCTAATCATATTTTTGTTTGTCAGAATGGAAACATTAAGAAAGTGAGAATCAAAGATAGTGAATATATTGGTGAAACAAACTGAGGAGGTAATAGGTTCAATCGCTTGTGTAGGAGGCAGGTTTATTGGATTTTTAGACTCCGGACCCTTATGCCCCAGGGATTAAATGATATGGTTGAACTAAATAATATATAGGATTTATCCGAGTGTTGTTTATTTGATCTATTAATCCATTGATTCAATGGATGATTAATTAACATATTTAAATAAATGTAATATATCTCATGTTCTCCAATATAAAAAAATGACAATATGGTATATTAAGTATTTATTTATTATGAGGGTTATTGCCACACACTGTGATATATTGGATTTGATGTATAGTAATTTGTATCAGGTATTTAGATCCTATATGGATTCCAATTTTTGAGCATTATTATGGTTTTTATTTTTTTATCTTTATATATATTATATTTACTTATATTTATTCAGTAATTATTATGAATATAGGATCTTGTATCTGTACCTGTATATTTGTCATTTTTATTTTTGTTATTGTTTGTCATTTGTTTTTAGTTATTTTAAATTATATATATTGTATATAGGTTATATTGTTTATTTTTCTGCGCCTGTGAACTGTATTTATTAAAAGGTTATTAAAAAGGTGATCAATGTTGATGAATTGAAGTAAGAAACGCTATGTTTACTGATCAATGCATTGTTCAGTATTTACATAGTTATATAAATTTTGATATACAATTGTTTATTTACTCATAATGATACAAAAAAACACTATTTTGCCATGCTCGGCATAATGTATGATGGTGGATGTATGAAAGTTTATGTTAATTATTATTATTTGATGGACGACCAATAGTAATCTAATAGTATTTCGTCACATGATCGGGATATATAGCGTTCATGTGACTACCATCCCGATCTGTTGCAGGATATAAGAAGGAAGTTGGACCAATGAGATTTTACCTCTGATGAAACCGCCTATCAAAGGGGCAGAGAAACTCGTCAGCGCTGGCGAGCACAGTTGCACTTTTTTTCCTTCGATATTCTTGTATACATGTTTTTTGTTGATATGTAAAGAAGGACTTGTATTAATGCTAACCTTGGCACTAATAATTTACACCTACAATCACATCTAAGGATATTCCATAGGAGGAAAGCATGATCACATATGCTAGGACTCCATATATAGTCCATCATTCCTGGACATATTTCTTCTAAACGCCGCAATTGTGTTCGTACTTTGGGACATATTGCTGGACTTTTTCCTCCTTATTGTCTGCTGTTTATATTGGACTTTTTTCAGCTGTTTCAATTAAGTGTCTTACATGGTGCTATTATATGGCTCGCTGAGCGTGTGTTCTTATAAGTTTTATACATTTTTACTTCATATGGCATTATAGAGATTACATGTGCTGCCTCTTGCAATTTTTTTTTATTTAGTGATTGTTTGTGGAACAAGATCCAGTACTTGCTCTATGTGGAGGGCTGCAGGTTCTTCTACAGCATATAGTAACATCCTACTAATAGTGGTACTGTTATTTGGACTAACCATCATTATTTCCCAACTAGCGCTGCTTGATTCCCCTTTTTTTCAATATATTGGTCAGCTATTGAATCAATATGTTGACTCTCCTTGTACTTATATATAGGAATCAATACAGAGTGTGGGTGGAGGAGACTGGTCAGATCTCTGGGCTGGTAGCTCACAATGATATGATGTGAGGAGAACAGAAGTCTAATAGGGGCTGATGGCTCCTGACTCCCCACTGAGCAGATACTTATTCCGCATAGGTTTGTACAGAGGAGGATGTAGAATAAGATATTGATGTAGTACTCACCTGTGTGGATATCTGTAGGGATTTCCTGTTGATCACCCCTCACATACGTCTCTTCTTCTCTCTTTATATCTTCTGTCTTAATATCAGCCAGGTTATCACCCTAAACCATCCAGAAACCAATAAAATACTACTTTAATAATGATGACTAAATTAATTCTGATAAACCAGAAGAATATCAGTGTATAAAACACACACACACAGCTGCTCCACAGATCATATAGTGAAACGTCACTTGTACTTGGTAAGACATTAAACCCTACCTACCTGATAGTCTTGATGATTTTCCTCTGTACAATCCTGCGAAAAAAGTGGAAGGAGACATCTCTCTGGGGTATTTCTGTTACTGGATCCTTCTGTAGGAGACACATTGTGACTGAATACATTGTTTTTATACGATTTATTGTGTGTATCTAGGCGGTCCTCCAATAAATAATATTCTACTCTTACCCCATGACATGAGGGTCTGGTGATTCTCCATCATCACGTCCTTGTACAGAACCTTGTGTCCTTCTAAATCCTCCCAGTCCTGCATGGAGAAATAGACAGTGACATCCTCACACCATATAGGACCCTGACACACACAATAATACAGTCATCACCCAGACACATCCCCTGGTGTTACTGTATAATGTCCTATTCCCAGCAGTCACCTCTCCAGTCAGCAGCTGAGTGATCTTGTTGGTTAGTTGCAGGATCTTCTGATCATTGTTTTTCGAGGAACTGTGACTTGGGCAGGATTCTGGGTCCTGCTCAATCTTTCTGACACACGGAGATGGCTACTGAGTATCACAAGCTCATCAGATGTCTTCTTCACTACTGTGTACTCCTGTGTATTGAGGGATACATCAATAAAAAGGTATATGAAAAAAAACACAAATTTAGAGTTGTTATTTTTTAGAGGTTAATTGTGCAAACAGTATAATGTTTAAAAGCAATGTCTTCCCTATATGTAACAGTTTTCTAGGAAAGTGGAGTGACTATCTGAGATGGGTACAACTCCTGCCATCTTCAGTGGACCCACCAATTTGTATCCTTCCTCCGTCTATGGCCGGCCCCCATAGATGAATCACCTGCTATGGACAGATTAGTGCAAACAGCGTTGCTTTGGGAGCTGGAGGATAACAGAGGACTAAGAGTAGACGGTCCACTGAAGGTGACAGGAGCTGCAGGAGAGGTAAGCTGGAAGTTTCTGATATAACTGTTCTATAAAGGATGTCACAAAATCTCTCACCTCTCCAGTCAGCAGGTAGATGATCTCCAGGGTGAGATTTAATATCCCATCAGTGATAAGACTCCGGTCCTTGTAATCAAGCTTCACAAAACTGCTCAAAGACCTCCACATGGTACTGTATTGCTTAAGGTTAAACCACCACTACTTGTAGCCAGGAGGTTTGGTCCTCCCAGATACCTCTTTGTAACAGATTTCAGGTAGAGCAAATTGCACCAAATGTATGGATGAGATTTTCATTCTATCCCATACATTGTATGCAATTGAAGCCATAGCAAAGTGGCATGTGATCTGCTGTCACTATACAGTCATGGGCAAAAGTTTTGAGAATGACACAAGTATTGGTTTTCACAAGGTTTGCTGCTTCAGTGTTTTTAGACCTTTTTGTCAGATGTTGCTATTGCATATTGAAGTAAACTTACAAGCATTCATAAGTGTCAAAGGCTTTTTTTGACAATTACATTTAGTTTAGGCAAAGAGTCAATATATGCAGTGTTGACCCTTATTTTTGAAGACCTCTGCAATTCGCCTTGGCATGCTGTCAATCAATTTCTGGGCCACATACTGACTAATGGAGCAGACTGTGGCGTCTTGTTGTTATAGTGCATGTGGAGCAGACTATAACAACAAGACGCCACAGTCTGCTCCACATGCACTATAACAACAAGACACCACAGTCTGCTCCACATGCACTATAACAACAAGACGCCACAGTCTGCTCCACATGCACTATAACAACAAGACGCCACAGTCTGCTCCACGTGCACTATAACAACAAGACGCCACAGTCTGCTCCACGTGCACTATAACAACAAGACGCCACAGTCTGCTCCACGTGTACTATAACAACAAGACGCCACAGTCTGCACCACGTGTACTATAACAAGACGCCACAGTCTGCTCCACGTGTACTATAACAACAAGACGCCACAGTCTGCTCCACGTGTACTATAACAACAAGACGCCACAGTCTGCTCCACGTGTACTATAACACCAAGACGCCACAGTCTGCTCCACGTGTACTATAACACCAAGACGCCACAGTCTGCTCAACGTGTACTATAACAACAAGACGCCACAGTCTGCTCCACATGTACTATAACACCAAGACGCCACAGTCTGCTCCACATGTACTATAACACCAAGACGCCACAGTCTGCTCCACATGTACTATAACAACAAGACCCCACAGTCTGCTCAACGTGTACTATAACAACAAGACGCCACAGTCTGCTCCACATGTACTATAACACCAAGACGCCACAGTCTGCTCCACATGTACTATAACACCAAGACGCCACAGTCTGCTCCACATGTACTATAACAACAAGACCCCACAGTATGCTCCACATGTACTATAACAACAAGACGCCGCAGTCTGCTCCACATGTACTATAACAACAAGACGCCGTAGTCTGCTCCACATGTACTATAACAACAAGACGCCGCAGTCTGCTCCACATGTACTATAACAACAAGACACCACAGTCTGCTCCACATGTACTATAACAACAAGACACCACAGTCTGCTCCACATGTACTATAACAACAAGACACCACAGTCTGCTCCACATGTACTATAACAACAAGACACCACAGTCTGCTCCACATGTACTATAACAACAAGACACCGCAGTCTGCTCCACATGTACTATAACAACAAGACACCACAGTCTGCTCCACATGTACTATAACAACAAGACACCACAGTCTGCTCCACATGTACTATAACAACAAGACACCGCAGTCTGCTCCACATGTACTATAACAACAAGACACCACGGTCTGCTCCACATTTACTATAACAACAAGACACCGCAGTCTGCTCCACATGTACTATAACAACAAGACACCACAGTCTGCTCCACATGTACTATAACAACAAGACACCGCAGTCTGCTCCACATGTACTATAACAACAAGACACCACAGTCTGCTCCACATGTACTATAACAACAAGACACTACAGTCTGCTCCACATGTACTATAACAACAAGACACCGCAGTCTGCTCCACATGTACTATAACAACAAGACACCACGGTCTGCTCCACATGTACTATAACAACAAGACACCGCAGTCTGCTCCACATGTACTATAACAACAAGACACCACGGTCTGCTCCACATGTACTATAACAACAAGACACCGCAGTCTGCTCCACATGTACTATAACAACAAGACACCACAGTCTGCTCCACATGTACTATAACAAGACACCACAGTCTGCTCCACATGTACTATAACAAGACACCACAGTCTGCTCCACATGTATAAATATAATTATTTTAATAAAAAAAATCATTACCGCAATGTCTTCTCTCAGCTTCCTCCTACTTTACGATGACCCGGAAGTTAAAATAGAATAAAACACACTTCCGGCGTTTGAAACGCAGACAGAGGAGGTCTAATGGAACGCACAAGTCGAAAGTCGGGTGGACCGCACAGACCGGAAGTGTGTAACATGGGGTGACAGGAGGCAGTGACTGGCAGATATATTATGAGATATAATGATAAACATATAACATAGGTAAGAAGTAAAGTATGTACATGAGTTGTGAAGTTGTAAAGTAAGTATTAGGAGGTTATGAAATAGGAATTACGAGGCTGACACCACCTCACGGGCTCTTAATTTCCACTTCTAAGCCACATAATACCTACCTAAGAGCCACATTGTGCCCCCTTCATATCCTCATCGGTCCCTGCTATGTATGGGGCGTGCCTCTATTTAATGGTATTGTCTAATATGCAGCAATATGTACAAAAGTAACATGTAAATGCTGTGGAGAGTGCAGTAAATCTAGCACCGGTGATTACTATGAGACACAGTCTCGGTCGTTCATGAATTATTACTCGTTAGATCCAGACAGCAGAGCAATGTAATTATTATAATATATGGAACCAAGCTATTACTTTGTACTAATGAGGATATTGTGACAGTGAAAAATAAATAAAAATGATAAAACAATGTTAGTAAACTTAACCCCACACAAAAGTAAAACAGACTAATTTATTAGCAAATACAGATAATATATAAGGCGATCTGATATAGGAGCAACTTGACACTATTAGTCTCAGAATTGAATTAAGTTCAGACATAAACAAAGTTTATGAATACTGAATACTGAGAATAATTATTTCAGTCCTGTCACAGGATGGACATCATCTCTTATGTTCTGGTGTGGGATTACAATGATTGACAGACAACAACAGTTGTAAAAAGGATATTACAAATGTTTATTATAAAAGATAGATATAAAACCAATAGGTACTTAGCTACGGAATACAATATGATTGTTGAGAAATGTCTTAACCTGATGAGTTCATTGCTTAATAGCTAGACAGCACTCAGTACAATAAATCAGGATATCTGCTGGACACAGTCAGTCTTCTCAAAGTTCCTGTTGAGACTTCAGCTATTTGGATGTTAAACTCCTGAATCCAATCCCCCCTTCTCCCCCCTGAAAGATATACTCACAAAAATACACACATCCATTTGTATTCAGTGATCATCATTATATATCTGTTATCTAAAACCAGGGGGGCTTGCATGAGTCACTCGCGATCCTGTTAACCCTTTACATCACAAGTCCCCTATACAAAGAGCCTTTGAAATTAGTGGATAACTCACTGCATATAACAGATGAGTTAATTTATGTGCTAAAATATATACAGGGACTGTAAATCAAATTGTGTATAATACACACAGAGACTGAAAAAAAACAATCTATGCTGGTGTACAGTGACAATTATTTCAGAATTTAAAGCATGCATGTATAATATAAATCTGGAACTTCTGTCCCACTTCATTAAAAGAAACAACAAAAGTTACCTCCGCTCCCCACATTTTAAATACATGTGTAAATATAGGACACAGTGAAATGGATATTACAGCCGATGGTTGAAATAGACTATCATATTCTACTCTTGTTGCTACATTTATTATCTATACTTTTCAAATAATATTTCAGTTGATATATACATTATGGTGAATTTAACTTGAGGATAACTTGACTAAGGGCTAGATTTACTAAGCCGCGGGTTTGAAAAAGTGGGGATGTTGCCTATAGCAACCAATCAGATTCTAGCTTTCATTTATCGAGTACTTTCTACAAAATGACAGCTAGAATCTGATTGGTTGCTATAGGCAACATCCCCACTTTTTCAAACCCGCAGCTTAGTAAATCTAGCCCTAAGACTTATATCTGAAAAAAGAACCGCGCTGTGGAGAGTAGAGTCAAATGCATATATACAGTCAAATTTAGGCCAAGGATTGTTCAAAAAAACCAATTTATTATATTATAATCAATAACACACACAAAAAAATATATATAATAAACTTAAAGTGGAGCAAGCTTCCAATAGGCTGATGGTTTGATCATATGTAACTCAATCTGTGGAATCCCACTGATAAGACATGCCAAACTTTTTAAGGAACCCTCCAGAGTCCATTAGAGAAAAGTATCTCAAAAATCCAAATCAGTCCAGTGGAGTAACGATTCCTAGGTGCAGTTTACTGATATTAATATTGTAGAAGTACATAAATATTGAGGTAATATTCCGGGTAAAGATTTCAAATCTAATGGATTCCCATATTTGCGAGGTTATTAGTTCACATGCCGAAAATGAGGAAGAAAAAAATAATATATACTCTTACCGGTAAGAAGTCTTATTGAGTGTATCCTCCGGAGGATTTAATCATCATCATCAACATTTATTTATATAGCGCCAGCAGATTCCGTAGCGCTTTACAATTGGGAACAAACATTAATAAGACAATAATGGGTAATACATACAGACAGAGAGGTAAGAGAACCCTGCTTGCAAGCTTACAATCTATAGGGCAATGGAAGTTTGAAACACAAGGGCATGTGCTACATCATATTGCACAATGGACCAGCTAGAATGCAATGGTATTGAGTGGGCTGTGCGTGTGGCAATGTTGGTCAGAGGGTTGTTGTCTTGCGTTACCTGTGTAGAGGGTGGCAATAGGGTAATCTAGGGAGATTAAGATGGTGGTTGAGGAATATCATAAATTTGTCTAAAGAGGTAGGTTATCAGAGAACGCTTGAAGCTTTGGAGACTAGAGGAAAGTCTTACTGTGCGAGGGAGGGAATTCCACAACGTGGGTGCAGCCCGGAAAAAGTCCTGTAACCGAGAATGGGAGGATGTGATGAGTGGAAGAGAGGGTCGCTGCAGGAGTCATCTGTTACAAAGCAGTTCAACAGTATCTCTGTAAGTAGTGCTGTGCGCCCTCTATTAACAATCGTCCGGAAACAACCATACAGGATAAAAGATTACCCAGATAAACTGATTCATTTCTACAATATTCATGCCTATATTTAGATTTTTTTTCTGCTCATTCCTTTTGCATTTTGTTCATTGATAACTATTAATACTTCTATCTTTGAAAGTATTCTTACTCTGTAGTATTTTTTCCTCACCTACCTAAAAGTTTTGCACGGTACTGTATAAATGAGATATTGGAGCCAAACACAATGACCATGCCATTATGTTTAAGAGGGCTGTTGGCCGAGCAGCAGGTGGGGTAATGATTGTCTCTATGGAGGGGAGGCGCTCTAGAGCAGAAATGGTTTTCCCGTAGCGCTGCTACATCTGCTTTGTATTTGAAAAATGCACTAAGGGCTAACCGGCATTTATTTGAGGAATTCAAGCCCCAAACAAAAAATAACCATGGGATCCAGGGTATTCAATGAAAGGGATGCTCAAGTTGTGAGACAGGAACATCCATGTTGAGGCAGGTCGATGACAGGTGTATGGATCTAAGTGGTTGGAGAATGTATTCTATAGGGAAGGGGGGAGGGGAGCAGGGGCAGGAAAGGGTGATGACGATACAAGGGAAAAATAACTGAAATAACCCAGAAATCAGGTTAGTGAAGTTGCCGCATAGGGAGGAAAGCGGCAAAATGAGTTTCATGTGAGGGTGTGAAGCCTGAAAGAAAAGCACCCCCCCCCCAATCCATGTCCTAAGAACAAAGAGAACTAGGGAGGCAACCTGAAAAAAGTGGAGTGGATCAGAAGATCTCAGGGCAGGTATACACATGAACAAACAGACTCTCTATAAAGGTTTGGAGCAAAGCTACACATGTGTGGAGGAAGACATTAAAACAGAAATTCACAGTATAACAGTACATATAATGTAATAGTTACACGGAAATCAACAAAAATTTGAAACAGTGGAAGAACATACCACACAAGTACTCACAGAAAGGATCAGCGATGTCTCCGGATGCCAGGGGTTTAAAGTAATTAATGGCTGGGATGGACTTGGTGTTCTTGACTTTTTTCAGGCTTATCATGTAGACCGAGAGATGGAGGCTATGTGGGGTTGATTGTTGCTCAGGTGAAGTACAGGGCTGTATCCAGTTGCGGGCAGAACAGACAGTAATGTTATGAAGACATGGGTGGGACAATAGTGAGCAGCTTAGGAGCCAGATATAATTAGACCGGAGTGGTGGGCACTATACGGCCTGCAGAAGACTCAATTGCCCTGAAGATTGCAGAGGGTAAGGGCTGTCTGGAGGTTTGGAAAGTGCAGATGGCAAGGGATAACGCCACACCCAGTGAGGAGCCGGTGAGATGTCCGTTTGGCCAGGGTGGCTGTGACGCCATGCCACCGTTATATGGTGTTCTAAGGAATATATAATCCTGGCAATGGGCTGGAGATATAATGAGGTATCTTACATTATGTTTGGTCATACTCTCTAATTGCAGATGTGAGATGGTTCATAAAATTCAACATTATCATTTATATAGCGGCACTAATTCCGCAGCACTGTACAGAGAACACACTCACATCAGTCCCTGCCCCATTGGGACTTACAATCTAAATTCCCTAACACACACAGACTAGGGTCAAATTTTTTTGTTAGCAGCCAATTAACCTACCATTATGTTTTGGGAGTGTGGGAGGAAGCCGGAGCACCCGGAGGAAACCCACGCAAATACGGGGAGAACATAAAAACTCCTCCAACAACCTACTTTGACGATTACTTACTCTGCTATAATTCCTGTGACCACAGATTAGACCAACTCTAATCTGTTCTCTGGCTGTTCTGTGGTTGGAACCCAGCGTCTAGCATAACCGCTCTGCCTGCTACCCATCAGCCCTGGCCAGGGGAACCATCCACAGCGACCCTTACCTACAGGAAGAGGTCAGGGGTACCAGCTAAGGTGCCCAGTGAGGTAGTACACTAGCAGCGACAGTTACCCAGAAGAATGCGATTCTAGGTGCCGGTGTAGGAGCCTAGTGGTGGTAGCAGGAGGGGTATATTTGGGATAAAGAAAAGGGGACGGTGGCAAGGCAAGCCCAGTCGGTCCCTAACTCAACAGACAGGGTGGCATAGGCAGTCCATGCCCCCAACATGGCTGCCTGCACTGTGTCGGTTACAATTGTTTTTTTATTGATGTAATGTCGGAATACATGCAACACCTTGCCACTCTTTCTATGTACGTTAAAGTTCATTGCTGGCCTGATTTTAGAATGACTCATATATTGTATACTGTAGTTTGTTCAGTGGCTAATGGAATTGGTTGTTTGTCCTCTCTCCCCATTTTGGCACTAAACACCATTATGACAGAGTCCTGGGGGTAAATGTATGAAGGAGCGGTTTCTGCAAGTCGCCGATTTCCGGCCACTTGCAGAGATCTCTTTTTCATATATTTACCCCCTGGTGTTTTAAATGGTATCATCTCTGCTGTTTTGGTACAACATTGGTCAATAAAGACGAAACTGAACTTGATGATAACCCAAATTACTACCACTATGTCTATGATGTATAGAACACTATGCAACATTCCTCCAACCATCCTTTCCATCCAGTGAATCAACTGAAAGGGTTTGACCAACTGACATCTAGATCTTGTTCAGGTTGATTAAATATCTCTTTAAAATCTTATTTGAATTTTTAACTTCGAGTACATGTCCTGCAATCAAATGAAAACAGTAAAATTATCAGGGATATAGCTACAGCAAAAAATGGGCTACACACTTTAAGCATTTTATTCAAGACTGCGCAAACTAGCAAAAAAAAACCCAACAAAGCATAATTTGCAAGTGTAGATTTTATTATGAAAATGTCTGTATAGAATCATGCTTTTCGCCATTTTGGGAAGGTAGATTGATTTCAATGGAATAACCAAGTATTTCTTGGTGGTATTTAGGAAAAAAAATAAACACATTTGTTTTGTTCCCAGTGGAACGTATGTAATAAGCGATTAATTGTATATACTTAGTGTGAGGATTCCAGGTCTAAGTAACCTTCTGCGCCACACAGCTGGCCTACCCGGTACCTACCCAAGGCTCAAAATCACCCAGGCAACGATCCAAAATAATACAAATAAGTTTATTTAACAAAATGGTAGCACAAAACAGCAATAAACATATTTAAATAATAACTTGCAACAAATAACACTGCAGTCTGGCACAGACAACATACAGGGTATAATGAAAACACCTCACCAGTATCCTTGTCATTTTTAGGAACTGCTGTCTATCAATCCAAGCTTATCCCCCTCTCTCCTATAAGGCTACCAGCAAAGGTAGCGGCTTTGAGTCACTGTCACTCCGCTTTCGGCGGACACACGGCTCCCCAAGACCTGGAGAGGTAGATCAGGGCAACGGCAGTAGTCCAGGGATCAATTGTCCCTTTCCTGTCAGGGGCAGAGATCTATATCTCAACACCAGCCTGACTTCAGCTATCACTGGGTAGTGAATGCCAATTTGCTGTACTGTGGAGCCTCCTTTTAAGCCCAAAAATGACCTAATCAGCAATTTCAGGACCTGCCCGATTGGTCCTTTTCTGTGTTTACCTTTTCACAGGTAAACATACAGACAATGGGATAGCAGATGAGTCACTCCTGATTTAATTAGGGACAGGTATTGTCCTGTGGCTATACAGCAGAGTTTGTTTAAACAGGAGAGATCACGATCCAGACACATTTACATTTAAATACACAATGCAGTCCTCTATCATTAAACATAGAGCTCTGTCGGTGGGCCTTTTCTTTATGCTAGCACACACAGCTAAACAAAGACAAGAGACCCCCTGGTGTGATGTACATTCATACAGGACTGGTGGAAAATAATCCTTTTGCCTAGACTGAAACAACTTAGCCTCAGTAGTGTAAACAGTGATCACAGTCCAGGGAGCCCCTCTGTCATCGACACCTGAACTCTTTATGGAGCAGTAGTCTGGACACTGTCAGTTATGGTCCCAGGGTGAGGCTGCTTCGTTCTTGATAAGTTCATTCATATATAGAAATTGTCTGGACAGTGGCTCCTGGACTGTAACTATATAAGGTAATAATATAAACATACATATATAATTTGCTTAGCACAGCATGGTTAGATCATCCAAGTAGTAACAATAGCTTATAGTAAACATGGCATTATAGGTACATGATCACATATTTGTAGAGTCTGGAAACCGTGTAGATTTAACTCATTACTGTAAATGACTAATGATCTGTATAAGTTGTTGGAAATAATGCCATAATGCATTATTGTCCCACTTAGATCCAAAGTGGGAAAACCCTGGGTTAACATGTGAGAAGTCATTTGAAGGGTTGATGGTTTAATAATAGCACTTGTAGTGATAGGGTTAATGTAATCTTCACATATCATCGCTGGTGGAATATCTTTTTCTTGTGTGTGTGTGTGATATAACTCTCTGTAGGAGATTTGCAACTGTTTTTGCAACTACAGCCCACTTCAGATGTGTTAAGGTGCTCAGTGAATTGTTTGGTTCTTATATGGTCACTAAGTGAAGAGAAGCAGAGGGGTATAAATTCGTTGTTCTACTGTGTCTGTGTGAGGATTCACAACACTAGCTGCAGATAACTTCATTATGACAGCTAAAAACACCTTCTCTCAATTCCTGTAATCAGCACTCTGCTAAGATCAGCAATCAAGCTAGTCACATAACCTGGACCACTGTACAGCTTTATCTACTCTGCAATCAGCCCTTCAATGAAAAGAGCAAGTCAATCAGAACAATTTATTTGTAGCCTGTAAAAAGTCCCTCCGTTTTACCGTCACAAGCAAAGTTTTATTTTGGATTTCTTCACTTGTATTTTTATGAAGTTGTTTTATTTGACTGTACAACATTATTCTACCTTCTCCAATCTGTTGATCTTGGCTTTGTCCATCACAATTTTACCTTCTATAATCCTTTGACTTCAGCCTGTACCTTACTTCTAAGAGGATTGACCAGACAAGGTCAATCCTCTTAGCTAACCCAGCTAAAGGTTGTTTCATGGGAGCTATCAGCATTATGACATTCTGTTCAGTTGTACTATCTTTGTTGATTGCACTCTCTATTGCAGTAAATGAATAATGCTTAATCAATATCTGGATATTCTATTTTATCAGTATATACTTTGTAAATGTATTTATACCTATTTGCATCATTTACATTTATAAAATGTACATCTTTTACAAGGTTTACAATATTGCTGCAACCCGTTTCATATCTATCTGCTCATGGACCTTGCTTTTCACTTGTGTGTATGATCTGATGCCTTAAGAGAGAGAGTCTTTGTATAAAATATTTCCCACATTCAGAACATGGAAATGGTTTCTCACCTGTGTGAATTCTCTGATGTTTAACTAGATCTGATTTATCTGTAAAACATTTCCCACATTCAGAACATGAAAATGGCTTCTCACCTGTGTGAATTCTCTTATGTTTAACTAGATCTGATTTATGTGCAACACATTTCCCACACTCAGAACATGAAAATGGCTTCTCACCAGTGTGAATTCTCTGATGTTTAAAAAGATTGGATTTATCTGTAAAACATTTCCCACATTCAGAACATCGAACTGATTTCTCACCTGTGTGAAATCTCTTATGTTTAACGAGACCTGATTTATCTGCAAAACATTTCTCACATTCAGAACATGAAAATGGCTTCTCACCTGTGTGAATTCTTTGATGTACAACAAGAGTTGATCTGATTGCAAAACATTTCCCACACTCAGAACATGAAAATGGCTTTTCACCTGTGTGAATTCTCTGATGTTTAAGAAGATTGGATTTATCTGTAAAACATCTCCCACACTCAGAACATGGAAATGATTTCTCACCTGTGTGAATCTTCTTATGTCTAACAAGACCTGATTTATCTGTAAAACATTTCCCACACTCAAAACATGGAAATGGTTTCTCACCTGTGTGAATCCTCCTATGTTTAACAAGACTGTATTTAAATGTAAAACGTTTCCCACATTCAGGACATGGAAATATTTTATCACCTCTATGAGCTGTGCTAGGTGTAGCAATATCTGCGTTATTAGGAAAACATGCCTCGTGATTAGAGGGATCAGATGATATATGTGTACTTTGAAGTACTGGATGCATATTTGGAGTAATGGGTTTTCCTCTTGAAAAATCTTGTATGATATTGTTATCTTCTACATTAAAAACTGGAGACAAAACGAGATATCCCTCCGAGGTATTCCTGCTTTTGTGTCCATCTCCTGGAAATAAAATAGATGTATGGAAATAGATATTGAGTAGCACATTTTCATACATTTAGTGAGTTCAAGATGTTCAGTTGTTTAATTTTTATTTGCAAACAAGAACACTTAATTGCAAATCTAAATGTACATACAGCAATTATACAGATAAAACATTAAATTAAAATATAACACATTACCAAGCACATTGCATAGACCCAGCCACAGGGACACACAGATTGCACAGTCACATTGGACAATGCAACAACGCAGACTATGGTGTGTAATATTTCCCAAGCACACACATTGCCTAGCATGTATCATATGACAGGGAGCCTCATTAGCCAGTGACATTGTCCACCCACAAAACTCATACAGACCCAGCCCTCACACACAAACATTGAAGCCTTGGTAGCAGAGTGGACATGGGCTATATTAACACCACATCCTATCCTCTGGTCTACACTACTCAAAGTTCCCCAAGTGGACATGTAGTTAGCAAAACAAAACAGTGAAGCAGCCTCTATATGTCCCTCTGATCAACATCAGGCAGCATAGACTCGTGGTCAGAGTAATGCTACTAATTTAGGCTGAAGCCTCTGTGTAGACAAGCACTGTGAGGGAAGGAGAGCAGCTTGACAGAGCAATACAGCACAGTAGGAAATAGCAACACAGAATGATGAAGGCACAGAGCAGAGGAGAGCATTAGGACTGAGAAGGAGAATGGAGCAGGGCACAGACGGGCAACAGCAAAAAGTGGAAAAAAGCATAAGGACAGAGCAGGATACAGACAGGTCAGAAGACGAAGAGCAACAGTACAAAGCCCCAACCACAGAGATATGAGGGGAGCTATGGTACAATGATGGGTGTGTGATTATAGTTCTGTGAGTGCGAAAAGGTAGAGATTGTGTGAAGTGTGTGTTGTGATGGGATGTATGCGGGAAATAACCTGCTTTAGTATTGCAGTGTTACACATACTGAGAATAAAACATTCAAAAATTGTTTCACAAGGTAGAAAATGGGTAATGTCACATGTACTACTGCACGGGGAGGATCATGGGTAATATCTTTCATCTCATCACATTGATCAGTGATTGAATCATTATGGTGATGTACGAGAATCAGAAGAGCGTGAGAAAGAGACAGGTCAGATCTCTTGGCTGGTAGCACACAATGATATGATGTGAGGGGAACAGGAGTCTAATAGGGACTGATACCTCCTGACTCCCATTGGGCAGATACTTTTTGTATCCTTGTAAAACAAGAGATTTCCGTAGTGTTTGAACAAGGAGAATATCTCACTCTTTTCTGTAATAAATGTTTATTACTCACCTGTGCTGATATCTGTAGGGATTTCCTCCTCCTTACACTGCTGATCACCCCTCACATACATCTCTTCTTCTCCCTCTATATTTTCTACCTTAATATCAGTCAGATCTTCAACCTAAATAACCCAAAAACAATAAAATAACACTTTAATAATGTCTGATTTTATTAATTGAGATTATATAGAATAATATCAGTGTATTAGACATACACAGCTGTTCTACAGATCATATAGTGAAAAGTCATTTTGGTATTTTTGTGAGACCATAAATTCCATCTACCTGACACTCCTGTGGGATACTGTGATTTTCCTCTGTACAATCCTGTGAATAAAGAGGATGAGGACATCTCTCTGGGGTATTTCTGTTACTGGATCCATCTGTAGACGACACACAGTGACTGATACATTGTTTAGGTGTGATGGTCAGATGTTGTGTGTACAATAATCTAAGCAACGTAACTTGATAGGGAAAGCATGAATGTAAGTAAATAAGGAGGCATCTCTTACATGTTCTAATCTTAAAGTAATTGTAAAACAGTAAAAATAGGCTGGATCGATGAGAAATGTCAATACCAGCAAGATCTTTATATGAGGGGATGAATGTCTACCAATAAGTGTTTGATTTTAGGACATTCCTAAAAGATATAGAACAATGTATTTCTAGGGACTTCCCATCTCCAGCAGTGTGACAGGCAGAGGGTAACATTATGTACAGTACCATAGGAAAATAGAGCCATCTGGATAGAAGCTAGTACCCAGCCTCTTCTACCTTACTACTGATGGAGGCATTGGGTATTAATATGATCATCTCAGGCCATTGTTTATCTGAAAAAGTATCCCGAAAAACAAGTTCACACTTTTTTACATAATCCCACAAGGCATTAACTGCAGATATTTAAAAAAAAAAACACAGATAAGTCTGTGAACTCATATATGAAACTCATAATAAACCTGGTGATGGGGGAAAAACTTTCTTGCTTAGGAGAGAAGAAACCAAATGCTTCAATTGATTGTATATCCCAAAAAGTGGAAAAAAAAGTAGAAGGGAACCAGATATGGAACTATCTGGAAAATGCAAATTAGTCATTGAAAACCTCTCTTTTTAAATCACATTACACCTAACAAGCGATTGTGGGCAGATACTGTGTAAGAAGATCTGCTACTGTATAAGTAGGTAGTTTACAGTATAAAGTTGGCAGTGGTCATGGCACATCTTTGTGCCCAAGTATTTCCCTGACTGCCTTGCCCAAATGAAATAAAAAGAGGAGTACACATAGGAAACGAGAGAAGCTGGACAAGTGTCTGGGTTCCCAGTATGAGTACCACGGAGAGCAGTAGTGAAATGAATAGGAAGTCTTTATAAAGACTGATATAAACTAGATACAGTCAATGGTAAAACAGCTAGCACCATAGACACATAGTCCATAGAAACAGCAGGAACAGGATACCAGGATTAGATGAGGAACCAGGAGACACTGGATACCACGCACGATTGGAGAATTGGAATGTAGACAAAAATTGTCACATCAGTTCGTATTCAGAGACTGCTGCTTAAAATAATTAGTATCCTCTGTATCTGATCTTCATATTTGTGATGAACAATATAAATATTAAATATCAGTCTGATTTCTTGAGGTGCTACTACCAAATGGATTTAAATACGAAATGTAAAGAAACAGAATTTGTTTAAAGTAGTGCACTGTCAGTCTCAGAGCTGTCATCTTATCAAATGGTTGTGAATCCCATCTCATTTATAAAATAACCTTTATTATTTATAATTAAAATATAAATCATAAAAACAGCAAAATAACAAAAGTGAAATAGTTAAAACTACTAAGCATACTTATAATTCCTCTCTTATATGTTATAGTTTGTCTCCTAAATAAACCAAAAGTAAGTAATGATTTTACCTTTTACTGTGGATATAGCTGTAACCTAGTTTCTGTGCTGTCTCTATTGCGTTTCAGTATTACATAAATATTATACCAAGATTATTCAAAATATTTATAAAGGTAAACACATTTGTTGTACTCTGCTACATCTATACCCTAGAGCAGGGGTTGGCAACCTTTTTCTACTGGAGTGACGGCTAAAGTGTGTGTGTGTGTGTGTGTGTGCGTGTGTGTGCGTGTGTGTGTCTAGAGAAATTCATAACCCCAGTAGAGCAACTCCATGGGTCCCCCTTATAGTTAAGCATGGCAAAAAAAAATGTGCCGCCGCTCTGCGGAGTCATTGGGGGCATATCTAGCAGGTGAAAACCAGGCCTCCCTCTTACAGAAAAATGTACTACTCACACATGCCCCCTTGCTCAGCAGCTTTGCTCACATATATCACCTCTGCCCACATGCTTTTATCACACTTGCCCCCCCTCTGCCCAGCACCTGTAGTGACACATGCCCCTTTCCATCACCTTTCGTCACAAATGCCCCCTTTCCAGCACACCTTCTTCTTACCTTATTCTCCACTGCACAGCATGAGAAGATATCCAGCAGCCCGCCGAGTACCATGTGACCACTGCAGTCACATGACCTGGCGTCTGAAGATACCTGATTTAGCCACTACCGATCCCCATGCACTTAAGAAAAATTTAAAAAAGTACTTTTACAATATTTTTTTTTTTTTCAAAGATAGGTCTCCAGTGGGGACTCGGGCCACCAAGCAGGCCCCGGCAATTTGTAGCCGCCCCCTCCCCTCTCGGCGGCTATATATATATATATAATTATGTCTCATTTTATGAGGCTAATATCATACTAACAGTAAGGGACCAGCAAAAAGAAACGTTATGCCGCACAGTAGTGCCCCAGTTCACATCATAGCTCATATGTCACGGGCACTAGGAGTCTTGCCCAGGAATTCACCAGATGACTGGGCTTACCAGGGTAGTGAAGTTCACACAACGGTCCTCTGGTAGCAGGGTGACTAGCGGAACAGATATCACAGCAGATGGAGAGAGAATGCCAATAAATAATAGGAAAGTCAGTGACTTGCAGCAATCTTTGGTCAAGGAATCAGCGACTAGCTGATATAGTGGAAAGGCAGATTTGAACACGGAGATCAGGATGGACGTGAGTAGATGCAGGGAGGTAGCAGGGAAGTCAGTGGTCTGCGTACAGCAAGTTGTACCACTGCTTATGGTGAAGAGACTTGTCCAGGTGCAGGTAGGTAGCGGGGAAGTCAGTGGTCTGCGTATAGCAAGTTGTACCACTGCTTATGGTGAGAAGACTTGTCCAGGTGCAGGTAGGTAGCGGGGAAGTCAGTGGTCTGCGTATAGCAAGTTGTACCACTGCTTAATAGGTGAGGATGTGTACAAGTGTTGATGAGTGGAAGCATACAAAGATAATAGGATGCAGACACTGAGAGCACAGAGGAACTTGATCCCAATAGGTATGCAGCGTATCCAACAAAGTCTATATAACGGTATGTGTGGCGCTGCTTGGTAGAGACTTGCTCAGCACAGATATGCAGGCCAATAATGGATAGTCAATCACAGTTATGCATATAACGACTGAGTAGTACGGTTAATTCCAAACAGGTATGCAGCGTAACAATAACAGTCTATAGCGGGTATGGATACCGCTGCTGAGCATGGAAACTTTTCCTAGCGGATATGCAGAGTAAACGTAGAAAGTCAATAAAAGATAGGCATACCGCTATTCGGTAGAACAGTCTGTCTACAGGGAGATGCAGGAACTGCAGAGACGCTGGACGGCAGAGACGAGTGTAGGAGCCACAGGTGAGTAGATCCGGTAATCAGAGTCCAGCTGAGGACACAGGCAGGAAACAGGAGACTGTAGCAGGTATGGAAACCAGCGATGAGTAGCACAGGGAATCCACAGGAACTGAAGACACTAGTAGTACACAGGAGATGGTAGCGGGTATGGAAACCAGCGATGAGTAGATCAGGAATCAGCAGGAAACTGAAGACACTAGTAGAACACAGGTAACACCTTCAGAGACTCACAGGGAATGAGACTCCAAGATCAGGCAATGAGGTAATGCACACAGGTGCCTTAAATAGGGAGTTTCCTGATCAACCAATTTGGATTAAAAGCAACAGTTACAAGAGTTCTTGTGAGCTGCGCATGCGCAGACCATCAGGATGGCGGATGGCCGCGGTTCAGGATAGGTGCCGGCAGGAAGGCTAGGGAGCCACGCACCAGCGCAGAAGCACTCACGGTCCGGTGAGTGACATCATAATTGTGCCCCCAATTCATAGTATGCAACAGTTGCCCCCAAAAATACATAGTATGCCACAGTTGCCCCCAGAAACACATAGTATGCCACAGTTGCCCGCAGAAACACATAGTATGCCACAGTTGCCCGCAGAAACACATAGTATGCCACAGTTGCCCGCAGAAACACATAGTATGCCACAGTTGCCCCCAGAAACACATAGTATGCCACAGTTGCCCCCAGAAACACATAGTATGCCACAGTTGCCCCCAGAAATACATAGTATGCCACAGTTGCCCCCAGAAACACATAGGGCCTGAGTCATTAAGGCAAGCAAAGGAGTAAATGTTCTCTGGGACAAACCATGTTACAATGTAAGGGGTGCAAATCAGTTTATTATTTTGTACATAAGTTAAATACTGGCTGTTTTTTCATCTAGCACACAAATACTTGCTAGCTTTATTATTACATTGAAATATAAAGTTGATCTAGGACATGCCCTACCCAAACTATAAATCTGCCTCACATTTTAAATTTACCTCCCCCTCCAATACAACATGGTTTTGCCCAGGTGCAAATGTTACTCCTTTTTTATGCTTTACTCTCCTTAATGACTCAGGCCCATAGTATGCCACAGTTGCCCCTAGAAATACATAGTATGCCACAGTTGCTCCCAGAAACACATAGTATGCCACAGTTGCTCCCAGGAACACAGAGTATGCCACAGTTGCCCCCAGAAACAAATAGTATGCCACAGTTGCCCCCAATACATTTTATACCACAGTAATGCCCCCAATACATTTTATGCCTCACATAAGTGTCCCCAATACCTTTTATGCCACAGTAATGCCCCCAATACCTTGAATGCCACAGTAATGCCCCCAATACCTTGTATGCCACAGTAATGCCCCCAATTCTCCTTATACTTCAAAGTGTCTCCAAATATTTTTTGGACAAAGAAAATATGCCCCCATTGACTGTTATGAATTGCAAAAAAAAAATTAAGGCCACTAATAAATGAATAAAAAATTATATAATTGTGCACTTACCTCTTGCAGGCGTGATCGGGTCCGCAATGGTGCTTGGGAGGAACTGCGCAGCCGACAATGAACTGCTGCGCAAGTGCAGCAGTTCAGCTCTTCTCCAGCTGTCATTTATTCCTTCCCCGACACTGAGTGTCAAGGAAGGAATAAATGACAGCCGGAGAAGAGCTGAACTGCTGGGCAAGCGCAGCAGTTCAGCTCTTCTCCGGCTGTCATTTAGGACGGTGTGCCAGTACTCAGGGGGCTGCCAACCCCTGCCCTAGAGCTAGACAAATCACTTTAGTGGATGTTAGTTGTGATTTGTACCCGTTATATATTGTTGTCCGTTACTGGCTCAGTATTCAGATATATAGTTTGCAACTTGCTATCTACCTAGCATTGTTCCATTTAATCTCAGAGCTAATCAGTTTAGTCTAGCAAGATTCACAGTTCAACTTGCTGTAATGCTTGATTTTAGATTATGGAATGGTCTAAGGCTGGTTACACACTACCAACTTTTCAGCCGATTATCGTGCCAATCACACGATAAACGACCGTTCGGCCAGATATCGCATTAGTGTGTACACTGAAACAAGGCACTCATTACCAACAGTGTCCATAGATCTCTATGGGGTGTGCATAGTCATGATCTTTTCAACCGATGGTTATAACAGATGAAGAGCATAGATCTGAAGGTAAATCTTATTAAACGTGTATAGTGTGTACACATGAATCGGCAAGCTGATCTGTTTTTTTTTTATTTAGACGTTGATAAAATCGCTAGATAATGCATCAGGAGAAATTTTCTGTAGTGTGTACCCAGCCTTAGAAGTATAATCTGCCATTTTTTAGTTTGGGTTAAGTCTGCTTATCAAACCTCAACGTGCGTTTCGCTGGCGTAGCTTCTTCATGGTAAAAATAGAATTACTAGGTTTAGTTGAGGAGCAGGAGTTACTGAACAGACAGATAGTTCATGATCAGAATCTCTCCACAGTAATCCACACACTGAATCAGCACAGCTCCTTGTGTATTATGAGACAGTCCCCTTTCTTCACATATGCAATAGTAGGTATCTAATACAAGATCTGCCTGCTCTTTTGGGAGACCTGCAATGTAGGGATAATTATGATATGAACAATATTGTGATTATAATCATCTGAGAGAGAAAATAATCTTTTTGCTATTTATTGTCCGCATTCTGTCAATTGATGTTTTAATAAATAGATTTTTATTCATAGTAAATGGATTCCGCACTATTTATGCTGCTGTTATTCCTCAATGTCAATTTTTTAGTCCTATGGTGCACCTTTCATTATATTCTTGATGATTGGAGAACTGCAGGTACAGGATACTAGAATTACCAGGTTTAGCTTAGGAAGCATTAGACGCTGGATAACGAGCACAAATGGAGAACTGCAGGTACAAGATAACAGGATCTCTAGGTTTAGCTGTGGAAGCAGGAGACACTGGATGATTCACGGAAGAATCAGACAGGAGGAAGGTCAGGCAAGCCAGGGTCAGAAGCCGGAAGATCCACAACACCAGGGAGCAAACAGAAGCAAGGTTAAATGAAGCTGGGGTCTAGGTTATAAGAAAAGGTGCTAGAC